>NC_057866.1:34189444-34494999 GCF_019393635.1 Dromiciops gliroides
CTCTTCTGCTCTGGCATCTCTGTACATGTTTATTAATCCCAAACCACTTTTTGACCTCATGCCAAGCATTCATCAATTTCCATCAAGTATTATCACTGGTCTCTGCAGAGTGCCTTGGTGGGTTGACGTGAGAGCTTGGAGAATAATGCATTGCCCTTCCCAAGTCCCAGTCCATGCTTCAAAAAGCAGCTCTGTTCAATGTGGTGAATTTCCCCAGAGTATGTTATTGCATTTACAAGAGGCATTGTTAAAAATAAAATCTGAGTAGAAAACAAGTGTAGAGGATATTGCAATCTCAACAATAGGGACTCAACAACTGTATCTGCAGCCTTTCTGCATACGGAAATGTTCCCTTGGCCAAATGTTCCTGGGGCTTAGCAAAAATGTGATTTGATTAGCAGATTATTGGAAAAGTTGGGCTATAAATCACACTGTTAGCCACATGCATTCAAAAGAGTTCCCACGGAGTTGGAGAACCAGAATTTAATTTTGGAAAGGATGTAGTCATGTAGCATTCTATAAACAGAGAGGGACAAAGATACAAGCTAATACACCATATACCACTGAGTGCTGTGGTTATGTGATTATATAATGCGCCTACTCTCTAAGTGCTGCTGTAGAGATTAAATAACATTTACCAAAAAAAGTAACATTTTTTTTCAATGGGGTCCAAAAAGCAATACTCATAGTTTTCATTGAAAATGCAAAGTTTAAAAAAAAAATGAGGAAGTGGGAAAATGAGGATGGACTTGTAATTTCCCTGGGGCAAGGAATACCAAGTGTGGAATCTCCACATACCCATTGCAGATTAGCAACTCTTCTCTAACTCACAGGATCAGAGATCTTCCTAGAGTACAGGGAAATGAAGTGCCTCACCCAGGTTCTGGTACAGGTATGAACCCATGTCTTCTCAATGCCAACGCCATCCTTTTATCAACTGTACCCCACTGCCTCTCTGCATCAAAATGAATGCATATACTTTCAAAAGCTAAATATAGGAAGTCTCTTGACACACTGCATATCAAAAGCAATGAGAACAGCTTCCGTCAGAAAAATCAGAGATGCCATTCAGGGATGAGACCTGGAAGGGCACCAAAAATATAGCCATGGAGGACAATGGCACTGATCCATTGCTGACAACTAAATTGCAAAGCTCAGATATATTGTATGTACACCATGCCAATTATGGCCACTAAACAGTTTTGTTTTTTCAAGAAAAAAACCCACCTAATTAACACTACCATGTCATTATAAATCACTATCATAAAATCCTGTGCCCACTACAAATTGCTAGGAAAGTTGCATTTCTCTAATTCTTTTTTAAAAAGAAATAACAGGGGCAGCTAGGTGGCACAGTGGAGAGAGCACAGGCCCTGGAGTCAAGATGACCTGAGTTCAAATCCGGCCTCTGACACTTGACACTTACTAACTGTGTGAGCCTGGAAAAGTCACTTAACCCCAATTGCTTCTCTCTCTCTCTCTCTCTCTCTCTCTCTCTCTCTCTCTCTCTCTCGAAGAAGAAGAAGAAGAAGAAGAAGAAGAAGAAGAAGAAGAAGAAGAAGAAGAAGAAGAAGAAGAAGAAGAAGAAAGAAAGAAAGAAAGAAAGAAAGAAAGAAAGAAAGAAAGAAAGAAAGAAAGAAAGAAAGAAAGAAAAGAAAAGAAAAGAAAAGAAACAACAACAAAAGATGGGCTTCTAAGCCAGTTGAAAGGACTCTAAGTTTTAATGACCAAAGCTTAATACCCTTTCATTACCAGGTGGGTCCCAAACTTGCAAATGTGCCTAATCTCAAAATTGTGAGCTCCAGGGGTTATCAGCTCATCTAAATCAGCCTCAGAACTGCCCATTGAAGAGCTGTTGAGTGGTCACTTAACATAGGAAAGGAAAATGTATGGAAAGTGAATAAGAAAGAGTAGAAACATCTATCTACAATGGAAGAGAGACACCATATTAAACCTGGTTTTAGTAAACTGAAGCAGGTTTCCTAGAGGGAAAAAAATGGTAGTCAGACTTGAAACAAAGCATTTCACCGCACAGGCAGCAATCTCTCATTTTAAAAGCTTCCCCAACCTTGGGAAACCAAAGAAAGGTTTCTTGGTACTGCAGATTGCCCTGATTACTTCAAAACCAACTAACCAACTGAAAAATGCTACATTTTCTTCGATACCCATTCCTAAGCAAATACTTATAACTAAGTTCTTCCATAAAGCTTTATCCCTGACATGAGAAAGTTTATTGTTTTTTGTCGCAGTCTTTGTGTGTACATGTCTTCCCAAACTCTAAGCCTAAGGTCATAATGTAAAGTTAAAAAAGTGGGTTGAATTTTCCCTGGTATGAAAGGTGCCAGTTTTATTGTAAAATGTTCTGAATGATATAAGCACTTCCAATCAACGTCATTTTGCGATGGCAGTCTTCAAATATAGCATTCCTACCTAAACATCATTGAATTTACAACTAGCCTTGTGACTTTGTGTAGTCAACTCCCCATTGTAAAACGAGAAATTCAGACTAGATTTTTAAAGTCCCTTCCAGCTTTAACATGCTACAACTAAATGTACCAAATGGTATATTTGGTAAAGCATTTTCAAAAGCATAAAACACTTGACAAATGTGATCCACCCCGGTGATTTCATCATTTGTGTGGGAACTCCTAATGGGAAAACTCCCTCCACAGATGTAGATTGGCAACTCATCTGTAACCAAGACTCTCAGAGTGTTGCCAGGGTTCAGAGGTAGAATCTGAATCTTTATATTCTTGACCACAAGGAAGATGCTTGCAAATGCAAGAAATTGATCTTTTGTGAAACTGAGCAATTCTTTGGAAATTTGCTGACTAAAGTAAACACATGGAATATCACATAGAAGATTGACTCCTCAGATGAAATTAAAATAGTATATAATAACATGATGAAAATGATGGCACAATGATATTATCAAAAATGATTACTACAAATAAAATGTAACCAGTGGGAACTACAAGCAGTCCCTGCCCGGTTTTATGGATTCCTCTTCCACATCCGTAGCTTTGCCACCCATGTCACTTGGACAAATACATCAATCCCTCATCTCGTAACTACTCAGGACCTGAGTTACTGAACCTTCAAAAGACTGAGCACCATTCTTTCCCTTTTAATCCTTTCAAACAGATCAATCCACCCGTGACCATTCATTAGACTGTACTACACCATCTGAAACCCTCATGACAACCAACCACTTCTCGGAGGTGGTGATCCCCCAGAACATATAGAAGTGAAGGATATTACATAAGGGAGAAGACTCATGGCAACCCAGGGAAGACTGATTTGAAAAACCTACTCTTAGGAAGTTGCCCAATTTAGAATTCCATTGAATCAAGAATTTCCAGAGAGTCTTCCAGCCCTAGGGAATCTTCAAAGCCCATTTGTGAGTTAACAATGAGCCCGGGGCTTTTCAAGGCATTATGGGCATTCATAAATTTCTGGAGGTATTTGGAGGTGTACAACCAATGGTGCTTCAGGACATCCTCCATTTCATAACACTTGGACTGTCTAGCGTTCATTTTCCGAAAACGTCGGAAGAGTTTATTACCAGATTCATTCCCTTCACTGGCCCATGCTCCAATGGAGCCATCTCTCTCAATGATCTCAGGGACATGGGCCAGGGTCTTGTGAAAGTAATTGGTGATTTTACCCTCATATCTGTACTGGAACTTGGTAGACAGGAGTTCTGCAAAACGCTGTGAGTTGAAACTATACTGGCAAAGTGATTCTGGGCACTCTTTGGCAGGGCAGGTTGAGCGCCACACAGGTTTCATCTTCAGGTAGAGGTCCATCAGCTCCCTCAAAGCCTCATGCCTTTCCTCATTGTGAATTAACTCACATACTGCTTCCACAGTCTCCTTGGTCATGAGCTTTCTGGCAAAGTTGCCATTCATCCTCATGATGGGCTTCAGGTTCATTTTTTTCCGGAGGTGCTTGTCTAGGGTGGCCTGCCATCGTTTCCGCTCCTCTTTGGTTGCATTGGGATTCTTATAAACTTCTCCGATCTCCAACTGAAAGAGTTTATAAAACTCTGCCGCATTGCCGATGTCACAGTGGAGAGCATCGATGGATGGAACCGTCTCGATGAAAGGCTTTGCTGAGACCCCTTTCACCCTGTCCCTCAGCTCTTCCGCTGACTCTTGATAGGGGTTGGATCTCCAGACTTCATAACGCTCCAGATTCTCAGCATGGCTCCTAGTTATGGAGTGAAGGACAAGATTTTGGGAAGCTTCCAACCGGGTGGCATCACAGAGGGTGCAAATGTAGACAGAGCCAGAGGCCTCGAGGCCTTCAACTTCCCGGACAAGTTTTTCATCATAGCCAGTTCCTCGAAAGACGAACTTAAAAGTTCTCTGGATGCCTCCCATCTCAAGCAGTAATTCGCTGCTCTTCATGGCCTCTCGCTCGGCAATGAGGGGACTAAGGATGGCTGTCAGGGTCTCGTGGTCAGATTCGTCTGCCAGCATGAGGCACAAGGGCTTACAGCACAGCTCCGAATTGGGCTTGGCTTCCTCGAATATCCTCACGCTCTCCTGCCCCTGAGCGATGCTGACATTCATGATGGTGAAGGAAAAGCGAACGGCCTTCTCTGGCACGGCTGGCCCGCTCCCGTGCTTCTCACTCACGTCTCCCATCCCATCACAGGACTCCTTCACCACCACAGTGAAAGGGCCACTCAGGTAGTCCCCCAAGTCTTGAGATTTCATGCCTTCCAAGATGTCTTCTTCCATGTCCATCAAAGCGGACACCAGCGCGGCATCGTAACGGAACCTCTTTGCGATGGTGTCGACTGGGTAGTCATCCACGGATGCAGACCACCCAGAAAGCCCGTCCATGATGCCTACGTCTGTGCGAGCAGAGACATTTTTCAGAGGGGGCTTCCACTCAAACGGGTGGTATCCAGGCAACAGGGTCTTCTCTGCATTCCGGAGGGCATGCAGGGGCTGGAAGATCTGCCTCCCGGTGATGGCTTTGACGGTCCGGTACATCTTGTGGTACTGGCTACAGCTCAGAAAAGTGTTGACCCGGATGGCCAAGCACACAGCTGCCTGGAGGCCCGACCCTCTGCCCTGCATGATGGCCTCCAGCTCATCTGCTTGCCGATGCTCATTTCTTGCTCTCAGCACCAGCAGGAACAAAGTCAGGCACACTGCCTTCAAATCACCTCCCTCTTCTTTGTCTGCGAAAGCCTTGACCTGCAGCTTCAGTTCTCTTAAACGGTGCTTCTGAGCCCTCCTGGTCAGTGACAGGAGATGCTGCCGGGGCCGGCCGCCTTTATTAATGTACACGTGAGACTCTTTCGGTTCCTTGTGACTGGAGATGTGCTGGTTGTATTTTTCAAGGCTCACTTCCTTATCGCAGTCTTGCACGGGGCATCTCACCACCAGGGAATTGAGGATGTTCAGAAAGGACCTCACTGGGCTTTCCACATCTGTAGGGAAGCAGGGATATTGACAAGAAGGGCAATAACTGCCCATCACCTTGAGACACCTCAGAATGCAGGTTCTGCAGAATAAATGCTTACACGTGGTTTCCACTGGATCAGTCAAAATGTGCTCACAGATCTGGCACGAGATGGCCTTCACAAAATCCACAGGGTGGTCCACGGCAAGCAGCTTGGTGCTCAGGTGCATCTTGCTGCAGTTGGTGATCTTCTTCATCAGTTCCTTGCTGCTGTTTCGAGGCTGGGCTTGACTCTTGGGGGGATGGGGCCTCCGAGCCCGGTTGGCCATGACCTTGAGCTTTTTGCTGAGGGATGGGTTGGACTGCCGACCTTTCCTCTTGAGTCCCCGTCGAGCTGCCTGGCAGACGTCACAAGATGGCGTGTGTGGGTGCCACTCTATGGCAGCATTCCTGGGGAAGTATACCTCACATGGGGCATTGCTGAATCTCCCATACATAACATTCCAACAGTTGTGACAAAACTGGGTGGGGTGGATGGAGTCAACATCCCCTTTCACATCAATTTTAAAAACCTTCGCAATCAGGTCTGGCCAGGAGGTGACTTTCTTTTCCTTCTTCCGGAGGAGGCCCTGGGTTTTACTGTCCACTGGACCGTGGACGGGGTATCTCCTATTCTGTCCATCAGCTCTAAAGGAAGCACCACAGATACGGCAAAGCTGCCGGAGGCTGGCCTGGTGGATTGCCTTCTCCCGGGCCTTCCCAACATCAGCAGGCTTCTCCAAAGACTTGGCATGGGCTGTGAATGTTGGCTGGACCAGCGCTGGTTTTTCTAGTGATGGAATGTTGGCACTGCCTATGACCACTGGAGTTTCCTCCAGAGAAGCCGGTTCATCGGCTGCATTCTTACTGAGCCCTGGAGCTTCTCCAGGGGAGGGCTTCACAAAGGATCTCACTTTGAAGAGCTTGAATTTCCATTCGGAAAATTTCATATACGGGTGCTGGATTTCATCTGGTGCGGAGCTAAGTCCTTGACTCGGTACCACAGATATTTCCATGGTGTCAAGGATGAGGGTCCCTGGGAACAAATGGAGAAGGTCAGATTAAGTGGAAAGTCATGAAATAGATGATAAATTATCACTCTACTGCCCATCTCTTCATTTACTCAACTCAGAGGTAAAAGTTGACACCGTATAATCACTAAGACAAAGTAGACGCAGTTACAGAGAAAGGCGACTCCTGGTGTCATGGACCAGCAATGCCAGACTAGAAGCCTGGAAGACCTTGGCTCAAATCCTGCCTCTGACACCTATTAGCTGTGAGGTTGTGGGTAAGTCACTCCCCCATGTGAAGAAAAGAAGGAAGGAAGGAAGGAAGGAAGGAAGGAAGGAAGGAAGGAAGGAAGGAAGGAAGGAAGGAAGGAAGGAAGGAAGGAAGGAAGGAAGGAAGGAAGAAAAGAGAAGAGAAAAGAAAAGAAGAAAAGAAAGGAAAGGAAAGGAAAGGAAAGGAAAGGAAAGGAAAGGAAGAAAAACTACCTGTTGTATTTATCTCTAGGAGTTGTCTGTGAGACTTGAATAAGTCATAGTGTCTACATATAGTAGGTGTTTAATAAATGCTTGTGGATTAAACTGATAAAGTATGTGAAGCCTCTTGAAAACATTAGCCCATTAAATCAATCCCTGTTGTCAGTATTACTCTCTACGTTGATTTTCCCCTCACTGCACTAGCCAGACATTCCATTTCCAGCTTTTGAAAACAGACTTTCAAGGGCTTCGTTGTTTATTCCTTCCAAACTGGCCATAAAGAGGGGATAAAACTATAGACCCAAAGAAAATAATTATTCACCAAGTGAAAGGATGAAGCCAACTTGAGCTTTATGAATGCGAGCTAATAAGTATTATGAATTGTAATTATGCTTGCAGTTTTAATTAGAGAATGTTGCTGTAAATTATAAGGTTGTATCTACATTGGCTATAAAAATCCCTGGATTCCTCAAACTCATAAGGCACTGTGCCATGCTCTTTGGGTTCTGTGGTGTCCTATGAAGAGTTTTCCAGATGAAAAGTTTTGGGGGTCTTGGATACTCTACAAAGATGAGCTGTTGAAGAGTTAACATGGCTTCACCCAATTGTCTTCTAATTGGCAAATAGTTGATTACTGAAGGGGTTTTTTTCTTGTTTTTTTTTTTAAAGTGGGATAAGGTAGGAGTGGTTATTGTTTTGTGATTATTATTCTCCCAGGAAGTGGTCTGTGACACACTATCAGTGGCCCAGCAAACACCTTCCAAAGAATTTTTCTGATTGGGATAGAAGTGAACCTAATAATCTAGGTCTCCCATTCATTATACCTTCTGGAATTGCCTGTTCCCTACCTAGCTTACCAGATCCCCTTGGCGCATAAATGGGAAAGATGTAACTGGTTTTCCTAATTAAGTATTGTAGACTGATCCCTAAAATACACTCTACTCTCTAGCTAAGTTGAGCTACTCAGTATCTCCAAGTGTATATCCTGTACTTTTTCTTCCTTGATGTTCTCTCTCATGTCATATGTATCATTTCCTATTCCTACAGTCCCATTGCCACCAATTTCACTTATAAAAAATATACACATACATATACATATACATATACATATATAGTCTTCAAGTGCCTTTCTCAGAATACCCCCCCCAAAATCCATGGGGCAGCTAGGTGGTGCAGTGGATAAAGCACTGGCCCTGGATTCAGGAGGACCTGAGTTCAAATCCAGCTTCAGACACTTGACACTGTGTGACCCTAGGCAAGTCACTTAACCCTCATTGCCCCCCCCCAAATAATATCTAACATTCCTATGGCATTCCAAAGTCTACCTACACATTGGTCTTCACAACCACACCGCAAAGTAAGCGATATTATCCCATTTTACAGATGAGGAAACTGAAACTGAGAAAGTCTTGCTGAGGTCCCTAGAGTTAGTATCTGAGGCAGGATTTGAAGTCAGGTCTTCCTGACTTCAAGTTCAGTACTCTGTCCAATTGTGCCACCTAGCTGAGCTTTCCTTTCTCAGAGTCCTCACATTTTATTTTTTCCACACCTCTCCAATCATGTCCTTTTTGATAGTATGTGTATTTGTGTATATGTCAAATTCTTCCACTAGACTATAAACCTCATGAGAGCCAAGAAAATGTCTTACTGATCTCTATATGAGTACTTGGTATAGTACATAGCATATAGTAGGGCTCAATGAACATGTTGAATTAAATTGAACTGTCAGTCAGTCATAGTCCTAAGATTCAGGTTATGTACATTATGAGTGACGAGACTAACCATTGAATATGTGTTAAATTAAATTGAACTGTCAGGTGTTGTCCTAAAATTCTGCTTGTGTCCATTCTGAGCTACTAGATCAACCATTGTGACCAATGGGTTCCATTGTAGAATTAATTTTTCACTGAACTTAACTGACCACATTGACCAGAGATTTTTATCATCATAGAGACACAGACTCAAGCTAACGTACCTCTTAGTGAGAACAAAGGGCTATTCCCAAAATCTGCTAGCAGACAGTTCGGCTTTCAAGCTTTTCCTTTAAACCACTGAAATTTAATCGATCTTCCATGCATAATGCTTCTAAAATGGAGGGTGTTTTTTTTAATTAAAAGCAATTCTCTTAGAGATGCTTAAAAGGAATCTCCACTTTGAGTTGTTCCTTGCATAGAACAACAGATCTCTGTAGAGCCCTGGACTATTTCAAAATCTTTCAACAACCCTCAGCCACAGCCTGTCACACTCCTCAGAGTCTGTCTTCATTCATGTTTCTCAGCTCTGTCCCATGGCTTCAGGTCACAGCTCTTTCCGGAATCTCTTACCAGCCCCACTTACTGGTTCCTGAGATAATAATTTTCTATCCCTTTGGATCATACCCCTCTTAGTCTTTTTCAGGTAATATTCACAATAAGCGACATGCTTTAAAAGTAGCAAAGTACTTCACACACGTTATCTCATTTAAGCCTCCCACCACCCCTACAAACTATGGATTTCAGGTGTTTTTATTTTCATTTTACAGATGAGGAAATTTAGGCAGATAGAGATTAAGTAATTTTTATAGGGTCACACAGCTAGTAAGTATCATGAGGCAGAATTTGAACCCAGGTCTTTCCAACTACAGGTCCAATAATCTATACAAAATGCCATAAGCAGAATAATTCATGTTGGTACAGCATTTTATGGTTAAAAACCACTTTACATACGTGATCAAACTTGATCGTCTTATAGTAAGGCAGTTAATTAGTTAGTTAGTTGGTTAGTTAGTTAGTTAGTTAGTAAGAATACAGGCTATCCCAAAAAAGTCTTAGTACAGTTTTAAGCTTTAGCAGTTTAAATCTGCCTCCTCAACTCTTCCTACTGACTTCATTTGGAGCTTGAGCAGCTTAAAACTGCCTCCAAGGGACAGCTAGGTGTTGCAGTGGATAAAGCACTGGCCCTGGATTCAGGAGGACCTGAGTTCAAATCCAGCCTCAGACACTTGACACTGACTAGCTGTGTGACCTTGGGTAAGTCACTTAACCCCCATTGCCCCACCAAAAAAAACTACCCCAAGACTTTTGGGACAACTCTGTATTCTCCCCATTTTTGAGGTAAAGAAATTGAGGTTAGGAGAGGTTAAAGTGCTCACCAAGATTATCCAGGCAATCAGTGGCAGAAACAAGACCAGACCCCAACCTTGTCTAATTCTATTTCCATGACTTTCATTGCAACTCCCCTACCTAAAGCATGCTAGCAGGCTTCCATCTAAGGCTGTTAATATTTTTGAGGTGTGTAAGATTTGATGAGACTCAGCACAGTGTAGGGGAATTTGGAGTGAAAGGATAAGGGTATAAATACCAGCTCTACCAATGTGACCCCAAGCCAATAACTTAACCACTCCAGGCCCTCAGTTTCCTCATTTCTAATATATAGATGATCTCTAAGATCATCTCTAGCTCTAAATCTATAACCTTTTGTCAAATATGGGGGGGCACAGTATTATACAAAGACAAAGTTAGTACCCATAGGGTTAGAGTTAAAAGTAACCTTAGGGTCATCTAATTTAAACACATCAATTTCCAGATGAGAAAACTGAGGTCCAGAGAGGTTGACAAGTAGGTGGCACTTGGAGTCAGGAAGACCTGAGTTCAAATCCTGCCTCAGATACTTACTGTCAGTGTGGTCCTGGGCCCCAGTCCCTTAACCTCTGTTTACCTCGGTTTCTTCATCAATAAAACTGGGATAACAAGAACACCTACATCACAGAGTTACTGTGAGGATCAAATAAACTAATGCATGTCAACGTTTAACAAACCTACTTACAATATAAATGCTTTGTGCCAATGTTATTTATTACTATTATTATCACTATTGCTAAAGATCACAGTTGTGTAGGTAAAACAATTGGGATTCCAATCGGTGTCCTCTGACTCCAATCCATTCTTCTGTCATGTATATGTTACAATCCACTATATTTACAATTTCACCTAATCTCATAGTTGGAAGGAACCAAATCAGACAGCAAGAGAATCTCCCCTACAAAATACCCCCCAGATGATCATTTCCTTGAGGACCTATTATGAGGGGACAACCCACTGTCCCTGGAGGGAGCCTATTCTCCTTAAAGCTACTGCAATTGTTAGCCTAAATTTGCCTCTTGGCAACTTGCACCTATTAAGCCTACTTCCATCCTCTGAGGCTAAGCAGAATATTTCCAATCCCTCTTCCAAATGATGGGTTTTGAAGCTTGGGAATGTCAAGTATTTATGTCCTACTCTAAGCTGGCTCTTCTCTAGGCTAAACATCCCATTTCCTCAAATTGATTCTCATAGGCTCTTCAACATCTTGTCTACCATCCTCTAGAGACTCCAGCTTATCAGTGTCCCTCTTAAAATGTGGTGCCCAGAGAAGAACATAGGACTCCAGATGTGATCTGACCAGTCTGGACATAGCAGAATTATCCATTCCTTATTCTTGGCAGACTAAAACTGTGTTGGCTTTCCTGGCCACCATATTCCAATTTCAACTCATTGAGTGTGCAGCCCACTAAAGCATCCCAGGTCTTTTTTTAAAAGCCCAGACAAATTATGTTCTAACCATGCCTCTCCTTTTTACAGTTGTGAAATGGATTTTTTTCAAATCTTTATCCTCATCAAATTTTGTTACATGAGATTGGGCCAAATCTTCTAGCCATGCAGTGTGTTAGCCATCCATCCCAGCTTGGTGCCTTCTGCAAGTTTGGTCAGCATATCATCTATCTAGGTATTTTACCCAAGGTTTTGACAAAAACATGTGAACTATCACAGGGTCAAGCATAGCTCCCTGAGACATTCTCCTGGTAACTGGGATACAGATATGCACCCATAATCATTTTGAAAGCCTTCAAAAGCAGGCTCTTCACCACTGAACTCACATTTTACCCTTGTGGTTAGCACTTGCCTAAACATAACACCAAATGTAAGACCGTCCTGCTCACAGCCATGAGAAAAATTTTCTTAAAGCAGAGGTCTGTTCATATCCAAGCTCTGCTCAATAAACTCCCATGGCTCCCTATTACTTGTAGGACCAACATGACCCTGAGTCTCCTACTACTTCCAAGCTTATAGCTTCATCTCAGTTTTCTTATACGTAGAATGAGGGAATTGTATTGGGTAACCTATAAGATCCTTTCTAGCTCTAAATCAATGATCAATAACCATAGGCTTTCTCCATTTTATGGAAGAGTAAAATGAGTTTTAAGGAGTTTATATAACTTGAATAAAGCCAAAGAGTGGCACAACCACAAGTTTTTCTATTCAAAATTTAGTACTTATTCCACAGCTGCTACCCAAGTCGGAAGAGAGAGTAGCCCTGCCCTAAGGTACTTGGCAAGGAATACTGCCTTTAGAGTAGAATCTTTTATTGCTTGATAGAAAGGTAGTATGCATTGTGGCTAGAATGCTGGACTTGGAGGCAGAAAGACCTGGTTGAAAACCCATCTCTGACATAAACAAATTGTCTCACTATGATAAGTCACTCAGCCTCTCTCAAGCTCAGTTCTCATCTGTAAAAAGGGATCCATGGGAGGCAGCTAGGTGGCACAGTGGATAAAGCACTGGCCTTGGATTCAGGAGGGCTTGAGTTCAAATCCAGACTTAGACACTTGATACTATCTGTGTGACCCTGGGCAAGTCACTTAACCCTTATTGCTCCACAAAAAAGGGGGTCCATGATGCCTAAGGTACCTACCTCAAAGGGCTGTTGAGAGGTATAAATTAGGTGATGTATGAGACAATAGTTTCACAAACTTTAAAGCATTTTATGTCAGGTATAACTGGTCCAAATAGGTCAAGAAATACATGGGAACCACTATCCTTTTCTTCTGAGGTTCCATAGCAGTGGGCCATTCTCTGTGGTTTAGATTAAGCAACACTTACCAACAAAGACTTAGACTAATCTCTTGCACAACTGATTTATTTGACCATTCATTTATCTAAATAATATACATTTATTAGCCACCCTCTATATACCTGCTCTATACTATCTGGCAATAATGGGTAGAGCTCTGTAAGGAGCTAAACATTTGATTTCGCATTCCCTTCTTTATGTCAATCCCCGGTCCCTAAGGTACGGAAAGTATGAAAGGAAAATGAAGCCTCTGTGGGTTGGTCTTCCCCTTTTCTGCCTCACCAATCCCAAATAAGAACTCGACTATTTCTATTGAGAAAAATAAAATTATTACAAAAAAGGAGACAAGTGACACATCACATCCACAGCCCGAGAAAAGAGTGTTACCTTGCACTAGGAGCTGCCTGGTAAAGGCTGGTGTCAGTCTGTGATTCAGCTGATATTATGGTGTCTCAGAATCGAACACAATGCCTTTCTCCATCTCACTCTCACCCATTCCATAGAGCAAACAGCAGCTGTGTTCTTTATCTAGCCCTGTGCTGTCCTTTCCAGCCTCCCCACACCCCAGTGGGGCTAACCACAAATTAGTCTCAGCCAATCAGAGGGTGGGAGTCCCAACTCCATCTGGCACCTGGCTCTCTAGGAAGCTTAGCCCTGTGGGAGCCCTGCAGAGGGGTTGGTTTGAGGTCCCCTTGGGAAACAGGTCAATACTGCAGGTCTATTCTCTCAGTGAGTTCCTTTGAACTTTTGGATTTTGTTCTGGTTTCTATTTACTGGGAAAGGGAACCCTACAAACTGGGGCAACTCTGGGAGAACCAAAACAGTCATCACTCCTTCAGTGAACATACATACAAAATTTTCCCCAGGTCTTAGTATAGCTTAAAACTTCACTGAGGCTTTGGGGACACACTGTCTTGGCCAGAGTTCTCAATTCCTACTTGGCACCCAGCTTCCAGTCTCTCCACCTTTACACACAGCAGCCAAAGTGATATTCTTAAAAGATAGGTAGGTCTTACCCTTTCGATCTCCGAGTCAAATCTCAGGGAAAATTAAAAAAAAAAAACAGACTCCTTAACCTGGCACTTAAAATCCTCCCTGATTGGGTTTCCACTTGCTTTTCCATCTTGTTTCCTAATTCTTCCCCTTCTCCTACTTTCTCAACATTCTCATGTTGCTTTAGTGAAATTAGTCTCCAAATATCATATTCCATAGCCTGCCTCCATCCCCTACCACGTCTGAAATGTGCTGGCTCTGTGTCTTGGAATATGCCTTCCAAGCATATCTCTTGAATGCCACCTTCTAAAGGAAGCCTTCCCTGATCCCACCCAGTGGTTAGTGGTCTTGAAATTACTTTGTGGGCAGCTAGGTGGTGCAGTGGATAAAGCACTGGCCCTGGATTCAGGAGGACCTGAGTTCAAATTGGACCTCAGACATTTGACACTTACTAGCTGTGTGACCTTGGGCAGGTCACTTAACCCCAATTGCCTCACCAAAAGAAAGAGAAAGAAAGAAAGAAAAAATAACTTTGTATATTCTTGGTGGAAGGTAGGGTCTGTCTTTGTTATCCTTGCTCACAGGTGCCTGATGAATGTTGGTTTGAATTCTAAAAGTCAAGCTCATTTAGCATCTTTACATTCAGAAAATGCTTATTGAGGGTCTGTCATTTCCAAGGCACAAGAGCCTTTCCCTTCTTTTAATCCTTAGCACAACCCTATAATGTAGGGAAGAGCAGATGGTATTAACCCTATTTTAGAGGCAGAGAAATTAAATGACTTCTATGTGTACACACAGCAAGTCAGTAGTAGATAGGGGATTAGAACCAGAACTTCTTGCCTCCATCTCTTGGCATTTTTCAACTGGATTAGGAACATTCTATTTTCTCAAATTTAGTGGGATGAAAAGTGAATCCATACTCCGCCTACATGTAGATTGGGGCATGCCCTGGGGCAAGTCAGAAACCTATCAGAGGTTTAGTTGAGTGAAAAGTGATGAGGTCAAAGTTTCTCAACCATAGTCTAGATCAAGGGTTCTCAACTTGGGATCTGTGAAAAGGTTTGAGAGAGAGAGAGAGAGAGAGAGAGAGAGAGAGAGAGAGAGAGAGAGAGAGAGAGAGAGAGAGAGAGAGAGAGAGAAATATGATAGATTATAGATGATTGCTAGATATGCTAGATAATAGATGATTAATAGATGATAGATGGATATTGTAGATTTTAATTTAAATGGTTTCCTTATGATTAATGATTTAGTTTATTTTTTGTATTGAAAAATATGATTCTGAGAAGGGGTCCACAGGATTCACCAAGTTGCTTTACCATGACCTAAAGAAGTTTAAGAATCCCTGTCTTAGTCTCTTTAAAAAAATATATTTTATTATTTTCCAGTTACATATTACATATAAGGATCGTTTTCAACATTTCTTTACACTGGATTTCTAGTTCCAATTTTTTCTTTTCTCCCCCCTCCCTTCCCTCCCTCACCAAGACAGAAAGCAATCTGACATAGGTTGTACATGTACAGTCATATCGAACATATTTCTACATTAGTCATTAGATAGTCTCTTATCATGCTATAATGCTCCAGTCCTTCGAGTGAGTTGGGATTCACCAGAGTGGGAACTCCCTTCCTTAGTGCAGAGCAGATCACCCCCTCCCACTCCTTCTCATCCTGTCCAGCCCTCTTCCACATCTTTCCCTAAATCCTCCCATAACACTCTAGAAGTCCTTGTCTAGTTCTTTTAATATTTGGTGGGACAACCTGTGACTGCCCATCATGACGTACTAAACCCTCCCATCTTGGTCTTCACGTGGGGGATTTCCATTCTATGTGACTCAGCCTTTGTCACCTCCCAATCCCAGGATGCCGCTTCCACCCAGTGACTATAGCACAAAGTAGGCAAAACAAGTAAAGCAAGAAAATCCAAAGCCCCCACGGCCATGGTCCACACACTTAAAAGAGGAATGAAAACATCTCCATCCAAAGGTGTGAGTTCCTTCTGAGTAGGAATTGTTTCATTCTTTATATTGCCAGGGACTGGAACAGTTGTTTGGTACATAGTAGAACCTCAATAAATGTTTGTTGATTGACCGATTGAGGGGGAAAAAAAGGTTAGTTTCTTGAGAGCAAGGACCACGTTTTTGTTTCTCAATGTATCTCCAGTGCTTAATACATGTTAAATGCTTAATATACGTTTGTTGACTAATTGACTGATGATAGTGTCTCACTGAAATCACGGGATTTTTTAATGGAAATTTTTTTTGTTGTTTTGTTTTGTTTTGTTTTGTTTTGTTTGTAGGGCAATGGGGGTTAAGTGACTTGCCCAGGGTCACACAGCTAGTAAGTGTCAAGTGTCTGAGGCCGGATTTGAACTCAGGTCCTCCTGAATCCAGGGCCAGTGCTTTATCCACTGCGCCACCTAGCCGCCCCCGAAAATTTTTTAAACTATATAACCATGGCTGCAAATCTGAACAGAGACAGTCAAAGACTCATTTATAGACTACATTTTAAAACACAATATTATATAGTGGGGAAAATACTCTTTGATGTATCTACACCCTTTAGGTGGAAGGTACAAGCTAGGTGTCTTGAAGATGCACAAACCTCTTATGTAAATTGAAATACAAAGACACTGCTAATTCCAAAGAATTACTCTCTCCCAGGGTGCGCTGGAGCCGGTTCAAACAGAATAACAAAGGCTGATTGTTCAATTTTCAATGTGAGCATTTAAACCTCAGAAATTGGCAAATGATACAAATTAGGGTTTGATTTATTGTTTTGTTGATTGTCTAAACTCAAGAAAGCGATGGAAAAATGTCAATAATACAGATGAAACTAAAAAATGTGTCCTACATACATTTTTGGATAGCCAGTTGTCAAATATTTATTAGCATACCTCTATCTCTATCCCAAAGAATCTCCAGAGAAAGTCTTGTGTGAGTCAAAATTGGTCAAAATAAACAAACTATACTCATTCTACACAGCTGCTTTGTTCACAAGTATTTCATTCAGAAAAAATATCAAATGATGAAAACCATTTTTGCCTCAAAGAAAAGTTATTCTTAGGATTTCCCCCCCTCACTCTATGTACCCCAAAGGTGACTTTTTAAAGGTGAAAACATTTTACCTTAACATTTGCTCTTAGAGAGATTCTGATTTATCCTGAAAAAAGGGTAAGCCAACATGGTAAAAATGAACTGAAAGACTGAAAAATAATTCTGTTTAAGAACTGTAGGGGGGGGTATCACTTTAAATTAAAGCTAATTAATCTCAATAATTTCCTACTTGGCATAGCTGAAAGATCTCTGGAATTGATCCTGGATAACCTTGGCTTGAATCCAAACTCTATTACCAATTAGCTATGTGACCCTGGACTAGTTATTTACCATTTCTAGGCATCAGTTTATTCATTTGTAAAATGAAAGTTTTAGACTAGATTAGGGGTTCTTTTTTATTATTTAAACATTTTTATCCAAAGTTTTGAGTTCCAAATTCTATCCCTATCAGGGGTTCTTAACCTAGGGTCTGTGAACCTGTTGTTTTAGAAATATATTTTGATAATAGCATTTCAATAGGAATGGTTCCCTTTGCAAGTCTATGTATTTTATTTTATGCATCTAAAAACATTGTTCTGAGAGGGAGGGAGTATGTAGGTTTCACTGGATTGCCAAAGGAGTCCAGGATACAAAAAAAAATGGTTAAAGAACCTCACGACTAAATGAATTCTCCCAACCTCAAACCTAGTGTATCTTCCACACAACAGCAAAGATAGAAGAGACCATAGGGATCACCTACTCTCATTCATTTTAGGGCTAGACTATGATTTTACTGGTATAGGGAACACAGGATAACTGCTTCAACTACCACAAATCAGCAAGTGCTTTGCAGCTTAGCATGTTAAAGAATTGGCTGGCACAGTGAGAGGTTATGTGACTTGCCCAAGGTCACAAAGTCAATGGGTGTCAGAGGTAAAACTCCAACTGACATCTTTACTCTTCATCCAGCTCTCTATCCAATAGGTCAATTCACCCCCTCATTTTACATGTGAGGAAACAGAACCAAAAAAGTGACATGGCTTGCCTAAGGTCACCCAGCTGGTTCTGGAAATCAAACCCAAGTCTTCTGACTCCAAATTGGAACCCCTTTTATTAGCCACTGAGGCCTGGCTACTGCCCTCCCTGGATGTGATTTTCAAAACATTTCCATAGATTAGTGGATGCTGACAGCCCCACCTAGAGAAAAGCTGGAATTCCTCTGTATACCAGCAAAGTCAGGCTAGCCAGGGGCACCACGCTGTTACCAGGAAATTAAAAATAAAAACCTGCCGACAGACAAGGGCCAAATTTAGCAGGAGGCAAAGAATGGAAAAGGGCAAATTGTAGGCTGTGAAATTCAGTGCCAAGTTTCAGCCAGAAGCAAAAACCCTCAGAGCTGAGTTATTAGCTTTGGATAATCCTGGAAATGCTGACAGACCCTTAACAAGAGCAATTCTTCAAGGCCCATGCCCCCTGCCTTCCCGTGGCCCAACTGTTCCTCCTAGCTCCAAGTCCCCAGGACTTATCTACCCAGTAGCCCTTTCAGAGACCTTTTTTCAAACACATTTTCCCCTCAGACTGCAATGAACTCCAGTTGCTGATACCAATCAAAATCTCACACACCAGCAGAGAGACTCTCGGTCAGTGCTGCATTTTCCAAGCTTATCATAATCCCACAGATGCAATCTATGGACAGTGTGATTGTAACTTTACACACACACACACACACACACACACACACAAATGTATCAAGCTAGTACACTTTCTCTGTGCTCCATTGTCACAGAGTCTCAGAGCTAGAAAAAAACCTAAGTCCTCTGATGTTTTCATTTTACAGGAAAGAAAACAGAGTTCCAAAGAGGTGAAGAGACTCACCTTGCATGGTTAACATAAAAGAGCATTAGATTCAGTGTTAAAAGAGTTGGGTTCAAATCTATACTCTGTCAGTGTGGCTTTGGACAAATCTCAGTCTCTCTGGGCTTCAGTTTCTTCATCTGTCAAATGAGTCAATGACTTAACCTCTATTGGTCTCAAGCCTCATTTATAAAATGATTCAATTGTGAGCTTTCTATCTGTCTATCAGTCCATCATTTCTCTATCTATCATATATATCTACCTATCATCTATTTATCCATCCGTCTATCCATCATCTATCCATCTATTCATCCATCTACCATCTCTACTTATCTATCTATCATATCTGTATCTACCTGTCTATCATCTATCAATCTAACCCCACATTTAATGAACACACAGCTAATTAGTGGTGGAGCAAGATGGACAGTCAGTTCTCCTGAATTCTAGTGAATAGAACCAGAAAAGCCTGTCGTGGTCATAAGAATCTTAAAGGTTATAGGCTTCTGGAGCAAAAGCAAAAGGTCACGTAGGTCTCTTTCCAAGTCTCTATAATCGAGTTCTCATGTCCTGTTCATATCTGCGACCCCCAAAGATAAACTACAAAGCACAATTATATTAGTTTAAATATAGTTAGAATAGATTCCTTACAATATCAGTCTCCATTTAATCTTGGAGCTAGAAGGGACTTTGGAGATTAATTGGTCCAACCTCCTCATTCTTCAGATGAGGAAACTGATCACATAGGTAAAGTAAGGAGCTAACTCAAGATCCAAGACTCGGTCCCATGACTCCAAACATTTCCAGGACACGATACTGACTCAGGCCAGTGGAAATCCCCTTTACAGACTGTAAAGTTTGAATCACCAGGGCCAAGCCAGAGCTGGAGAACCCCAACAAATAATTATCAGGTCAAGGCCCTGGTGATTAAAACTTTCCTGCATATTAATGAGGGAGTAGAGAGCTAGGGATTTAACCGACCATCCCCACATTCCTGTTTCCATTTCCCACCACCAAATTCTATCCCCACCCCCCTATCCCGGACACTCCTCCTCATTAAGTCAATGTGGATTATTCCTGCTAGCAAAAGCTCTAATACTTTATTAATTGCGCTAGCACTGGCGGCTGTTCCTTCCTTGCAATTTTAGCAGAGCTGCACTGGGGGTGGGTAAGAAGACTGCAGAGCTATTTCTTGAACAAGTAGCACCACCCAGTGGAAAGAGAAAATTCTGCATTGTTGGGCTCTGGGAGAGAAAGTCTGGCTAAGGCTGCTGGAGCACTAGTGGATTCCCTGTCCAAAGTGGAAATTCATATTCATTTTTTGTTACTGCTTGACCCTTGGTGGGTGTTCTTACTCTGTGAATGAGCAAGGAGAGCTATATGAACCCGGTGGGCTGGATATAAGGACCACTCCAAACTGTGGTCTAGGTTTTCACGGAGTCTTGGAGGTGGAAGGGGGCCCAGCCAGGGCAATCTGCACTGGAACAAGGACCTCTCCTAAGGCAGACCCAATAATTGGTCAACCAGTTTCTGCTTGAAGACCTCCAGTGAGGAAGAACTCGCTATCCCCCCAGGCAGCCCATTCCTCTTTGGGATGGTCTTTTCCTGACACCAATCCAGAATCTGCCCCATTGGCAATATCTACTCCTAACTCAGAACAAGTCTGATCGATCCTTCTACAAGAAAGCCCTTTAAATACTTAAGGATCTCTGACATAGCATCATAAAAGTAAAGTGGGAGGGGAACTTAGAGGCCATCTAGCCAAGGGCTGTCATTCATAGAGCAGGAAACTGAAGTCAGAAGTTGGTTTTGAAGCCCAGGTCTCCAAGTGCCTCATATCTTCCTTGAGTCTTTTTTTCCCAAGCCAAACATCCCTAGTACATTCAAATCACCCTCATAGAAACTTCTGCTCTGAAAAAAAAGGTAAAAATTTAAAAGAAAAGAAAAAATTGGACCAAGCTTATGATTTCATTAATCATACTAGGAAAGGAAACTCCCTCTTTTAATGAACCTATGCCAGTGACTTATAGTTTGAGAGTTGCCTGGAAAACTGGGAGGTTACCTGACTTGCCCAGAATAACATGGGTAGAGTTGCCAAAAGATGGACTTAAATCTAACTCTTCCTTTTCCTGAGGCTAGTTTGTACTGCTCTAGGCTGCCTCTCAACATTTTAAACTTTAAAACAGCTGGATACTGGTAAATGTTTTAACAACCAGCCCAGGGGTAGGGGAAGGGGGAGATATCTACAGCACACACTTTTAAATTTGCTCTGCATCATTAGCATTTTCCCCATCACTTTTTAAAGTCTAGGAATCAACAAAACAATGAATCAAGATCTGATTTGTAGCATTTGGGGATGACTAAAGTGTAAATACTCATGTTGAAAATTTAACAATCAGCTTTCTCTATCCTGTTTGAGCTGCCCCCAGAATTGAGAACTGGGATGATCCTTATCCATCTAGGTTGTTGTAGGTCCTCCTCTCTCTTTATGTGCTCTTACTTGGTGGTCCCATAAACTCTTGTGGCTTCTATTGTCATCTTCATGATAATGATACTTACATCTCTTTTATCCAGACCCATCTCTCTCCTATGCATCTGTCTCACATTACCAACTGGATTTCAAATTGCATGTCCCATGGGTATCTCAGAATCAACATTTCCCAAACAGAACTCATTCTCTTTCCCTCAAAGCATACTCTTCTTCTCAGCTTCTCTATTATCAAGGCCACCATCATAAAATTCCACAAACTACTGATGGCATATGAGGGGGGAAAGCACTAGATTTGGACCCTGGCTCTACTACTTTTCTACCTGTTTATTCTGGGGCAAGAGAGAAAGTGTGGTATAATGAACAGAGAGATGGCCTTGGAGCCCAGGTTCATGCCCCCACCATGACACATACTGTCTGTGAAACCTTGGACAAGTGATTTAGCCTCTCATTAGTCTGGACAATTCTCTAACATTTTACATTTCAGAGAAGGTACCCATCTGTGTTGGTAGAGGAGATTCCTTATAGTAGATTCCTTCATATCTCTGGACCTTGGTTTCCTCATTTGTACAATGAGAGGGTTAGATTAAAGGATCTCTCTGTTCCTACAATATGGTACCACCATGCCAAAACACTCTAAAATCCAGGAACTAGGAAGAAAAAAGGAGGGGGGGGGAATTCCGTATTCAGATCCATCCCTCATGCATTGACTGGAGTGGGGCCATGAGGGTCTTAGTAATATTTATTAACTGGACAAATGAGTTCACTGGTTAAAGCACTGTGCAAGGTATGCTTATCAAAGCAAGGCATGAACATACTAGGCAGACAGTTCCCTAATAATTGGATCTAGTCAAAAGAAAAACAACTGAATTTGGACATAGAAGACCTAGCTCTAAATCTAATCAAATCCTGTCCCTGCCTTTACCTCTGTGCCTTTGGACAAGTAACTTCATTTATCTGGGCCCCAGTTTGCTCATCTAGAAAATGAAGACTTGATGATCTCGAGAGTCTCCTCCAGTCCTAAGCATTATGGAGGTCCACCCAATTCTTTCCCCATACCTCTTGCCTCTCTACCCATTGTGAAATACAATTACTTCTGCTTTCTCTCATAGGAGAGGATAGAATGGGGTGGTGGAATGAACCCTAGGGCTGGAATCAGAGGTTCGTATTCCTGGCCCTTTTACTACCTCTATAGCCCCAGGTACCACATTTCACCTTAGTGGGTCAGAAATCTTCTGGAAAATACTGGAAAAGGGAAATTGGATGACCCGGAGGTCCCTTCTGGCTCTTAATCTACAATCCTTGTGCTTTAGTGAGCAGGAAAACATCTAATTGAGAGGTGAGGGAAAAGAGTTTGAAAGGCTGGGTGGGAGAGAGTAAGCAGTAAGCCATGGAATAAACATATTCACAGATAAACATACATTCATTCTCCATCTAGCTTAGAGATAGTGTGGCTTTCCAGTAAGCAATCTGGATATAGCTATGGTTAATGCCGGTGTTAACCTAGACTGTAACACTGCAGAGAAATTCAGAGACTCTCAATGTAAGAAGGGACCTCAGTGGTCAGCTTGGCCAACCCCTACCTGAGCAAGAGTCCCCTGTACCACATACCTGGCAAGTGGTCATCCAGTCTCTGCTTGAGGATGTCCTTTGAAGCTACCCTGGAGAGCTCCAATAGCCAAGTTCTATAGCCTAAATAGCTCTTACCTACAAATTTGCCTCTCTGCACCTTCCACCCACTGCTCCTTGTTCTCCCCTCTGGGGCCAAGCTGAACAAGAGTAATCCCTCTTCCTCAAGCCAGACAGCCCTCGAAATACTTCGAAAGAATGGTCATGACCCCCTCCCCCCAAGTGTTCTCTTCTCCCTAAATGAGAATTAATAGTTTCCTTATAAAAAAGAAATACTTGTCACATCTTTAAAACCTGAGTAAAAGACATGTATGTGCAGTAATGATGATAATCTCTTACTTTTGTATAATGTTTTTAGGCTTCTCAAAAGTGCTTTTGCATTTAGCATTTTGCATTTAACTCTTAAAACAACTCTGAAAGCATGGCTCAATGGGTAGGGGAGGAGGGAGGAACCAATAAAAGATACCAAACACAAATTTTAAATTAAATTCAAATTTAAATAAACAACTTAAAAATAAAATAAAAACAATAGGTACCAATACCATTTATAAAAATAAAAATTTTAAATATTAGATGCCCTAAAAATCAGTAAAATGACCCTGTGAGAGGTTAGATGTTTTGATCACTATTTCAGAAGTGGAAAAAATTGAGTCATTAAGAATATGACCATCCCTCTGACTTTTTTTAACTGGACTCTGATTTGCCAAAGGAACATGTTGAAGATATAAGAAATAAGATCTGGACAAGGAAAAACCCTGTCTTTGGAAGAAGACAGCTGGCCTTGGAGAAGAATTTTGTCAAAATAATCCCTTGAAGATCCAGGGACTGAGAAGAAAAGAGATCACAGAACTTCAAGGGTTCAGTGAGTCCAACTGGCCCATTTTGCTGGGTTAATTTAGCAGAGTACAGGACTAAGCTCACATGAAGCTGAAAAATGCAAGGATGACAATTTTTAAACTGCCTGCTATATGTGGCTCTGAGAATATTTTCACAGGAGGAGGAAGAGTAGCAAATATACATAGGACCATAGATTTAGAGTTAGAAGGGACTTTAGAGTCCAATCCCTTCTCAGTTTACAAAGGTGAAACCTGAAATTCATCTGATTTATTCAAAGTCAGTTGGTAAATAGTAAAGCTTATATCTGAACGGAGATCCTCTGACTCCAAATCCAACATGGTACCACCACGGATGAGATCAATTAGAAGCAGTTCTCTTTATTTGGGAAGCTCAGCATCCAAACATAGACTATTATGGTTAAAAGAAGCCTTGAAGCTTCATAACCAGTGGTCCACAACGTCCGCTCACAAGAGATCTGTGGATAGATCACAAAAGGTCCATGAAATTGAATGGGGGGAGAAATCACATCTTGATTTGTTGTGGTTTGTCCTTTGTTCTCCTAGAGGACCATGACATTGGGGTGATGTCATGACTTGCAGTGAATTGGATTTAAGTGAGGCAGGGCTGTGCAAGGTCACCAACCTCATTCTCTCCTCCAGAGCCATCTGGGTCCAATGGCAAGATATATATATCAGGATGACTGGAGATGGCCCTGGATGTTTAAGGCAATTGGGGTTAAGTGACTTGCCCAGGATCACATAGCTGCTAAGTGTCTAAGGTGAGATTTGAACTCAGGTCCTCCCAACTCCAGGGCCAGTGCTCACTGCACCATCTAACTGACAGTTTTTATTTGTACAAACCTCTAACTGAAATTTGACATTTTCTCCATTTACCTAAAAGCATTGGGGTCCATAGGCTTCAACAGCTTGCCAAAGGTATCCACAAAACAAAAAAAGTGGAAAATCTGTATTTTAGAGATTATCTAGGCCAGGGGCACGTAGGTGGGGCTATAGTGCATAGAGCACTGAGCCTGAAGTCAAGAAGACTTATCTTCCTGAATTCAAATCTGGCCTCAGGCACTTATTAACTGTGTAACCGTGGGCAAGTCATTTTACCCTGTTTTCCTCAGTTTCTTCATCTGTAAAATGAGCTGGAGAAGGAAATGGCCAACCACTCTAATATCTTTGCCTAGAAAAACCCCAAATGGGGTCACAAAGAGTCAGACACAACTCAAAAAACAACTGAACAACAAAATCCAGACCAACTCCATCATTTTATATGTGAAGAAATTTGAAGCTTAGGGAGGTTATGATCACACAGGTGGTGGCAGAGTTGAAACTAAAATCAATTCAATCCTATAAACACTAAATGCATACTGTGTGCTAGGCCCCATGAGGGCCTCTGGTGATACAATGACAAAAATGAAACTGGGGGTAGCTAGGTGGTGCAGTGGATAAAGCACTGGCCCTGGATTCAGGAGGACCTGAGTTCAAATCCAGCCTCAGACACTTGACACTTACTAGCTGTGTGACCCTGGGCAAGTCACTTAACCCTCATTGCCCCACCTAAAAAACAACAACAACAACAACAACAACAACAACAACAAAATGAAACTGGCCCTGTCCTCAAGGAGCTGACATTGCATGGGGGGTGGGGGTGGGAATGTAATATAGAGGCAGATGAGTGAATACAGCAATAACAATAGGCAGCATTTACTTGAATGTTTGAAGGTTTGCAAAAAACTTTACAACTATTATCTCATTTTATCCTCAACAACCACCTTGAAAGATGGGTGCTGTTATTTCCCCTATTTTATAGAAGTGACAAGGAAGTTAAGTGAGTTGTCCAAGGTCACATAACTTGTATTTGAGATTGGATTCAAACTCAGGTCTTCCTGACTCCAGGCCCAGCACTCTATCCACAGCACCACCTAACTAAATATAACCAAATTAATCCTGATTCCTTTTCACTACACTGGACCATCTCTCCTGAATACAGTAAAAAAGGACAAATGTCTATGCCGGTAGCACAAGATAGAGAGATGGTTAACGAGGGCTAGTCTTCCACAGCAGAATTTCCGGACATTCCTCAAGGGAGCTGTAGCATCTTGTTATAAAGTCTATTCCCTGAGGTTTGGGGAGGTTTTGTTTGTTTTGCGGGGCAATGAGGGTTAAGTGACTTGCCCAGGGTCACACAGCTTATAAGTGTCAAGTGTCTGAGACTGGATTTGAACTCAGGTGCTCCTGAATCCAGGGTTGGTGCTTTATCCACTGAGCCACCTAGCTGCCCCTCCTTGCAGTTTTTTAAAGAGAAAAATGCTGGCATCTGGAAGCCAGAAGACTCCTGGTAAATCCAGGAAAATTATCAAGCCTAACAGTTAAAGATGTCATAAGGAGTTGGAGACATTGGGTAAAAGGAAAGGAATTTCATTATCTAGGTTTCATTTTCTTCATCTAGGCTTCCTTCCTGCTTTAAACTCTATGACCCCAATAAGTTATGTCACATTTCCCCTCCAACACACCAGCTGGCAAGGAAAAGGAAATTCAAGAGTGTCCCACAGATAGTATGAGCTACAAAATCCACATATTTTTCCTAATGCTCCCTAGCACAGTGGAAAGCAAAATTGGGAGGGACCTTTGGGATCATCTAATTCAACCCTTTCCTTTGATCAATGTAGAAATAAAGTTCAGATTGATTAAATAATTTTCCCAGACTAAGTCATCTAGTTAAGTAGCCAAAAAAAAAAAAAAAAGGCAAGACAAGTCAAGGAAAGCAGCAAGCATTTATTAAGCACTCACTTTGTTCCAGGAATTGTAATAAACTCTAGGGATGAAAATAAAAGCAAAAAGACAGTTCTTGCCAACAGGGAGCTCACAATCTAATGGAGGAAGAGAATACATAAAAGGAAGCAGGAAAATGTGGGGAAATGGGTGAAGTAAGGTAGCTATGAAGGGGCAGGGTGTTGACGTCTATCCTGGAGGGGAGCAAAGGTTGGCCAGGCTGAGACCTTCCCTAAAATGGAGCTCCCACAAGAAATCCATCAGTGGCAGAAGGGAGCCAGCGTAGTAAGCGGGATATTTCAGAGTGAGGGCAAGGGGACTGATGAATACTTCAAGAGGAGACTGCAGATGAGGCATGGTGTCAAAGTCCAGGAAAAAAGAGGGACTAGGACCCAGGTTTCTACTGACTCTAAGCCATACTGTCAAGTCCTTTTTCTTACCTTTCAGCTTCCACCCTACACTTGACCCTTGAACAAGAGAAAACAGTAGATCAACCAATCATTTCCTCATCAAAACCAATTAATCACTTTATTATTAGGACATAAGAAACAGGAACTCTGAAGTCCTCATGCTTAGTTGGAAGATGTTCCCCTTTTCCTCCTCCTCCTCCTCAATTTCCTACTCTCCTACTCTTTCCACTCACCCACCTACCCCATTCCCATCATCCATTTAAAATTAGGAAACATAAAAAAGGCCATATATATCATCAAGAAGAATGCTTTGTTTCATCATTGATCAGTTAGATCAATCAAAGAATAAGGATTGTTTGAGTATTGGTTTTGGCTCTAGCCCTTTATTTGTGGGATCCAAAAACTTATATGATGTGATTTCAGCCCTCCAGTAACTTGAAATTTAGTGGGTTAGATAAAACTAAGATAAAATAGTGAATAATAAGAAATTGCACATGTAGCCAGAGCTCTTGTCAATGTGGATCTACAAAAACAAAAGATAAACTCAAGTTCAAGTCAAGTTCTGACATGTGTTTGCAAAGAAGCCCCCATCTGATGTTCCTCTTTTTTTGAATCAAATCAGAGATTATACTAACTCAAAGCAAAAGCATTTAAATAAATGGAAATGAAATGTAAGTAACAAGGAAAACTTTCCTATAGAGGGTACAGACTTCCACAGATTCCCATGACAGTGTGGTAACACTTATTGTTTGGATAACTCATCTCCTAGGGTTTTATCCCAGCTTAAATACCTTTCTCTCTTTGAAGTTGCCATTTGCTGCTTCGCAGCTGCTCCATTGAACTGAAGCTACTAAGTGACTTTTGACCCACAGGGAAGTACATACATCTCTTTTATGAGTCAGTCTATAGGACCACAAGCTACTAAGGTAGATAGGTACAGGAGAAATATTAATAGTTCTATAGTTAAAGGACCTGAGTACAAACCCCACCCCTGATGCCTTTTAAGTATATACTACATCCCAGTGGGCAAATCACTTCTCTTTTCTCTTTTCTCATCTATAAAATGAGGGGGTTGGATTAAATAGCCTTTAAGATTCCTTACAGGTATAAATCTATGATCCTGTGGAGCTCTTTTGTGAGTCAGAACCACAGCTGCACCAAGCCAGCACAGCAAAAGTCCCTCTGGTTAAACCTGTATTTTTGACTGATTCTATTTCCTTTTCAGTGGCAACTAGTGTCAGGACTATTCAAATTACCCTGGAACCTTAATCATACTGGATGGGTGGGATAGAGCTGTCGACTTTTCCCCTGCATTCTTATAACTGTACCCAGATAGCTGCCCTCTTTACAAAGTAAATTATTTTGTATTTACTTTGTATCTATTTAACATCTGCTTTTGTAGAGACTTCCTCTCTGTTAACTTTCATCTAATCTATATGGGTCTTGTATTAACCTATTTATTTATATATCATCCCTACCATTTAAATATAAGCTCTCTGAAGGCAGAGGGACTATTTTTTTTTGGTCTTTTACCCCAGCACTTAATAAGAACTTATTTATTGATCGATTGATTGGTATATTTCCCTGCATACATGTTCTGTTCACCCACCCCAGTAGAGTATAAGCTTCTTGGGAAGAGGAGTTTTTATTTTATCTCGGTATACACAGTACCAAGTACCTGGCACAACATAGTTGCTCAATTACTGAATTAAATCGAGTGGTTGAATTAACCAAAAACCTGTCTGACAGGTAATACGAGTATTATTATTCTCATTTTGCAGACAAGGAAATTGAAGTTCAGAAAGGTAGTGATTTGTTCCAGGTCACAAAGCTTAGGAAATGTTCGAACCAGTACTTGAACCGAGGTCTCCAGATTCACTTAAAAGAATATGTTGTATCCCTGTCAGGCAACCGAGGTAAGTGTGGGCAGTTGGACAGGACTCAGGAGTAGTGTTGCTGTAAGCAGTTGAAACCATCCTAATGCAGTCTCTCCTCACAGAGGAGCCCCGCTCCCCTCAACCCTAAAAGCACGCCCCTGCCCCCACCCCCACCCCCACCCCCCCTCCCACAGTGGTGAGCCCACTCCATCTGCTCCAGCATAGCCAACCATCAAAGCCAAATGGCCTTTGTTCAGGAGTGCTGAAAAGTCAATTTGGGATTTTAAATTCTTTTATTTTTAAAACCCCTTCAAGGTATTAGCTGTAGCACCAGCCCAGTGAAAGAAAGGGCTTTGCGGTCTTGGAGCAAATTTCTATATAGGAGACAAAGATAAAGGCCCGGCTGCTGTTTGTAAAAATCCCCAATCCCCCTATAGACTAAGCCAGGGTTTTATTTACTTTATATAAGGCTTACCATAAATCCCCAATACAGGCAGTTCCCAACTTACAGATGGGTTATATACCAAAAACTTCATTTCTAAGGGGGCTACTTGGAGCTCTTGGGACACAGAAACAACATTATAAGTTTATTATTGTCCATAACTTACATAACATCAAAGATCTAGAGTTGGAAGGGACTCTGCAGGGTACATAGTCCCTTCCCCCAACAACCTCCACCCCCTACCCATTTTACAGATAAGGAAACTGGGATATAGGGAGTGAGGCTGTAACTGACTGACTTGGATAATGAGAGTTAAAGGGAGGATTTGAACTCAGGTACCTGTTTCTTTCCCCTGTTGCAAACTGTTTCCATCTATTGGTTGTATTAAAATTTGGAAAACATTTTACATATATTCTCTAATGTGAGCCTTACAACAATGGCTTGGTAACTACTGTAGGTATCATCTCTACATTACAGGTTAAAAAAAAAGCAAAATTTAAAAATCCCCAAGGCCTGGTGAGGTTAAATGATAATAATAATAGTTAGCAAGTATTAAGGTTTGCAAGAATTTTTTTTTGGCGGGGCAATGAGGTTTAAGTGACTTGCCCAAGGTCACACAGCTAGTAAGTGTCAAGTGTATGAGGCCAGGTTTGAACTCAGGTCCTCCTGAATCCAGGGCTGGTGCTTTATCCACTGCACCACCTAGCTGCCCCCTGCAAAACATTTTATATAGATTATCCCATTTAAGCCCCACAACAACCCAGAGAAGTGTTTTTATTATCATCCCCATTTTACTGATGAGGAAACTGAGGTAGACAGACATTAAGTGACCTGGCCAAGGTCACACAACTACTAAGTGTCTGAGGATGGATCTAAACTCAGTCTTCCTGACTTCCAGGCCATCAGTCTATCCACTGTACCACCAGCTGCCTCTAAATGACTTCTCAGGGTCACTACACAGGGGAGACAAGATGAATGAATTGATTAATTAAAAAGCATTTATTAAGTTCTCACTCTATGCCAGACACTATACTAAGTGCTAGGGATATAAATAGAAATAAGCAAGATTTTCCGGGCCCTCAAGGATCTTACAGCAGAGAAGACATCCATGTAGGAGAGAGTGGTGGCTACAGATATCAATGGGAATGGCATCTGACTGTATGCTTTGACATGAGTGGTAGTGTTGATTTGATTACTGAAGGGCAGGTAGGTACAAAGACGGCCAGGGAGTAAGGTCTAGGTAAAATAAGGTAAATGTTCATCCATTAGAGGCCAGGGTTCCCAGGGCAGGCCTTTGGTACTTGTTGGAGGTAAAAGCTGGAGTGTAGGCAGCTGTGTAGTCATTTATAACTATATATGACTATACACACATACATACATACATACATACATACATACATACATACATACATACATACACACGGACATGTATAAGCATATACTATATATACACATACATATTGACTATGGATGCATATATTATATTGTGTGGACACATCGGTATATATGACATATATACATATAAATCTATATGAACACAATCTACAGATGTCATCGTATACATGCACATGGACATATATAATACATAACATCTAGACATGCAGGCACACACAAATATATATGACATTATACAGCATGAATATGGACACATATAAGTATATGTGGAACATATACCACACATATATAGAGATATACATGAACACATATGAATATGTATGCTCTATGTGTATACACTTATTGACATACATATATTGGTATATATGTCATTCTATATACAGATATACATGGACAGGCATACCTACACATAATGGTTTGTATATACCTATATGTAAGTATACATTTATGCATGCACATACATACACATGTAAGTATGTATATGCGTGCACACATATACACATATATAAGTACATGCCAAATAAATACAAGGTAACTTGCAGAGAGCGACACCAGAAGCTGGGAGTGCAGTGGGAGGAAGAGAATCCTATCCTTGTACTGACACAGACCCCAAACCCTTGGTGCCTCAGAAGGAGTCATACTAAGGAGCCTCACCCACATTCCCTACATTCAATCTGGGATTGAGTTTCTCCATTTTAGCTCATTTGCTTAGTCCTGGGAGGAGAGACAAAATCTGTCACCAGGGCCTGATTTGATTCAATTCAGCAACAGTTATCAAGCACTTTTTCCTTACAAGGCACTCCGAGGAGCTCTAGGGAGAGAAAGACAAAATGAGCCAGAGTCTGCCCCCAAAAAGATTACCTTCTCTCAGAGATTCTCTCTCAGGAGCGCACTGCCTGGTCTAATTCTGGAATGCAAGATTACTGAGTTATACCTAGGCCTAGAGGTGGGTCTAATTATTTTTGCCTATCACCAAGAGGCAGCTAGGTGGCTCCGTGGATAGAGTGCCGCACCTGGAATCCAGCCAGTTTAAATCCAGCCTCAGACACTCACTGGCTGTGTGACCCTAGACAAATCACTTCACCCTTTTTGCTTCAGTTTTCTCATCTGTAAAATGAGCTGGAGGGGGCAGCTAGGTGGCACAGTGGATAAAGCACCGGCTCTGGATTCAGGAGTACCTGAGTTCAAATCCGGCCTCAGACACTTGACACTTACCAGCTGTGTGACCCTGGGCAAGTCACTTAACCCCCATTGCCCGCCCCCCCCAAAAAAAATGAGCTGGAGAAGGAAATGGCAAACCACTCCAGTGTCTTTGCCAAGAAAACCCCAAATGCCAGAGAGTCAGACATGACTGTCCCCAGCTGCAATCATGATGTAAATCATTCTCTTCATCCTTTTTTGGAAGAACTGGGGTCACATCTCAGCTCTTTACTGCGTGTGATGGCCAGCAAGTTCGCATCCCCTCTCTGGGCCTCAGTTTCCTCAAAACTGTAAAAATCAGGTGATTCAACTAGATAACCTTTTTTATCTCCAAATATTTGTCCACAAAAACAATGCTAGAAGTCAATAAAACTCTGATTATAATTGTGAAAACTAATCTAAGTCTAGAGAACAGATAATGAAAAATACCTCTGTCCTCAGCAATTCAGTAGAATTCAATTAGATTCAACAAAACAAAGGACAGCCCCCCCCTGCCCCCCCATCAGCAGTTTTATCTGTGAGGAAGGTTCCTAAATCAGTTGTTCTTTCAGAGACTGGCTTGTACGCTAAGTGATAATTCTAAATGGCATTTGTTACACAGCCTGGCAATGAGGAATCATTTACAGAACTGTTGGGTTGTTTTGTTTTTTGTTTTGAATAATCTCACCACAAACCTAACAGTGTGATTGACTTCCAGGATCTGTGACTTCATCTGTGTGGATCTTCCCTGTGCTGACAGAGATCACAACCCACTCCACACGTTGGCAGACAATTTCCTGAGCAATTGTGGCCAAAAAGAAAAACAAAATTGTTATTTATATGTTGGCCAAGCCTCCAGCGACGAGCTTTCCCAGATTTAGTGAGGCTAGCTGGTCCTTGACCAAGAAATACACGGGCTACGGGGGCTTGGAGCATTTCCAGATTAGTAGGAACTGTTTGTGTCCCTCTTCAATAGCTTTTGAAAAATCAGGGTCACCTCTATGCCACCTTGGGGAGAGGTCACAGCAGTTAAAATATCAAAAATTGTCTTGGGCAGGCTTCATGGAAATATGATTTCCAGAATGATGAAGGTGATAACCTTTCTGTACTCTTTCCTGATAAGAAAACATGGAATATTAGGTCCCCTACTGAGTGCCAAATTGTAGGAGAGCTGTTGGACAAGCTGGAAAAATGCAGAGGATATGACCAGGAGAGCCCAGTTCCTGGAAACTATAGACCACACCACAATCAGTTGACAGAACTAAGAATGATTAGGCTAGAGAAAAGAATACTTAGATGGGGTTAGGGTGAAGGAAGGACATAACAGCTGTCTTCCAACATCGGAAGAGTTGAAGGGGGATGAGACTGAAAGACACTGGAGAAATTTAGGCAATGTCACAACAAAAGATAGCAATAATCCCCCCCCCCCCGCTTTTTTTAAAAGGGATGAAATTGATTTGGCTTGGCCACTGAAGGCACGACTAGAAGTGAAAGATGCAAAGAGGCAGATTTTGACTGCATTTTGAGAGAAATTATTATTTCTCTCATATCGATAACCAATTATTAATTGAAATGGGTTTTTTCTATTTCTTCATTCAGAAATAAACCTCTATAGATTATAGAGCCAATCATTCAAGAAGATTACTGATCTTGTCCCCAGATTTACCCTACCTATACCATCTTATCTAGGTGGAATTGTTACCCCATCCAACTAGAAAACCTTACAAGGAGAATCTTATTTAAGGGAATTCTGGCCCATTATGTTCTACTCAGACAGGCTTGGGGTGCTGGTGGGGGGAGATGCCTTTGTCTAGATTGCCAGAGTGGGGACGGGGCTGGTCTGGGAGTAAGAGTGAAGTAATCAAAGTCAGTCCCCTGAGCCACTCATTAGAAAAGGACCAGCTCTCATTATCATATTCATTCTCTCATCAATCATTAACCAGTTAGAGGTGATTGCTGCCTGTCAGGCATGCCCACTCTTCCAACGGCATAGAAGCTTTGAGAGGCCTCCATGATTCACTTTTTTGGTTTAGGAGAGAAAGCTAAATGACCATCCTTTTATTAATTATTCGCCAGCCATAATGAATCAAACAATTACTTACCCAGAAATTATGTCTCTTGAACTTTTTATATGTCATCACTTAAGGAAAGATTTCCTAATAATCACAGTTGCCTTAAAAACGCAAGTGACTACCTCAGCAGATAATGAGTACCCTTTACTTGAAGTCTTCATGAAAAAGTTGAATGACCTCTTGTCTAGCTGAATTCATTTAGATAGTCACTGAACCTCTGAAAAATCTTCTAACTCTGAAATTTTATGAACCCTGGGGAGGGGGAGGGGGTAATGGTCATTTCTATGCAGGTGACTATATCCAGAACCATATATTTCTCTAACCTAGCTCTATCTCCAAATAGCTGTTAGACATCTCCATCTAGATATCCTGTCAGCATTTCAAACCCCAAATCTCCCAATTGTTATTCATTATCTTCTCCAAATCTCATTCCTCCTTTGTCATTTGTAATGAAGCCACTACCACTCTTATGGGCAACCAGGCTCACCGCTATGGTGAAAACTCTTTCCTCTTTCTCACCCCTTCCATGCTAATCTTGCTGATTCTACCTTTACAGAATTCTCCATTTTCATTGAACCCTTTGCTCAACTTACATGGCCACCCTCTCTCCCCCAATTCAAACCTCTGTCCTCTTTCCCTTGGTCTGTGGCTCCTAATTGGACTCTCCAATTCTAGGCTCTCCCCTCTTCAATGCATCCTTCTAAAGGCTCCCCCCAAAATCTTCCCAAAACATAGGTCCGACCATGGAAATCCTTGGCTCCAGGATCTTCAGTGGCTTTCTATTGCCTTGAAGATCCAATACAAATGTCTCAGCTTAACATTTAAACCCCTTTACAATCTGGCTCCAGCCAATATTTCCCCTGTATTTTATGTTCAGGTGGAACGGTCCTACTTTCTGTTCCCCAAACTTGGAATTCCATGACTCACCTCTCTTCCCTCATACAAGCTGGTCCCCTCACTTGGAAGGCCCTTTCTCCTCCTTTTTGTCACTTAGAAGCCTTAGTTCCCTTCAAGGTTCATTTCTGGTACTACCTCATTATTGGAGTTGTCTCCTTCCTCAATTTATTTGTTTATTTTTCTCTTACTAGAGAGGGCTCAGAGAAAGCTGAGCAATATATATTTAAGAAAGTTCAGGAATATGGTTAAACCAGGGGAAAATAACGGCCCTGACTTGTGTTTTAAGATTTGTTTTTGTACCTTTTCCACCCTTATTCATGTGCAAGAGAATTTGGGGTTTGAGACATTGGGGAAGGCCCTAGAATCAAGAAAGTCCTTGGAAGTTTTCTGGAAGAAAACAGATGACAAATGGGAGCAGTTTAGCATTTGGAAATTATGCATGGCCTTTGTGTCCCAAAAATAGATGGAGGTTTCTGATAGAGATGTGGCCCTCAGGAACCAAAACACACTTGAACCTCAAGGCACTGATTAGCTAGGGGGACTCTGTCTTAGAGTTCCAAAGAGCTTAGATCATGGAGAAATGAATCACCTTCTAGAAAGGAAAGGCTTGTTCCAGTCAATGGGTGGAGATACACAAAGACCTTCCTTCTGGGAAGAAAGACCCCAGAAAATTTTCTCTCTAGTCCATTGATCAGATGTTAGCATCTCTGCCTTCTCTAACAAGGCAGAGAAGTTTCTTAGTTTTATTCTAAAAGAGGGCTAATGGAGTCAAATCCTTCTCCTGTGGCTCAGCTGAGTTCTCTAGCTGAAGGCAGACACTGGCCAGCCTGCTACAACTTCAAGGCCAGCAAAGGTGGTGGACATAAGGCCAGTGGAGCATCACTGGACAGCAGCCACAACAGGCTAGCCAGGAGGACAACTCAGCAAAACTACCCACATGTGACCATCTAGCAGTTGCTCAGCAGGAGTGTGATTACATCAGAAGGCATCAGTGACTCTCTGGCGCCAATGACATGAGTTACCCTTTAGTTGTGTTCTCTGGATTACTAGAGAAAGTAAGTACATCATTCACCAGTTCAGGGCTCATGAACCCTCATCAGAGGGCTCTTTTTTTTTTCTTTCTTCCTTCCTTCCTCCCTTCTTTTCTTCCTTCCTCCCTTCTTTTCTTCCTTCCTTCCTTCCTTCCTTCCTTCCTTCCTTCCTTCCTTCCTTCCTTCCTTCCTTCTTTCCTTCCTTCCTTCCTTCCTTCCTTCCTTCCTTCCTTCCTTCCTTCCTTCCTTCCTTCCTTCTTTCCCTCCTTCTTTCCTTCCTCCCTCACTCCCTCTTTTCCTTCCCTCTCTTCCTCTCTCTCCCTCCCTCTCTCTCTCTTTCTCCTTTTCTCTCTCTCTCCTTCTTCCTTTCTCTCCAGCTCCCACAAATTCAGCTATTGTCTCTAGGCAGATGACTCCCAAAACTACATATCCACCTCCCATCTCTCTCCTGGGTTTTAGTCCTGCACCTCCAACTGCCTGTTTTCCCTAAATGAATGTCCCAAAGGCATTTCTAACCCATGTCCAAAACAGAACTCATTACTTTTCCTTCCTCCTGTCAAAGAGAGAAGGAGAAAGCCTTGATTGTATGTAGAAAACAATTTATAAGTCACATTTTACTTATGTGATTCCACAAGGGGAGCTCCAAGAACTAGACAAAAAATACTAGCAATACTAAATACAACAGTTCCAGATCATAATGTAACAAAAAGTACATTTTTAAAAGCCTTTAAAAGAATTAAAAATTAGTTGGAGAAGATATCAAAGAAAAGGGAAAAGGACCTATCAGTACAAAAATATTTGGAGGCAGCTAGATGGTTTAGTGAATAGAGCAATAGGGTTAGAGTCAGCAAGACCTGAGTTCAAATTTGGCTTTAGATATTCACTAGCTGTATGACTCTGGACAAGTAACTCACTTAACTTCTGTTTGCCTTCATCCACAGGAGAAGGAAATGGCAAACGACTCCAGTATCTTTGCCAAGAAAATCCCATACAGGGTCACAGAGTCAGACATGACAACAAATTGATAGAATCTCTTTTGTGATGGAAAACAATTGGAAATTGAGGGGAATGGCTAAACAAGCTGTGGTACATGATGAAATATTATTATGCTAGAAGAAAGGATGAACAGGATGGTTTCAGAAAAACCTGGGAAGTCTTGTATGAACTGATGCAAAGTGAAGTGAGAACATCGTACAGTAACCACAACATTGTAAGGATGATCAACTGTGAAAGACTTGGCCACTCTGATCAAGGCAATGACGTAAGAGAACTTTAAAGGACCCATGATTGTTTGTTTTGTTTGTTTTTGCAAGGCAATAGGGGTTAAGTGACTTGCCCAGGGTCACACAGCTAGTAAGTGTCAAGTGTCTGAGACCACATTTGAACTCAGGTACTCCTGAATCCAGGGCCAGTACTTTATCGACTGCACCACCTAGCCGCCCCCCAAAGGATCCATGATGAAAAATGCTAACCACCTCCAGAGAGAGAACTGATGAGCTTTTATTACAGACTTTGTTTTTCTTAGGTTTGTTTTTTTGGGGTGTGTTTTCTTTTGAAACATGGTTAATATGAAAATATGTTTTTCATGACTTCCATTGTATAACTGATATCATAACTTGCCTTCTCAAAGGGTAGGAGAAAGGGAGAGAATTTGGCACTTAAAAATTTTTAGTGAATTTTAAAAATTGTTAAAATTGGGAAATATTGAGTAAAATAAATAAAATATTTTAAAAGGTAATTGGAGACTAAAATATCATTCTAAATAACTAGTGAGTCAAAGAATAAATTGTATGCACATGTATAACATATCTGATTGCTTACTGGGGAGGGGAGAGAAAGAGGGATAAAATTTGGAACTCAACTTTTAAAAATGTTTATTATTTTAAAAATGAAAAAATTATAGAAAGAATAGACAATTTCATCAAAGGAAATTACAATAATGAGACAATAAAGCAAAATTTATGGGATTCAGCTAAAATAGGTCAGGGGGGAAAATTTACATCTTTAAATGCTTTCATCAACTAAAAGAATGAACTAATCAACAAATTAGGTTTGCAGTTTAAGAAAGAAAACTTGAGCAATAATAAATCAAAAATCCCCAACTAAATAACAAAGTAGAAAAAATAGGAAAATTCAGAAAATTAACAAAATTGAAAACAAAAGCCACTGAATTGAGAATTAAAATGAGCTGGTTTTTTTAAAATAATAAACTAGGTAAGCTACCTGAACTGACTTTTTTAAGAGAAAGGAAAAACAAATTATTCATACCAAAAATGAAAAAGGAGAACTTATATTAATGGAGGAGGAAATCAAGGAAATTATCAGAAACTTTTTTTTGCCAAGTTGTATGCTGTCAAAATTGATAACTTAGGGGAAATAGCTGAATACTTGGCAAACAAGATAAAATAGCCGAATTAACAAAAGCATAAATAGGCTACTTAAATCACCTCAGATAAGAAAAAATAAGTTGAACAAGCAGGAAATTCATTTCCAAATGTCATGGGGTACAGCACCCCAGAAGTTCTCTGGGGCACATCAAGGAACCTTCTCCTTGAGAAACTAAATCAGAGGACCAATACCCTAGAGAGATAAGCGGAACCAGTTTGGACTGGGTTAGCTTTGGGACCTCCCACCCTTCATTCTGGTCTCCCTTACCCATGGGGAGATAAATTTGGGTGTGGCTTCGGCCTTTGTGTCCAGAAGAGAAATCCGCAGCCACTGGTCACCCAATTCCTCCAGTCACTACCAGTGGGGAGGATGGTCTACCCTCACTAAAGGAACTTTCCACAGGCAGATGGTCCACCCCCATCAGGCCTCTATAAAAGTACCTACCAGCCTCCTGTTCGAGGAGATTGGTACTTCTGAGCCATGTGCTTTGTGCCTATCTCCCCATGAGAAGTCCAAGGATTTCTTTCATGGTTTCCCTCCCCCCACCCTTCCCTTCCCTTGCTCCTAAATAAACTACCACCTTATTCTAACTGCTTTTGTGTGCAAGAGGGTGTAATTCTTTAAAGAGGAATTCCTAAGAACCCCAACCCTAACCCAAGCGTACCCCATTTTCCCCATTACACAAAGGAAAAAAATTCCCAGGACCAGAAGGGATTTACAAACATTGAAAGAACAGTTAATTCCAATGCTACATAAATCTTTTGCAAAAATTAAGATGTTCCCTTCCAATCAGATCATGATAGTGTACTTAGAAAAGTCTGGAGAGTCAAATTAAAAAAAAAAAAACCTATCTGAAATAATTATAATAACTTAAGCAAAGTTGCAGTTCATAAGATAAATCCATCTAAATCAACAGCATGCTTATATATAACAAATAAAACCCAGCAGGAGGAAGTACAAAGGGAAATTCCATTCAAAATAACTACAGAAGCCATAAAGCATTTGGGACTGTATTTACTGAGATTCACTGAGGGACTGTATGAATCTAGCTCAGTAGTTCACAAACTATAAAAATTAAGCTCCTACTAATGAGGGTACAAATAAGGAAAAGAATCTCTGGAAAATGGAAAGTTAGCCACAAAGTTCTGAGCCCTCCATCAATGAGAGGTTCGGCAGGCGTTTATTGCTACACCCTCCAATGCTCCAATCGAGGGGAATGAAGCGGTTAAGGCTACTGAGGAGGAAACTGACTTAAATCTCCAAGCTCATTAGATTTCTAGCGATGAGCTTATCCTGAGGAAGGTAGGATGTTTCTGGAGAGTCAGAATCAAATAGAGCCCTTGATGAAAAAAGAAACTCCATTGAAACAGAGACCCTGGGGCAGCTAGGTGGCACAGTGGATAAGCACCGGCCCTGGATTCAGGAAGACCTGAGTTCAAATTCGAATTCAGACACTTGACACTTACTAGCTGTGCAAGTCACTTAACCCTCATTGCCCCGCAAAGAAAAGAAAAGAAAAGAAACAGAGGCCCTATCTTATAGAAACAAATGTTGAAAACTATCTTTACATGTAATTGGAAAATAATAAAATACTTTTATGATTAATAAATAGATGAATGAATGAATAAATAAATGGATGGATATATAAATAAATGAATGAATGGATGAATAAATAAATAAATAGATGAATGAGTGAATGGATAGATGAATAAATAAATGAATAGATAAATGAATAAATGAACAATAAGGACTGAATAATTAGACAGACAAACAAACAAATAAATAAAGGACCTGTGGGAAGTGGAAAAGGGTGGAGGGAATAGAGAGGAGGTGTCAGTTCACGATTAGTTACGTTGAGAATGTAACAACAACAAAATTTCTCTTAAATCAAAACTCTTTGCACAGATGTAGACCTTAATTACTGGAGAAGCATGCCGTCGATCATGGGTAGGACGAGGTAAAATAACTCAAATGACAAGACTTCTTAACTCAGTTTACTTATTCAGTATTTTGTAGACGTAGGGTGAAAGGCAATAGAAAGGGGAGCCATGAAAAGGAGTGGGAGGAGGCGCTTCCTAAATGCCGGTCTGCGGCCTTCTCTTCCTCTCCTTGGAATTCCCTCTGCAATGAAGTCGTGGTTCTTTGCCCCCATCTCCATCAGTTTCATGCGTGTGACTGTTTCTCTTGCTGCTTCTGCAGTCGGGATCACTTCCTGATTCTTCCCGAGGCCAAGACTGCACCTCGTTTTCCGCGAGCTGGACCAGGTTAGCGCAAGGATGGAATTCACCCGGGTAATCCCTAGGGGCGCCTTCGGAGGCGTCAGGAGCCCCGCTGGAGGGCGTCGGGAGCCCCGCTGGAGGGCGTCGGGAGCCCCGCTGGAGGGCGTCGGGAGCCCCGCGGATCTCCGCCGCGGCGGCAGGGGGCGCTGAGCGGCCAGAGCGAGCACGAGCCCTCTCGGGCGCCGTCCTCGCCGGCGCAGGCGCAGTCGCGTTCCCGTGCCTGGGCCAGGAGCTGGCAAGGCGGAAGCTCGGGTTCGGCGGCGGCGGCGGCGGCGGCCTGAGGGGCCTCGCCCGCTCCCTGCGACCGTACGGGCCTTCCTCGGCGGCGCGCCTCGCCCTCGTCCTACGTGGGTCCCCGGCTCCGGAGGTCCCGGAACGAGCGGCCGGCCGACGGACGAGCCGGCCAGCGCGGGTGAGTGCCCCGGCCCCAGCGGGCTGTGGCGCAGCGGGAGAACTTTCCCCCGCCCGCTCCGTGCCTCAGTTTACCTCCTGCGGGCAGCGAGCGCGGGCAGCCCCGCGCCCCGGAGGGAGAGGGAGGAGCCGGGGGCGTCACGGCCCGGCCCTCCGCACCTGTTAAGCACCTGCTGTATGCAGGCGGCCCGGGGCCAGGTACGGAGCCGGGGGCTGAGCCCGGGGCTCGGACAGCGCTCGGGGCGCCCGAGGGTGCCGCCCGTGACGTCTCCGCCGGCCGCAGACCGGGCGCCGCGGGCGCGGGCCCAGAGGGACGGAGCGCCGAGCCCCGGGCTCCCGCCGCCAGCGCTCGTCGGGGCTCCCGAGGCTGGTCCGTCTCCCGGATGGGGAAACTGAGGCCTGCCCTGCTTGGGCCACTTCCCGGGGGACACGCAGCGGGCGAGGCAGGATTTGAATTCGGGGCTTCCCCTTTCATTCTGATGTCGTCCCTGGTGACTATCTCCAGCGTTGCGCCCATACGACCCGTTTAGGGCATCGTTGGCATGCCCGCCAGCGGCTGGGGGAGGCTCAGAACCTGCGTGCCTCAGTTTCCCCTCCCGAAGGGTTGTGGGAGGATCCAATGGGACAATGGCAAAGCGCTTGGCCCGGTAGGCAGGGTGAGCGGGGATGGTGGGGATGGGGATGTCATTGTGTCACCCCAAAGGGGGTGAGCCCCTGGAGCCCAGCTATTGAGGTTTGGGGGTCCTTCTTATCCCTTGTGATGAAGCAGTGCCAGGAAGCAGGTGCGTTAATGGACGTTTATTGCCTGACTGGGAAGCTTGCTCTTCCCTCGCCGGACCGCCTCCTATCTCCGTTACACAGATGGGGATACCGGGGCTCAGAGGATTGAGGCGACTTGTCAGGGTCATAGCGGGATTAAGCGCCTGAAACAGGATTCGAACCCAGGTTTTCCCCCTCTGAATAGGGCTGGCCCACCCCCATGCTGCTCCTAGATAAGTAACAGCTTCCTCGGAGCAGGTGCTGTCTAAAAGGGTCTTAGTTAGAGCGGGGTGACTTTAGTTCAAGGTAAAGGGTCAGCTAGGAATAGTGGAGCATTCATTTGGGGCACTTTGCTAAGCCCCAGCCCCGGGAGGGGCTGGCACCCTTCTGGGGAGAGGCATGCAAAGTGTGCAGGGTTAGCCTCAGAGGGAAGCTACTAGCAGTTGGAGGAAAGGGAACAACCTTCGATGGGAGGTGGGATTTGAATTGTCTTGGAGGAAAAGCCAAGAGACGGGGGAAGAGCAGAGCTTTCCAGGCTAGTCCCTGTTCAAAGAGCAGCAAGTAGGCCGGCTGGATGGGGGGGATGGGGGTCTGAAGACTGGACCTGCATTTCCATTAGCAGAGGGAACTCCCCAGTGAGGAAGCCCCCTCTCGTCTGCCCTTGTTAGCCTTTGAAAGGGTGAGCAGCTGGCTCTGAGTCACAGACGGGATTCATCCAAGCCAGGACTGAAACCGAGGCCTTCCTGGCTTAATCTACCATGCGGGGCTTCCTTCACTCTGTTGGAGCTCCCCCAAAACCGACTGGCGCTGCCACCCCCACCCCCTCCTGCCCCCCAGTCTGCTGGAGGGCTCCAAACGTCACTGGAAGGCCCCAAGTCAAGGCTGGTTGGTTGTAGTAGTAGAGCTGAAAGGGCCCTTTGGGGTCATCTAGTTCAACCCCTGGTTTCACAGAGGAGAAACAGAGTGACTTGGCCCAAGTCACACAAGTAGTAAGGGGCAGAGCCAGGAATGGAACCCCGGGCCTGTGACTGACCAAAAATGCAGTGCCCTCACCAGAGGAGGCAGGCTTGTAGAGGGGCCCTTCTGGGCAACCCATTGAGTTGTTCCTTTTCTCTGACAGGTCAGGTTACATGTTTATAAACCTTCTATAGACCCTTGCTCCTACCTCCCTTTGTCTCTGGCAAAACAAACACACCAGGAGGGTATTTACAGTCCCCTGGTTAATTCAGAAGAGGGCCTAGAGAGAGACAACAAGAACTTTTCTCCCACTCCCCTGCATGCAGTGGTTTTAGCTTTTAAATTGTCCCAGACATTAGTTCAATAAAACTGTTCCTGGTATTTGGTGAAGGGGAACTCCGCTGTGCATTTGGGAGGGACTTGAACAGAAAGCACCGATTCTTTACTTCAGCTCCAAGGATGTTTCTTATGTTACTTTTGATTTAGGGAAAGGCACACTACCAAATATGTCCATAAACACAGGTAGGGAAGCTATAAAAGAAAAAAATCACAGCTGTTGTTACTTCCAATTTCTTTGTGAACTACTTTCATTCTAGGTAATGAAGGAAGTAGCCCGGTATTGTGGAAAGAGTAGTGGGCCTGATGTCAGGAACCTTGGGTTTCAGTATAGGCCCTACCCTTGACAAGTGAAGTAGCCTTGGCCAGTTAAACCGGCATCCAACATTAAAACCTTAAAATTTCCTGTGAAGCACTTTCTCCCAATTCACTTCACCTCTTGGGACTTCTTAGATGATCTCTAAGATTCTCGTAGGTATGACAATTTATCAAGCAGTATTTTGTGGACTGAGTGCCTGAGAGATGACAGTAGTTTGACGAAATGGCCTTACAGTCAGAAAATCTGATTTCAGATGAACACTGACACTTAGGAATATAACTGGCAAGTCATTTCGTTCTTCCAAACGTTGGTTTCCCCACCTGTGAAACAGAGACAATTGTACTACCTGCCTCACATTGTTGTTGAGAGGAAAGCACTTTGTAAGTCTTTTGGTGTCTGCCATGATTGCTATCCTAGAGTAGTTAAATGTGTCCTTGGCCTCCCATTTGCTTTATTTTGTTGATGTTTCCATAATTAGGGCCCTTTCAAAAGGTTTCAGCAACAGCCTACATAAAGGGTAAAATGTTAACACTAGAATGGACTTTAGAGATAGGGAATCTTACAGATGAGCAAACTGACTCCCAGTGGGGTCAGATTAATTGCCCAAGGTCACAGTGGTGGATCTAGGACTCGAGTCACCTCCTCCCAGCCCCCTGTATTACAGAATACTTTAGAATCACAACCTTAATATTGGCACAGTTGGGCTTACATTGAATTTTCTTAGAGAACTTGTGATTCTTCTCTCTGTTGCCAGTATTTTAATTCATTTTAAAGTCTATATTCAGTTTTGAATTTTAATTCCCTCCCTTTAATGCTCTAAAAAATCATGTTTAATGAACTCTGCTTGTCCTTGCATCATAGAATAATCTATATGAAAGCATACAGCTCGCTGGGTCTTAATGCAAAAAAAAAAATAATGGTCCTTGACAATACTTTGTTTACACTTTGATTTCCTGCAGTCTCTTGCTTTGTGTGTCAGGTGTGATTTTTTTAAAAAACATCCTGTGATAACTTTGATCTGACTTAAAAATCATGCTTTGAAAGCCTTACTTGAAGCTTTCTTGACCTTTACTTATCCTGCTCCCCACCTGCAGCTCTAGCTGCAAGGAACCAGTGTTTGGGTCCTTTCCTTTCTCCCTTCTCTGTCTCCCACCCTGGGAAACCTAACAGTGTTATTAGATACTGAAGTACTTAGTGATTAACGGGAACCTCTAGTGTATGGGCATATTCTTGATGGTATTTCTATGAGTTGTAGAACCAAAAGAAGCTTGTGTTGGTTGCCTAACAACTTTCTAGCTAATTAAAGAAGTAAGGGGCAGCTAGGTGGCACAGTGGATAAAGCACTAACCCGGGAGTCAGGAGGACCTGAGTTCAAATCCAGCCTCAGACACTTAATACTTACTGGCTGTGTGGCCCTGGGGAAGTCACTTAACCCCAATTGCCTCACCAAAAAAACATAAAAAAGAAGTAAGTCTTCCTTGCACAGAATTCAGAGCTACAAACCCAGAGTCCCAGCAAGAAAGAAAGCTCATGGTTCGAGCATGTTAGTGAAAGGGGAGCTGTTATCTACTCTCAGTTAGTTATCCACTCAGAGTGGAGGAGGAAATGGCAAACCCCTCCAGTATCTTTGCCAAGAAAACCCCAAATAGGGTCACAAAGAGTTGGCCAGGACTGAAATGACTGAACAGCAACAATAGGGTCAGAGCCTTACTGACAAAATTTCTCTGGTTTATATAGGACCATGAAGGTATCAAAGTACTGAGCATCTTTTATTTCATCTTTGAAATAAGCCTGTGAGGTAGGTGCTAGTATATTATTGTCCCTATTTTCTGTTTGAAGGAATAGACTGCCAAAAGTTCAGTGATTTTTCCAAGGTCATACAACAAATATGTGTCTGAGGTTGGTTTTGAAACCAGGTGTTTCTGAGAATCCAGTGTGGAAGTTTGGCAATCATAGAGCCTAATGCCCCCCACCCCAGGTTTGATGGCCCAGTGAAGAGAGTGAGTGCTGGGCCTGGAGCCAGGAAGAACTGAATTCAAGTATGGCCTCAGATCCTTCCTGGCTGTGCAGCCCAGGGCAGGTTACTTCACCCTTGTCTGCCTCAGTTCCCTCAACTCAGCCCTCATGGTTTTAAAGAGGTAAATAGGAGATAGACAGAGAGCATGTGGAAAGTAACCATGCAAAGAAGGCATCAGCAACGGTTTTATTTCTTTATCTAAAAGGTGGGTTGTGTTGTGTTTTTTTTCAATTAACAAGCACATATTTTCTCTTCCCACTGCCACCTCTCCTCAACTACAAAAGAAGAGAAAAAACCCTTGTAACAAATATATGTAGTCAAGCAAGACGGTTTCCCTCGCGTTCATGTCTAAAATGTCTGTCTCATTCTCCACATCAAGTCCATCACCAGGAGCTGCCTGGACGCTGTTTCCAAAATATTTTCAGAATTTGGAGGTGAGGGGCGGCTAGGTGGCGCAGTGGATAGAGCAATGGCCCTGGAGTCAGGAGTATCTGAGTTCAAATCCGGCCTCAAACACTTAACACTTACTAGCTGTGTGACCCTGGGCAAGTCACTTAACCCCAATTGCCTCACTTAAAAACAAAAAAACAAAAACAAAAAACAGAATTTGGAGGTGGTTTCATTTGGCCTCTTATTTCCATAGATATGGAAACTGAAGTCTAGAGAGGTGAAGCTGCCTGCCCAAGGTAGTGGCTCTTGGAGGTGGGGCCAGGGTGAAACCTCCCATGTTGCCTTCATCCCCTTCTGTGGCCTCCTAAAGGCAGGAGAGACCAAGAGCCTGAAGTCAGGAAGGCTTGAGTTCAAATGCAGCCTAGGGCACTTACTAATTGTGTGACTCTGGGCAAGTCCTTTCTCTGCTTTCTGCCTTGGTTTCCTCAGCAGTAAAAGGGGAATAATTAATAATAACACCTGCCTCCCAGTACTGACCTCAGGGGCCTAGCACATAATAGTCGCTTAATAAATAACAGATAACCATTCATAGAAATAAATAAATGGTGGGCGCTTATTTCCTTCCTTCCTGGTGGCATATTCTTCTCTTCCTTGAAGGAACTTGGAACTACATGGTCTCATCACTTTGCTCACCAAGAAAACCATGGGGAAAATGGCCTGCTGATAATAAAATCAGGGTTCTGTGTTGGACCTTGTTTCCCTCTTCATTGTTCCCTTGGGAGTTAGAGTCAATGCCCTTTTGACACTTTGTATGAAAGGAGTTAGTGTTCTGAACACTAATACACCTTTTCTGGCAGTGCCAGATGGAGTCCATGATTTCAATTCCTAAAGCAAGAAGTATTTCTTGTTAAACATTCTTAGTCACGCTGCTGTTTTTTTTTAGTAGCTGATGGATGTCTTTAAACTTTACTGTAGATTTCCCCCCCAAAATTGTGACTGATTATTGAACAGATTTTCTTAGAAATGCATTTGCCAGAAAAGGTGTATGTAAATTGTGGGAAAGGCCTTTGAGGTTTGGGGTTTGGTTTTTTTTTTGTTTTGTTTTCTCTACAGGGCTGATAAAGAACTAAAGTCAAGACTTCCAAATGAATTGTTTGATGAATGAATAGAATATGGGAGGTAGAAGGGAGGGCCTGTTCTACTCTCATTGTAATATTCTCCGCCTTGGGGAGGTACAGGGGAGGGCTGATCCTAATTTGGAGTTCCTGGGGTCCTAAGCCAACCCCTGAGGCGGGGACCTTTTTCAGTGGAGGTGTGTTTTGGGGGTTTACAAGTCATACATAAGGTGAATCTGGGGACACATTTGGCCTTTTCTGCACATGCATGTCTCTTTCTGGTTCCCATAGCTAATTTCACATTTTTCATTAGAATTTCTATACCCTGTCTTGTGTCTTATTGTTATATGACCTGACCCTTTATGGCCCCATTATGGGTACTGATCACTGTGGGTATGATAACCTAGCATCCTGACTTGTAAATTATCCATTAACTGGGGTCTGACTCCTTTTTGGAGCTAATATCTGAATTAAAGCTTGGGTCTTAGGTTTTTCTATTAACCCCTTTTTTGCCTCCTATATCACTAGGGCCCAGTGACAAACTGTATGCTGTCTGAGGGGGGCCATAGCTGAGTCAGGGAGTGTTGTTACCAGGCAGGCTGAAGGCTCATGAATCTTGCATCCAGATAGCTGTGCACCAGTCTGAGTCCGTACCAGACTAATACTGAAAGAATGGCTGGTTTTTGAATAAGGAATTATTAAATGGGAACATTAGCCTCTGGGAAGTTTGTATGAAATATTAAAATGGACTAATTTTTAAATATTTGTTCATAGTTGGGGCTTTATCAGACACCCCACCTCAAAGATACATTTCAGAAAGAAATGGGCACATGAGTGCTGACCTGGTAGATAAAATGTTGGCCTTGGATTCAGGAAGAGATGGGCTCAGGTTCTACCTCTGGTATTTACTAGCTGTGTGATCTCACGGAGCCTCAGTTTCCTGATGTGTAAAACAGAGCCATTGCCTGATATATCTAACAGGGTGGGTGGTTGTGAAGCTCAAAGGAGTCGATAATAAGTCCTTTTCAAATCTTCAGATACTATCAACCATCCCTTTGTAGGTGGGAGGTCCACTAGTGGTGTACATTACAGATATTTTCAGACTCTTTTGACGTATTGCTCAGTTATTGCTTTTTTTCCTTTTTTCCGTTTTTCTCTTTAAAAAAGATCTAATGAGATAATGGGTATAAAGGGTAAAGTGCTATATTGGTCATTATATAAAAGCATATTCATTTTTTTTCTCCAAAGACTAGAAAGAGCCATATGTCTCTCTGGTTAAAAACATTTTGCCCTTTAATATTATAAACTGTTTAAAAAATACATTCAAGGGGGAAAAAGTACTATTCCCACTTTAAGAAATAGCAGGTTTCTTTATAAAGAGTTGCCTGCAGGGCAGCTAGGTGGCATAGTGCATAAAGCACCAGCCCTGGATTCAGGAGGACCTGAGTTCAAATAAGGCCTCGGACACTTGACACTTACTAGCTGTGTGACCCTGGGCAAGTCACTTAACCCTTATTGCCTGGCCCGGGGGGGGGGGGGGGAGTTGCCCATGTCATCTATGGCTATAACTTACAATGTTTCTAACAGGGCTAGTAAAAGCAATTACTTTCATGTAGTGAGCATGTCATTGTGAATTGATTTTGCCTGTTAATTTTGCTTTATTCATTAAAAAGCCATTTAAAGCAAATGACATTTTTGCTTGAATTTTAAAATACTCATTTCAGTAACTGAAAAGAGGTGACAGATGAAAATCTGGGCGGGTGTCATAGAAAGGGGAGGGAGTGTACATAGTGGAGTTCATGCTACCTGTGATGACAGGCAAATTTGTCATCTGTGTGAATGTCAATCCAGATTTAGAGGTAGAACGGATCTCAGAAGTCATGTCTGGGTTCCAGGTACCCAAAGGGATGCCTGAAGAAGTGAAGGTGAGCCAGGACTGGGAAGCAGGGTGTTCAGACTCCACAACCAAGGTGGTTTGGGTTTGGGGTTTTTCTGAATATTTTTGGTACCGTATTGCTACCTAAAAAGTGGCTAGGGTGGTAACCAGAGTACTTAGCTCACAAGAAAATCCAGTGTTGTCATGGCAGAGCTGTGCCGAGTAGCAGAACTGGCTGTTGGAAGTAATTTATATCCAAAGTCTGAACAAGATATCTCTTATCTAAACCAAGTACCTTTTTTCCCCCATCCTTGGAAGCATCCATTTTTTTCTGAAATATACATTTTTTTAATTTTGAAACTAAAGAACAATGAAACAAAAGATCAGTTATGCAGAAGTTTAAAGCAATAATAACTTCTCCCCCACCCCCCACCAGGACTCAGTATGACCTGGGTCCAAACTCTGCCTCAGACCCTGTGTGACCCTGGGCAAGTCATTCATCTGAGAGCCTCGGTTTCTTAAGATGTAAAATGAAGGTTGTATTCGATGACCTCTAAGTCCTCTCCCAGTTCTAAATCTAGGATTCTTTGATCCTGTGGTGTCCATTTGCTTTCATTTCAATGGTCAAAGTTCTTTGGGTTAATTTGAACTGTGATTCTAAGATTACTTGATTCCTAAGAAATAGTATCCGCTTTTATACTGTTAAAATAATAGCTAGCATATTTGACCATTTGTTCCATTTTTTTTAACCATTTAAAAGTGAGATCTGAACTATTATATCACCAGGAAACATTGTTGTAGAAATGATCATTTCTAAGGGCTAACGACCCATTTTAAAATTTCATTCCAGTTCCTAAAGCAACTGTTTGCTAACAAATAAATTGCTTACAAAGTGAAACTTACTTCATAAGATGATTGTGTAGAGAAAAAAAATGTCACCAGTCAAAGCAAAACACACTATTTCCACAGGTACTCATTTTTTAAAGGTAAATTATAAACATTGTTTATTGAAGTCTGTTACTTGCATATCTTTAACACCAGCTAGACCGACAGAGCTAGAGACCGCTTCTTAACATTAAGCACGTTGGCTTTTCCCGGTGTCTTGCTAAGTACTAGAAATACAAAGATAGCCAAAAGACAGTCCTGGCCTTCCAGGAGGTCACATTTTAATGGGACAAAATAAAAGGGACCTGAAAAAAGATGGAGGCAAATGAGAAGTCGTCTTGGGCTGAACCAGGTTTGAAGTGGATGGCTTGCATGGGCACTTCCTGAAATGGAAGTTTCCAGGGAGGAACTCACCAGTCAGAAGAGGGAAGGGATGGCACAATGGCTCTCCCAGCATGAGAAGCCTCTCCGGCTGAGGTGAAGCAGCCAGGGAATCCTAGGCTGAGCCTGTTTGAGTTCTTCACAGAGTCCTGTATGCTCAACCTTAGGGACTAAGTCTTGTTGTAAGATAATGAATGAAGTGAAAATGGTTTATAATTTTACTACTGAGCTCACAGGCTCTTAGGACTACAAGTGATGATTTTCTGAGCTCAGAACACTGGAGAGGTGAGAGAAGCAAGATGGAAGACACAGCATCTTAGTTTTTTAAATAAGAAATGGCATGTTTAAAAATATGTGGCTTCAAGGAGAATCTTGGTCTTGTGTTTCCTAGGTTTTAGAGTTTAGTTTTAGTTTAAAGTTTAGACTTTGTGGAAAAGGGATTATCAGTTATTCATTATGATTGATGTAGTACACCAGAGGCTCACCTCTCAGGATGAGCAGATCAGAGATTGATCTTAACATTTCTATAGACATAGACGCTATATAAACCCATAAACATGTCATTTAACACTCTCTGTGGCCAGGTACGCTGGCCTATTGACTGTTGCTTTTATACAGCTTTCCAGCTCCTGACTCATTTCCTGACCCAAAACAGCCATTTTCCTGCTCTTGGAATGTCTGTTCCTTCCACCACCGCCCCCAAGCCGGCGTCTTGGAACTTCCATGCTCCCTTCAAGTGCACATCACCTTCTACGAGAGGCGTTTCCTGCTTCCCCTAGTGATTAGTGCCCCACCCTCATCCCACTACTTTTTTTATGTATGTTAGATAAAGCTTATCAGTGTTCATGTTGTTTCTTCCCTTCATTAAGAGAAGAGACTGTCTCTTACTGGCTTCTTATCCCCAGTGTTGGTACATAGTAGACTTTTAGTTAAATGCTCTTAATAAATACTGTGTGACCAATATAGTAGGGCATCCCTGTAACCCCAGCTACAGGGGAGACTAAGGTGTTGGATCTCTTGAGCTCACAAGTTCTGAGCTCAGTGGGCAGTGCAGATTGGGTGTTTGCACTAAGTTTGACAACAGAGCCCTTGAGAGTCAAAGGCCATGAGATTGCTTGCCTAGGTCTGAAATGGAACTAGTAGGTAAAAGCTCTCTCCAGTTAGTGGTAGAAATGGGCTTGTGAATATTCCCTGCACTTCTCACCTGGGAGAGATGGGGACACCTGGGCTTCATTTTAAAAATACATGCATACATACATACATACATACATACATACATATATAAAGCTCTGGCATGCATGCACACATACAAACTTCCGGGGGTGGGGGGAGCTGAGGTCTGAGAATACAAAAACAGCAAGAGAGTCATTGACCACAAGGAGCTAGGCCATGTGTGAAGGTGCTTGGGGCCTCAGAGAAAAGGACCAGACTCGAGGGTAGGGAGCCATTTCAGATACTTGTCCACATGATCTTGGAGCATCTGATGCTTAGGGGAGGTGTGGCCCCAGAATGGAGATAATAATAGTACCCCTACTCAGACAGGGCTATTGGGAGGATCGTTGAGATAATGTATGGCTGTTGTTGTTTGCTTTAAAGTTTAAAGTTCTGTGGGTGTCCGCTGTTATTATCGATCATACCAAATGGGAAGTGATTGGGACCAAAGAGAAACCGTGGATTTAAAATCATGGATTTAAAGCTACCACAGACCTCCAATAATATTGCATGATTCCCCCTCAGCTGAGGCCCAGAGAGATTGAATGAGGTGCCTGAGACCACCCAGGTGGTAAAGGGTGGAGCCTGGATTCAGAGTGAGGTCCACCTCCCCAAATCTAGCACTCCTTCCATTGCACCATGTTGCTATTCATTGGACATTTATCAAGCACTTATGGTGTTGGGGGGGGCGGGGAATTCAGAGATGAACATGCACAACTCTTTCTCAAGAAGCTTAAAACTTAACAGAAGAAAAAACAAACAGACATACAAGGGAGGGCAAAAGGGCCCTTGGAATGTTGGAAGAGGGTGGGTGGGTGGGTAGTAATCAGGGAAGGCTGAATGAAGGAAATGACATCTGTGCTGAGATTTGAAGGAATAACTGCTTTGTTTAAAGCCAAAAACTGGACATAGGCAGTGGATGCTAATAAATCCCCTCTGAAGCCTTTTTTTCTTGCTATTTCTATAGAGAAGTCCCTTGACCATCTAGCAGCTATGAGTCTGCTACACTGTGAAGACAGCTGTGGTGCCAACCAACCAGAAAGAGACTGCTGTGCAGCCATGGCCAGTGCCTGTAGCACTGGTGCAAAGGAAGACAGCGTCAATGGGAGCACCATTCCGGGGAACCTTCCCAGTTCCTTGATGGAAGAGATTCAAGGCTATGATGTGGAGTTTGATCCACCCCTCGAAAGCAAGTATGAGTGTCCCATCTGTCTGATGGCCTTACGGGAAGCCGTGCAAACGCCCTGTGGCCACCGATTCTGTAAAGCCTGCATTGTCAAGTCAATAAGGTAACAAAATAACAAAAAAGAGCTTTTACTTTCTCAAGAGGTAGTTTTACTGGGTAAGAAGTTGCATGGGTAATGTAGGACACTGGAAGGTAAGCTGAGAAAGCTGGATTCTGTTTCCATTTCTTAAGGTAGCTGCTATTTCCCCTAGTTTATAAAGCCGTTTCTTCTAGATCTTGTTGTGAAGATTGAGAGAAAAGCACCACACTCAGAGAAAGGACATAGAAGTTTTAATTTTTTCTAAGATGGCAAGACCAGAACACAAAATAGCACTAGTGAAAAATCAAACTGCCGACTAGCTTCCGGAGTTGTCGGCGTAATTTTTAAATGTCTGACTCAGCTTGCCCATGTTTATACACATCACCTCCCTTCCTTAGTAACTGATACTCCAGTTTTAGATGATTAAAGAACGTCTTCTAAGAAATATTTATTTTTGGATGCATCTGTAAACATTTGAAGGGGGTTCTTTTATAAAGGCAGCTGGAGGTGAGGAACTTACCATGGTTTACTACAGAGCTAAGAGTGTTGGATGGTTTCATCCTGAATACTTTTTAAAAATTCTTCTAAAATCCATTTGAAGCAGTTGAGTAACTAGTATCTTTATTTCCAAGTAAGAATCTGTGACATGAACAAATTAAGTGCTCTGTCTCCCTAGGGAGTTGATTCAGGAATAAAGCCCAGCTCTTCTGAGTTCCTGATTTCATGCCACACTGAATATTTATTCTCTAGGACTTGAAGGAGTTTTATTTCTGTGGGTATGTGTACTTCCCAGGACTCCTGTTAATCAGGATGAGCCACATCTACAGTGTGGATTGAGAAACTCTGTTAGGAAACCAGGCTTGTTGGCTCAGCTCTTGGGCCTTCTGTGTTGCCCTAGTGCTTCTTCACACACAGTAAATTGAACTAAGGTGTGGGTATTGGGTTCCCTCATTAAGCTAGAGATGTGTCATGTGTCACCAAGTGTCATCCAGGCTTAGAAAGCTAGCAAGCTGAAACTTTTTTTCCAAATTAAGTTTGTAGTGAGGTTTTCCTACACGGGATGGGACTAAAAAAGGAAGCAAAACCCACAAGAGGAAATTTGAGGGTTTTTCTTTTTCTACATTTCCCTCTAAAACTTCAACTGACTACTTCCACTAACATGAGTGCTCATAGAAGTGATGTCATGTAACTTCATCACTCACTGCTGTTTAGGGTCAGAGGACCAGGGTTCCAATCCCAGGTTTGCCTCTTGGTACTCATGTGACTTCTAGGAAGTCATTTTATCTCACTGTGCCTCCATTTCCTCATCTGTAAAATGAGAGGGTGGTACAAGGTGATCTCTCAGGTCCCAACTCTGTGATTGTTATAACCAACAAAGTGTATCCAGCCCTCCACATCTCATTCTGCTCCTACAGGTGACAGTTTTATATTTTGTATTGTTGAATATTAAAATATATAGTTTATTTTATTTTATTTTGTGGGGCAGTGGGGGTTAAGTGACTTGCCCAGAGTCACACAGCTAGCAAGTGTCTGAGCTGGATATGAACTCAGGTCCTCCTGAATCCAAGGCCAGTGCTTTATCTACTGTGCCACCTAGCTGCCCCAAAATATATAGTTTAAACTGCCTGTCTCCTACAAACAGAATCAATAAACATATCAGAGACATTATAATATCTTATAACATCTCCTACAATTTGTTTCCATACCTGTCCTCCTACAAATATAATAACCAGACCAGAGAACATGGGTAAGAACCAGATCAGAGAACTCAATATCAATTTAATATTTTTGTCCCAAGAAGAAATATGTAACCCATGAACATGTGGAGACTCCCCTCCTAAGAGGGAAGTTCAGGTCCCCTTCTTTCTTGATCTTTCTTTCTTTCTTTCTTTCTTTCTTTCTTTCTTTCTTTCTTTCTTTCTTTCTTTTTTTCCTTCCTTCCTTCCTTCCTTCCTTCCTTCCTTCCTTCCTTCCTTCCTTCCTTCCTTCCTTCCTTCCTTCCTTCCTTCCTTCCTTCTTTCTTTCTTTCTTTCTTTCTTTCTTTCTTTCTTTCTTTCTTTCTTTCTTTCTTTCTTTCGGGCAATGAGGGTTAAGTGACTTGCCCAGGGTCATACACAGGTCCTCCTGAATCCAGGGCCAGTGCTTTATCCACTGAGCCACCTAGCTGCCCCCAGCTCCCCTTCTTTCTAAGGGTTTTTAGGGTTCCTTTGCTCCTAGGTTACAGGATAACTTCATTTGCATGATACAGATCAACCCAAAGCAAATATTACAAATGTAAATCAGTTAAACAATACAAATCAGTTTAGCAGTTAACTTAAGGTAGGTGCTATAATTAGATTATGTGGAAACAGCAAGAGTTTTATCAAAGAGGGTCTAGATAGTTTATTGAGAGAATAATAAGATCCTTTGACTTGCTGGGGAAAGAAGATAGTGAATGGGAATTTCAAAGGGGCATTTGAGTTTGTTTATTCTTTTGGGGAAAGTAAATAAGGACTGTCTGGTTTCACTTTGAAGTTTCTGAGCAAAGGGCATTTTGTTCCTATTAATCCAAGGTCTCATAAAATCCATTTGGATAATAAGGTACCTCCCTCAAGTCCAGGTGATCCATGTATTCATATTAACAGTATAGATAGCCTGTATGTGATCCCCTGGGTCTGGAGTCCTTAATGTTTAAAGTATGCCAACGTCTGCAGCTTCATGCTTCAGGTATCACCTTCACTGTGAGGAGATCTCAGGGTTGCCCCAATAAGGACCTAGGAATAAGAGGGCAAAGCCTGGAAGGTAATGATAAGCAGAGAAGGAAGGCCAGAGATGGTAACTGCCTTCAGAAGGACCAAGGAAGACCTAGAACATGAGGGCTAAGGGGAATCCCAGACATGGCACCCAGGGGAGGTACAACCCAATGACAATGGCGTCCATCTCTCTACATCACTGCTCACCACAACCCTGGAAGGGGGAACAGGATTCAATGAGTCTTTACTCCCCCTCCTCCATTTTGTAGATGAAGAAACAGGCCTGAAGAACTTAAGTGACTCGCTCACATTTTTGTGTCATTGAGCACCAGCAGGACTTGACCTTGTGCTGCTGATTGGTTTGATCAGACAAGCCTTACATAGGACTCTTGGAAGTGCTCTGATCTTATTAAGTGGAATCAGGGACTCTAGAATGTCATTTAACTACTATTGACTACTGCTGTTGTGACTGGGTAACAAAGCTGTCCACACTGCTTGGATTCCTACTGTTAAGGCTAAAATTCTAGCTAGTCTGTTTAAAATATCTAATGAGTGGTCGCCAATAAATTATAAGCTTTAGCAAGAGTTAGACTTTTAAACATTTATTAAGGAGAATAAGAATTTGGTAAAGAGAGAGAAAGGCCTACATTCATCTATTAAAGGGAGAGCACGTTTCTAGCTCTGCTCTCCGCCAGAATCCCCAGGAAAGAGCTCGAGACAGAGCGCCAGTCTCTTTGTCCAGAGGGGCGGTTTTTTTTGTCCTCATGAACCGACGCTTTGACATTGGTCTTGCAAAGGGAGGGCCTCTGCAGAGATTACATGTTACAGGTGGTGTATATTACAACAGAAAGAGAAAAAGAAAAAAACCAACAACAACAAAAAACCCAGAACTGTTCATTTAAAGTCTCTGAAAGTCTTTTCTCAGGTGTCCTCTAGGTGTAGTCATGGAATGGAAGTCTTTTCAGGGGTTGATGTGTGGATGCTGGTAATCAGCCAGGAAAATTTCCTACAAAATCGAGCTTAGCACAACTTTAAAATAGCTTTGTCAATAATCAAATCAAACAATGAAAGTTCTCAAAAACCTGTCTAAGGGAATTCAGAATCTTAGTTGTTAATTGAGAAGACAATTGCTGCGATATTAATTTTTAAAATAATTTTTATCTTTGTTTCATCACCTTTTGCATCACCTGCCTAATTGTCCTCGTGCCATTATGAGAAATTAGAAAATCTAATATAATTGGTAACAGGTGTCCAGGCCAAATTCAGCACTGTTATTTATTATGACACCTGAGATAATTATGGGGGTTACCATAAAAGAACAGAGAAATGATGGGATATGAGCATTCCCACACTTGAGCGATATGTACTGCCCATGCAATATGCCAGGCTTAAAATAGGTGGATGGAATATATGTCCATGCCACCAAACATATTGGAGGAAACTGAGTCAGACTTAATCAGATGCATGGGATTGAGATGTCCATGGCATCAGGCATTTCAATCGTTACACTACCTTTATCTTCTTGAACGGTCTGCCAGTAATTTTATCCATTTAAGGGCTCCATATCACTTGTGGTGTCAGACAGTCCCATAATTTTAAAAATCCCTTATTGATTTGTACCACGAAGATGGCCTGTGATTGCCCTGTTTTCAGTGGTTACCATAGATTGTTTTCATAATCCATTACCATGTCCCAAAATAGATATTAAATGGAGAGTATATGTGTTTGTTGAGTGAGAGTTAAGTTTGAATTGCCCTCTAATAATTGTATACATTTTTTCTTTCATTTATTGTAGAGATGCAGGTCACAAATGCCCTGTAGACAATGAAATACTGCTGGAAAATCAACTATTTCCAGACAACTTTGCTAAACGGGAAATCTTGTCACTTACGGTGAAATGTCCAAATGAAGGTTGTCTGCTGAAGATGGAACTGAGGCATCTAGAGGTGGGCTGTAAATCTATTCTCTATTCTGTAGCATTTCCAAAGCACTTTGGTTTGGGTGATCCTTTGATTGTTGGTGGGCCACTGCATACACATGGAACAATTGGGCCCCAGCAGGAAAAGAGAAGTCAGGGCTCTTTTCCTCCTCCTGCCATGGATATCCTTGTGTGATCCCAGTGTGCAGCAGAGCTGGCCTGGGCCGTACAAATGCCGCACTTAACTCCCATGCCCCCATTTCTGTCACTTTGAAAGGAGGAATCGCTCTCATCACCAGCACCTTTTGCTGTCTTCTCCTGGGCTTTCATAACTTGTGCGCTGCTTTGTTAACTAGATGGGATATCACTATAGCTAGAGATTTAAATGAAGTGATGAAACTCAAGGTGGCATTTGCTTTTACATGAAGTAGTCGTAGCGAGGCCCCTCATGCCAGGTAGTAGATTAACTACCCGGCTTATGTTGCACTTGAAGTTTGATGACTTGGCAGTGGACTTTCCACTGGCCTTTCGAGTAGCTCCTCCTTTGGGCAGTTCACTACGGGAGAGACCCGAACATTGAGTGTGCTCTTGTGCTGCAACTCTGAATCCTCTCCTGCCTGAGTGTGTGGCGGTAGTGATAGAGAATAGACTTGTGATTTCTTGGTGTGGGGGATTTCTGGTCCCAGAACTTTCCTCTGCGACGTAAAGTCTTAGAGAGTTGCTTCCAGCACTGAGCAGTACAGGGACCTGCCTGGGGCCATGCAGCTGGTATGTGGCAGGAACCAGAGTTGAATGTGGCTCCTTGTGGCCTCTTACTCCAGAACTTAGCCTTTTTCATTTGCTTTATGACTTTTAAAATTACAATTCTCATTATTGTTTGAAAGTCCTCATTAAAGCAGCTGTATTGTACATGGCATGAGTGTCTGAACAGTAGGTAGATCAGCTTGCTGAGATTGGGTGGAGCCTTTCATCTGGACAGATAGTAAGTAGTTTTCATTTTGCTCTTCTTTACAGGATCACCAGACACATTGTGAGTTTGCCCTTGCAGAATGCCCACAGTGCCACCTTTCGTTTCGGAAATATCTCCTGCACAATCATATGCTGGTGGAGTGTCCAAGGCGACAAGTGTCTTGTGTGAATTGTGCCACGCCCATGCCATTCGAAGAGAAAGAGGCATGTACTGACCTGTGCTCTGCCACCTTTCAGAGGGACTGGGGAGGGAGGGAGATCTTATGCCATGTGGCATCTTGACATAATGAGTGGGCTCTTGGGCTGGGAGTCAGGAAGAGCTGGGTTCAAATCCAGCCTCTAATACCCGACTATCTATGCAGTGCTGGACAACAAGGCCCTTCACCTCTATGTGGTCTTAACTGCTGAGTGCTAGAAGGGTTGCAGTCTGCACTCGTGGGGGAGGTTCCTACAGTGGCACTTCCTCCCACTGGTGAAAGCACACACCCTTCATGGGTGGATTAATAGAACTTGTGCACTTCTACCACTCTGGGCAAATTACTTTTGAAGCTTAAGAGGACTGAAATATATTCTCACTGGAATGACTGGAATGTTAGTAATGTATAGATATTAACCTCAAGAAAGCTGTTCACTTGAAATATTTTGTCACGCTGAAAAGCCTCACAAATGCAAAGTTATAGGAAAAGTTCTGATCTGTATTCCTGCCTCTTGTTTCTTAAAGATCTTTCTTGGAAATGATCTAGGGTAGTCAGGGTCAAGTATGTGAAGAGCGCAAAGGAAGCGTCTTTTAAAAAGCAAAGGTGGCGGGATACTCAGGTATTTCTCTGGGTAGATTTACGCACCCCTGAAACATTCCCATCCACCCTTTGAGCACCTTGTTGATTGTGGGAGGTTGTTTTTTACTTTATTGTTGTTGTTTGTCCTTCGAGGACTACGACATTGGCAGGGGATGTCATGATTTGCCAGTGAATTGGATTTGAATGAGGGAGCACTGTACAAAGTCACTAGCCTCACTCTCTCCTCCAGAGCCATCTAGGTCCAGTCTCAAGATAAGATCAGGATGATGGGAGATGGCCCCAGATGTTTGAGGCAGTTGGGGTTAAATGATTTGCCCAGGGTCACATACCTAGTAAGTGTCTGAGATGAGATTTGAACTCTGTTCCTCCCAATTTCAGGGCCAGTGCTCTATCCATTGTGCTACCTACCTGACAGCAGGGACTATTTTTGTTGTTGCTGCTTAGTTTCGTTTTTACCTTTCTTCACGTTCCAGCATTTAACAGAGTGCCTGGCATAGTGTAGGTGCTTAATAAATGGTAGTTGACTATGATTATAAGAAACTCACAATCAGTATGGTGAAACAAGATCAGGAAATACAAATCTCTGAGGCTAGATTTGAACTCATGTCTTCCTGACTCCAGGGCAGATGCTCTATCCACTGTGCCACCCAGCTGCTCCCTCTTGACTTTATAGCAAGAAATTGAGGCTTCTGTGATTTAAGGTTATGCTGTCATTGACAAAATTAGAGCGAAGAATCTAGGCCCCCTCACTCCCCATCACAAGACTAACCTTCCTAGAATTCGTATTATCTTATAATGGTTGCTATTTATGTAGTTCCCTAAACTCTATTCCTTAAGTATAGTATGCTACACTTTAAAATGAGTGGGGTGGTCATTGGTTTAGTGGATAGAGGACCAGGCCTGGAGTCAAGAAAATCTGAGTTCTAATCCAACCCCAGACAATTACTAGCTGTATGACCTTAGGCAAGTCATGTAACCTCTGTATGCCTTAGTTTTTTACATCAGTAAAATGGGGATGTTAATAGTACTTAATCTCCCAGGGTTGTTGTGAGGATCAAATGAGATAATACTTGTAAAGCTTTTTAGCACAGTGCCTGACCCAGAGTAAGTGATATGGAAATGTTAGCTAGTATTCAGAAATAGAGACAGATGAAATCAGCTGACTGCTGGGGGGGGGGGGGCTCTTGAGTCACCATTAGAGCAAAATCACTTCTGCTTCCTTGCCCTACCCACCCACCCAGTATGGATAGAACCAACATGGAATGCAGATTCTCTCCCAATGAATTGACTAAAGTCATTTAACTTGAAGCTTTGGGATTTGGTTTTTCTAAACTAGGCACTTGAAGATTCTTTCTGGTGATGAGGGAATTTAATGACGGGATTTGACTTGTAACAGTGGCCATGCAGTGTAGCAAAACTCATGTGCCAGGAATGATTCCATTTAGTAACCTCTTTATACAAGGGCTTCATTAGGTTTCTTGCTGTAGGTGAAAATTTGGGGGAAAAGATTGTCTGTGGGGACTTGGAAGTGCTTAACATAACTCCAACCAGCCCCAGCTGCATTTTTAGCTAGTTAATTGGAAAACATTGAAGAGCTATTGCATTTTGCTCAGTATTCTGCTTAGAGAACTAGAACCCTAAATTAGTATCATAATATCCTGGGAAAAATGGGAAAGGAAGTTGTCAAAATTATTGAAGAAGTTAATGCTACACAAATCTCACTGTTCCTGAATAGTTGTGGCTAGGTGAAAAGTCATAACAGATTAAGATACAGCATAACTTACGCATTTTTTCTTTTTCTCCAAAATGCAGTTCCATGACCAGAACTGCCCATTGGCAACGGTCTTTTGTGAATACTGCAACACCATGCTCATCCGGGAACAGGTAGAGTGACTTCATTCTCCTTCTCAAATACATATATTTGTCGTCGAGTTGGAAATGAAATATCAAAAAATATTTTAGATAGAGCCGCTCCAAAGCATGGCAGAGGGTTGGGAATCCTTCTAGGTGGGGAAGGAGCCTGCCTGACCTAGGTCAGCAGTTTTAGTCACTTTCTCTGAATTGCTCAGAACACTGAAGAGTCACAAGTCCAGAGCCCCAAATTTCTGCAACAAAGAGAAGACTGTGACCTAAATTGGAATTGGGGACGTGACCTTGAGCAAGGGGCTTTACCTCTGGGCTGGGCCTTGGTGTCGTCATCTGTAAAATGAGAGGATTGGGCTTGGGATGGCTTAGGGGGCTTTTTAAGGGCTCTTCCAGCTCTCAGTTTACATAAGGGGTGTGTGTGTGTGTGTGTGTGTGTGTGTGTGTGTGTGTGTACATATAAATATACATACATATGTGTGTAAATATATAGCGATACATACATACATATATATCTTCACCTCCAAAAAATGATTTCTAGATAAAGGGATGTTGAAACAGCATTCCCATCTTCAAACACCCAATCTTTAAGTTAATCAACCAAGAATTCTGTGTCAGATATCGCTCTTTGATAGTAAGTATCCCTTAAGAATATAGGATCCATCTAAAAAAAGAAGAATACATAAGATAAAGCAGATATAATAAGTTCTACAGTTTTCTCTTTCCTTTCTGACGTCAGTTGGCTCTAGATTCTGAAGCCTAATGATAAGTTCTAAGGTATCTTAAAATTTATAATCCGTCATGAGTATAGCATTCTGGGCATCCCAGGTGGAATGGATATATAGTGGACCAGACAGTGTCTTTGGCAGTTTGGTTGGAAAGTTTTGCCTCATTCTTAAAACTGTTGGGCAATTCAACAGCAAAAATGGGAATTATTGGTAAGAATTTTAATTCAGCCGTCAGATCTGCCAACACAGAGGTCAGCATGTAGTAACTTGGTTCAAGTGCTAGGAAAACTCTCTAAAAGTTTTCATTCGATTGATTGTACTGCTGAAATGACCAACTGAGTTTCTCTCTTAAAGACAAAAGTGTTCATTTTAAAACACTGCCTTTCTCTTGTTTCCCATGTCACAGCCCCAATTCCCTTCTCAAAATTTATTCTTCCTTTTAAAAAAAGTATCGCTTTTGAGATCTCGCAAAATAATTTGCACTAACCCCAGCTTCTAAATATAGTCTCAGTGTCTTATTTTGCCTTTAAAGTAGAAGAAAAGCCATTCAGGCACAATTCAGAGAGTTCTATTCTCTATAAAGCTTCCTACTGCATCAAAATGAGGCTGTCAGAAACAAGAATCAGGAGTGTCTTTAGAACTTTTATCATGTAGCAAGGAATTCTTTGTCCACAGTGTTAACCAGTAAAGCAGAGCAATGTCTGACCACCACTGGCAGGCCCAAGAACAAAGGAAAAGAAAAAAGGGGGAGCAAAGAGAAGATGGAGGCAAGATGTGCATGTTGGGGGGTGGGAGAGCGTCCCCAACACTGGCCGGCCTGGAGCACTGTCCAGCAGCCGTGCTGCTTACGGTGGCCCTCGGCTCTGTTACATGATTGGACCACACTCATAGTCCAGCGTGAATTTCATGTTGTTCAAATCCATTCAGACAGATCTCTTTCCTCTGAAATCCACTAGAGGGAGGCCTATACCAACAATAAGACTGAGTTTCTTGTCTTCTCAAAAATCGAATTTGTGTGAAATCTATTGGAATAATATGGGACTTAATGCTTACTGCTTAACCTGCAGTGTGTGACTTTGAAATTGCATTTATTAAGAGTTAATTGGAAATTGAGATAGTGACTTTCAGTGTAATCTCCCTGTCTGGAGAAAATCGTATCTTTCAGGGAAATGTGTGTGTGTTTTTTTTCCAGATGCCCAATCACTATGACATAGACTGTCCCACAGCTCCAATTCCATGCACATTCAGTACATTTGGGTGTCGTCAGAAGGTGAGAAAAGCTCTTCTGTTAAACTGTGGCATTTCTATTACTCAGCAAGATGTTTCAAAGAAATCTAGTCCGTGTTCATCAGAAATTCTTAGGGAACTAGAACCAGCTTTCAGGAGGCAGCGGGATGGTGTCGAATTCAGAAATGTCTGAGTTCCAGTCCTGCCTCTGAAACGGAGTAGCTACGGCCAAGTCACTAAGTCTCCCTGGGGCTGTTTGCCTCTCCATAAAATGGAGTTGATAGACCAGAGCACCTTGCCCCCACGGTAGCTGCGAGAGTTAAATGAAGTCATGTTCGTAACATGCTTTGCAAACTCCAGAGTAATAAATGTGTTGCTTATTTGTTTCATTTTCCCTGTGTATCCCTTTGGATGGTGCCTGACCCTTCCTCAGTCTTTTCTCGGTTTGCCTGCTCGAGGCACTGACTATCATCAGTTTTTGTTCTAGATGCAGAGGAATCATTTGGCTCGACACCTGCAAGAGGATATTCTGGCCCACATGCGGATGATGGCACAGGCCATCCAGAACATCAGCATTGTGGCTTCCAGCCCCGGGCTCCAGGCCCCTCCCTACGATGCTGGGTCCTTATCCCGGACCCCCTCAGGATGCCTCCAGGAGGTTCAGAACTTCCAGGAGACCATCCAGCAGCTGGAGAGCCGCCTTGTAATACAAGACCACCAAATCCGAGAGCTGACTGCTAAGATGGAGACACAGAGTGCTTGTGTGGGGGACCTCAAACGGACCATTCGAACCCTTGAGGACAGACTCGCTGAGATGGAGGCACAGCAGTGCAATGGCATTTATATCTGGAAGATTAACAACTTTGGGATGCACTTGAAATCTCAAGAAGAGGAGAAGCCTGTTGTCATCCATAGCCCCGGATTCTATACTGGTAAACCTGGCTACAAGCTCTGCATGCGCCTTCACCTGCAGTTGCCGAGTGCTCAGCGCTGCGCTAACTATATTTCCCTTTTTGTCCACACGATGCAAGGTGAGTATGACAGCCATCTTCCCTGGCCCTTCCAGGGCACAATCCGCCTTACTATTCTCGATCAGTCAGAAGCCCCTGTGAGGCAGAATCACGAAGAGATCATGGATGCCAAACCAGAGCTGCTTGCTTTTCAGAGACCTACCATCCCCCGGAACCCCAAAGGTTTTGGTTATGTGACTTTCATGCACTTGCAAGCCCTTAGGCAAAGGACCTTCATTAAAGATGATACTTTACTTGTGCGTTGTGAGGTTTTGACACGTATGGACATGAATAGCCTAAGGAGGGAGGGCTTTCAGCCACGCAGTACTGATGGAGGGGTATAGTGAGTCGCCCTGGCTCATGAAAACGGATATTGTCTGGCTCCTGTCCATTACCTTACATGGTTTACAGCACAGTGGTATGCTTCAGGCTTTATTTCTGGCTGGCTGTGAAGCCAGTTCAGGAGCCTTGGTCCTCTGTAAACCTCAACAGTAAAACACAAATCAAAAGGGTAAAGGATGAGTTTTAAAAATCTAGTATTTTTCTAGTATTTTATTTTCCAATTACATGCAAAGATTGTTTTTGGCATTGATTTTTGTAAGATTTTGAGTTCTAGATTTTCCTTTCTTTGCCCCACCCAAGATGGCAAGCAATCAGGTGTTTTTATTTATATATATATACACACACACACACACACACACACACACACACACACACACACACAGAGGTTTATATATATATATATAGGTTATATATATATACAATCATGTTATACATATTTCCATATTAGTCATGTTGTAAAAGAAGAATCAGAAAAAAAGGGGAAAACCACAAGAAAGAAAAAATAACAACAACAAATAAAGTGAAAATAGTATACTTTGATCTGCATTCAGACTCCACAGTTCTTTTCTCTGGATGCGGAGAGCATTTTCCATCATGAGTCTTTTGGAATTGTCTTGGATCACTGTATTGCTGAGAAGAGCTAAATCTTCCACAGTTGATCATCACACCATGTTGCTGTTAATAGTACAGTGTTCTCCTGATTCTGCTCACTTCATTCAGCATCAGTTCATGTAAGTCCAGGTTTTTTCAAAATCTGCTTGCTCATCATTTCTTATAGCACAATAATATTTCATCACATTCATATACCACAACTTGTTCAGCCATTCCCTAGTTGATGGACATCCCCTCAATTTCCAATTCTTTCCCACTACAAAAAGAGTTGCTCTAAATATTTTTGTACATGTGGGTCCTATTCCCTTTTTTGTGATCTCTTTGGGATACAGACCTAGTAGAGGTATTTCTGGGTCAAAGGGTATGCACTGTTTCATAGCCCTTTGGGCAGAACTCCAAATTGCTCTTTAGAATGGTTGGATCCGTTCATAACTCCACTAATGTATTCGTGTTCCCCCAAAATCTAATATTTCATCACTCAATCATAAATTCTGTACCATTGCCTGAAAATTATCAATCAGAAGTCTAAATCTGTGTCATTTTCCTAAGTCCTCCCTCCTTTTGTGACTCTGCATTGAAACAGTTTTACTGTAGCCATGAACACTGTACGCTTCTGCAAAAGAAGGGGATCTGAGGTGCCTTTGATGTAAACTGAGGGTCACGACTGCCTTACTCACCCAGGAAGAAGAGATAGAGATCTGAGCTCTCCAAATTGACCCTCTTTTAGCGATCGAGGGATCTGGGGTAAAGTTTTCATTTGCTGCTTTTTTTCTCCCAGGGAATTACCAGCTACAAGCACAGTGATTTATAGCAGTCTCAGACTTGTCAAAAAAAAAGGTTTTTTCACCAACACGACGTGTGTGTGTGTGTGTGTGTGTGTGTGTGTGTGTGTGTGTTTTTATAAAGGATTTTGAACTTTGCAAAGGGCTTTTCCCACTGGACATGTGAATGTTAATAACTCATTACTGAATAATCTTGAGTCTTAATTTCCGTGCCTCTTTCCCTGACATCTAAATACATTTTTTACTTTCCATCTCTGTAATGGTAGTTTTTGGTATCAAGAGACCAGTAGATATTGTTCCATCTCTTTGTGATCTGTTGTGAGATACTGACCCCGCAGACCCTTCAGTAAGCACGTACTGAACTGATGTTTGAAGCTAAAACATACCTGTATAAATATATGTTACATATGATGTCTTCTATGTGAGAAAATTAATAATAATAGGGGCTTGGGGACTCCTAGAGGTCCCCTCTGTGAGAGTCTGGCCTGACCTTTCTTAAGGCCAGCCCAGAGTCAGGAAGTTACCTCATTCAAAACCACACAAAGCCTTGTTTCCACCAAGGATCTGTTCTCTGGGCTCTGACATCACACACTTCGCCAACCCCCCCCCCCCAAATCCAGTGCACCAATAGATTTGAATGATGCTAGGCAATTAGCTTTAAGCAGTGTGCAAGGGCTGCCTCTCTTGCTTCCCTCAGAGAGCTTATATTCCGTGATCGCTCTCTTGGCCCTGGGAACTCGGTGAAAGTGGGAGTCAGCCCACTATGGTTCCCCATTATCTCTCTCTCACTTCCCCTAGAGCCTAGCTAGACTTTCCTATCTTTCAGATCCATGTGTGCTCTCTTTACTAATATTTAATGTGCTTTAATAAATGCTTAATGCCCCCCAAACTGGTGCAGCAGCCTCTAATTTCTAAGTAACAAATCTATAATAAACCCTAGCTAATTTTCCCTAAACTTGGGACAGTAATAGGGCGACCACATTTAATTTTATTTGCCACATATAAAATGTAGCTCTGTGTGTGCATACACATATATTCACAAATTTCATAGCAGCTCCAGATTTCATTCCAGGCACATAGCACACAAAGTGGTGACATCTGTGATAAATATGAATACCCACCACCCGATTGTATAAGCCAAAAATATTGGGGATATTTATATGTGTGAATTTTTTAGATTCCCATAGATGCTGTTGCATCTGTGGGTGGTTGTTTTTTAAATTAAGGTGGATTAAAATGAATTTTGATAATTTTGTAATACCCCCTTGAGAGAGAGAGAGCCTGAGGATTACTAAATGGAAATTGGGGGGGCAGCTAGGGGGTGCAGTGGATAGAGTACCAGCCCTGGAGTCAGGAGGACCTGAGTTCAAATTTGGCCTCAGACACTTAACACTTACTAGCTGTGTGACCCTAGGCAAGTCACTTAACCCCAATTGCCTCACCCAAAAATAAATAAATAAAAACTAACTAAATAGATAAATGGAAATTGGGATTTGTCAGTGGAGACAGCTCTGTAGTCCATATCCGAGGTGGTTGCCTTAACTCATCAGAACCACAGGATCTGAATAAGAATACAAAGCACTGAATTCACTCAGTATTTCTTTATGTGCCCTTCTAGAACAATGATGAAGGCCAGAAAGAGAGGGCTCAGAGAGGCCCAGACAGGTTACTTGTTTACATCTGTTCAGTGGTATCACAGGCCCCTTGGATATGGATTATCAGAGCAGAATCTAGTTCTGAACATCAGTTGTTACCCCAGGAATTCCCATGACAAACTCCTGACTCAAAGGAGAAGCCGGTAGGAAGAGAGTGCTGCATTGGAGCACTAAATGTTGACCAGCTAGGCCAATAGCCAGTTTTTAGATAACATTTTCTACAGATCACCTGTTTTGCTGTTGCCCACCCCCAAAGTAAGGCTATTTAGCATTACATAACTTTAAATTGCTATTGTCAAGGAAGCCCAACAGTGATTACCTTAAAAAAGCCAGCTTTCTGCTTCTGCCCCCTTCCTGTGCCCTCACCCCCGCTTTTCCCCCATCACCTGGATGCGCTAGTTGTGTCTAGTTTCCACAAGTTGTAGTCACGGCTCCTCTAGCAGCTGGGCTAATATATTGTACAACCCCCCAGTGGACGTGAACGTATAAAGATCACCAAAGGAGATGTGAGCATTCGCTACCACAGCTTGGGTCTCATTTTTGCTTTGGCTCTGGAAAATGAAGCCATTCACTCAGAGGCTCCTAGGATGTCGGCTCTGTCTAGACATAGGTGGACCTTAGCTGGTGGCTGTGGTTAGCAAAGACCTTTGTTGGAGCTTTTGACACATACCCCGATCTTGGGTGAGCAGATCCCCAAGTGCCTCTAACTGTGCCATTCATGATCAAGGCAAGTAAAAGGAAAGCCGAGGCTTCATAGAATTCTTTTGGATGTCAGAGGCTAGCCTCATGAACTTCTCAATCAGTCGAGCTGTCCCGAACTACATTTCTGTGTTGTCTTTTCAGAAGTGGCCTGATACGGCCTCATCTACCCAACCTACATCACCATGTAGTGATATATAGGAAAGGCAAATAACAGTCCTTCCCATTTCTGCCTTTTGAGCTGGCTCTCGTAAACAAGAGGCGGCAAGGTGTTCCCTCTCTAGAATTTCACATGTGGCTGCTATAGAAAATGCTCCTTAATGATCCTCTCCCGCCGCCCTCCCAGCCCCCTCTTTGTATCCAGGAGACCAAAATGGGGTTATTTCTGAGTTCCAGGCAAACCCAGACCTCTCTCCCTTTACACCTCCCTCTGAAGTCAGGATGGGAAAGAAAGCCAAAGGGAGAGACCACTTCTGTGTGCAGCAGCAGCGGCAGCAAACCAAAAATCAACTAGATTTCCCTTTTTATCGAGACACAATTCGTGGCCCTGGACCACCACCGCCGCCTCTGCACCACTGCCTTTGTTCTCTACTTGGATAGGAGTATGTGTGCTGTTCTTGGGTCAGATGGCAGCTATGAATCAGCTGGCTTACCAGAAGGGAGCAGCATGGCAGCGTGATTATTTGCTCGCCCCAGAATTGCTTCATCTTTTTGTCCTGTCCCCAGAAGACACTAAGTGCCATTTTATTGCCACAGCAACTTCGGTTTTCAGTTTCCTCTTCATGAAAACAAGGAGGTTCCATCACGTCATACTGAAATACAGTTATTAAAATATTAAAAGAAAACAAATTCATGGACTTCAGGTGAAGAACTCCCACAGTAGGTCGTTTCTAAGGTCCCTTACAGATTAAAGACTCTGATTTCAGAAATGAAGTTCTCTTTGGCCCTTTGACAATTTTCATTAAGCTCTCACAGCATTGAAGACTGCTTAAACCAGTCAGTGACGATTCTCTCTGCTCTCTGCCAATACTAACAAAATGATGGTTTTGAGTGTGTTCAATGCCCATCCGCTGTGCTGCCTCTTTATGCAGGTGGATGCTCCTCTTAGCCAGTTAATTACTTTACACTGAATATATTTGAGGGTCATTCCAAAGGCTGAGGATACAGTCATCATCCAGGATGGAAAGATCTTTTTGTCAGGACTTCAGTCTGCCCTTGATTCAGAACCCAATAAATAACAAGCTCACTTCCTCCTTGAGTCTTTTTGGGCCAAAAAAAGTGGGAGTTTCCTGGTTTGACCAAGTTGGCGTGTAAAGAGACGGGGCCGTATGGGTGTTTTATTAACTTGCCCGGTGACTGCCCTCAAATTTATGCCTCTGCATCATCTAGGGCTTTGCTAAATAGAGCTGCTTATGCCACTTCCTCTGGAGAGAGCTGTCCAAGCCAGTACTTAGACTGGATTGACTGTAAGTCACAAATTTTGCTGTTGGCTGACAGAGGAGGGGTATAATTACAGGTCAGTAATTACTTCTGCCCTTAAGAAATCCCAGTATTGATTGCTTTTGGGGGGGGCATGATCAAAATTATCTTTTTTCCTGGGGGATAGGGAAGGTAAGACGTTGCTAGGGCTATTGAACATGAGAAGGGGAAAGATGAGTCTCTTGAGATTATTCAGAAGAATTGCACTTTGGCCACAAAACCTAGAAACTTTCACTAGACTTATCTGTCATCTTCACACCAATAACAGTTTGAAATAAACCAGACCATCAGCATAAAAAGCACATACATTTTACACCCCACCAGTTGCTCACCCCGTTTTATAAGTTTCTCGCCCAGGAGAGAGCCTAATGGCTCTGTTTTACTAAGCCGTTTTATGTTATTGGAGCAAAATTGTAAAACCCCTTTCATTCCATCTAATTTATAATCATAGAGTTGGAGAGGCCCATGGAGGTCATATAGTCAGTCAATCCTTTTATGAAACACTTCCCTTTTTGGAGAAAGAAGCAATCTACCTTAAAAGCCCACTGTGGTTTGTTTGGTTTTTATTATAAATAAAATGCTGCGATGCTGTATTTCCATGATACCTATTTTCATGATGCCTAAGCAGTGGGTGTTTTCTAAAGTCTTTAAAACAAGATTGATCCCCGGGGCAGTAAGTGGGGCAGTGGATAAAACGCCAGCCCTGGATTCTGGAGGACCTAACAGCCTCAGACACTTGACACTTACTAGCTGTGTGACCCTGGGCAAGTCACTTAACCATCATTGCCCTGCCAAAAAAACAAAAGCAAAAGCAAAAAACCACGTAGGCCGTTGTGTTTTGTTACAGCCAACCACTCCGAGCTTACTTTCAATCAGAAGTGACCATTTGTAAAGAGATGTCTAGCTGGTTTTTAAAATGTAATTCTGGTTGGGGGAAGATCTGAAGAGGAGTCTGGAAAATGGGAGCACTCCACTTTACTGGGATGCAAAGGGCATGCTTTATTTATACCCTGTGTTCTCACCTGGCCATCTGGCTCTCCAAGGAGGCTTGGCCCAGGTACCAAAGCACAGTGCCAGTGGCACTGCTAGACCAGTTCTCTGAAAGGGAAGCTGTCTTAGTGGTCATTTCCCTCGTCTTTGCAAGCTTGTTCTGCATGTCTACCCCACAACTTCTCCAAGTGTAGGCTGAAGGGGATAGGTAATGAGGATGGGGGAACAGGGAGAGAGAGATTGCTTCTAAGAGTACTTTTGCCCCTCTTGGTGCTCAGAGGGAACTTAGTGCCTTTTTGCTTTCAAAGGAGAAAGAGCTGACTGATTTGCAAGTAATTTCCCACATAAGCAAAGTAATTTTCAAAGGTGACTTTCAGTGAGTTTCCTTAGGAGGTCAGTTCCCTTAAATTTCATTGCTATTGTAAATGAAACAGAGTTGGGTCTTCCTCTGCAGAAGAAGGTTATTACTGGGAAAGTTAGAATCGGGATGTATATTTGAGATATAATGAAAAGCTTCTAAAACTAATTTAGAAAGTTTTTAATCTTCCATAGCTAATATATTTTGTGGTTTTATTTATATGAAAAAAATACTTTTGTACATAACTGTGGTGTAAACTATTTGTTTTTAAACAGAGGTCAATCATTCTGCTGTTATTGGTCATGAATAATGACTTTGATGAGCTATTTGCACTCATTTTGCAAAGTGCCAAGGTTCCCAAATTATGTGTCAGGAGAGATGAAGACATATGGAGTAGATAAACCATCACACTGAAAGGCACTGGATTTGGTTCTAACCATTGAACAAGGAAATCACATACCTATGAAAATGCTTTGTGCCCTTAAAAGAAGAGGCACCTTATAAATCCGGAGTTTTAAAAAATTATCCTTATTTTTCTTATACAAAATGACTAATGTGGTAATGTTTTACATAATTGCACATGTATAACCTGTATCTGATTGCTTACTGCCTCAGGGAGGGAGGAGGGGAGGGAGGGAAGGAGAAAGAGAATTTGGAACTCAAAACTTTAAATACAAATGTCTATTATTATTTAAAAATTATTGTTAATAATCTAGAAATGGTGAGAAATGCTAGGAATTAATCAGTCCTTTTATGAAATGAAGCACATTAACACACCAATGCCCATCCATCACAAATGTCTTAATTGCATAAATATTTTTATTAAGATTGCCGCTTTATAATATAGTTTCTGGCATATATACATATATATGTATATACACATACATATATGTATATGGGGATATAGACCTGAATCTCTGCCTGTAGATTCATATATCTACATAGAGAAAATAAACTCATCACATAACTGCTGGGAATCTATTCTTAAGTATTACCTGTAACCCCTTACAAATTGTTCATTTAATGTTAGGAAGATACAAGTATTCGTGTATAAGGATGTGTGCTCACACACAGAATTGCCCAGCCTTGGTTTTGTTATACCCCATTGGGTGTCTAGTCATCACAGATCTCTTAAAATCCTTCAAATAAAACTTTAATTCACTCTCAGGTAGTAAACAAGTGCCTCTGAGAGGGCTGAAGCTGTTGTAAAACTCAAGGATGATGGGGCATAAGTTCTGCAGAAAGGCTAGTTTGGGCTGAGAGAGCCTGGAAGAGGTGGTATGCTTGTAGAGAAGTGTAAAGGGAATGACAGGGCTATGAGCTCCAGCTGGGCAGGGCCTGCCTTTTATCGGGCCCTGATTCTAAACCCCATGATAGATGGCTGCTGACTGAAATTTGAAGGACAAGATTAGAAAGAGAAAAAAAACAAAAACCTAGATTAACCTCTTCCCAAACAGTTGTTGGGTTTCTGCCTTTTATTTGGGGGCCAAAAGGAGTGCTAACAATTAGTTATCCCAATTCTCCACTGTTTGGTGGGTGTAATAAGAAGCCTGAGCTTCTAGAACTCCACTGGAAGAGACCAGGATGCTCTAGGATAGGATATTTACGCATGAACTGAGGGCCTAAGACTTGAGACGTTTCCACAACTAGAGACTAGTATAAGCAGAAGGAGAGGTGTTCCTTGCATATCTCCCCCCCTCCCCCTCCTTTTCCCACCCCCCTAGCCCACCTCACCTTCAGGAATGTGTTTGTGGAAGGCACGTGTCACACTGACAAAGACCTTTGCCTCCTGGCCTATCTATTGCACTAATTCCACAATAAAGATGTGTATCAGTTTGTCTGTAATTTCCATTGTAATTAAAAAAATGTAAACAGTATTTCTGGAGAAATTTTTTAAAAAACTAATAAATTGCTTGAATGTTATGTTCCAGTTGTCGTGATTGGGGGAAGGAGAGCAATATAAGTAGATTGAGAAGGACAGCCAAGTTGGGAGAGACCTCGGAACTCACTGATGTCCAGCCGCTCCCTCGTACGAAGTGACCAGAAATTGTATTCGTGCTGGAAGTGGTGCACATTCACCATAGTCCTTGTTTCATGCAGAAGAGGGGCGATCTTAGGGTAGGCTTCACTCAGAGAGGACAGAAGTAGCTCAGAGACCTGTATTAGGTGACGGTGGGTCCCTTGCAGTGCACACATACCCGCTCCCTCCTCTGATGACATTAAAATAGCTGTAGAAAAAAAAAAAGAATCCTAGACTAGTTAGCTTTTTGAAGTGACAAGAGTAATGTGATAGAATAGAAAGTCTGCATTTGGATCAGAAGATACCGGTTTGATTCCAGCCTCTCATTACCTGCCCGTGGGACTGGACAAAGCCACCTGAGCTCTCTGGGCCTCAGTTTCCTCATCTAATAGATTGGACTAGATGACCTTTAAGTAAGGCTCCTTCTGCCTCTAAATTTGGGAGCCTTTTTTGAAAGGATTTTTTCTTTTTAAAGAACTGCCACTTCTATGGTAGGGAGACACATTTGTATAATCCTTCCTAAGCATTTAAAGTGGACCAATTGGGCAGCTAGGTGGCGCAGTGGATAGAGCACCAGCCCTGGAGTCAGGAGGACCTGAGTTCAAATCCGGCCTCAGACACTTAACACTTACTAGCTGTGTGACCCTGGGCAAGCCACTTAACCCTCATTGCCCCGCCCAAAAAATAAACGAATAAAAAATGAAAAAGTGGACCAATTTCAGAACTGAGGGTCGGAAACACTTCTAAGACATTTTATAAGAAAGTGGAGCTTTTCAAAAAGCTTCAGGGGTAAATGTTCCAGGAAAACAAGTCATCAAAGATTGTCATTTAAAAAACACTCCCAACAAGTTATTTGGGGGAAGATTTGACTTTTTTAAATCATTCATCTCTTGTCTGGTTTCTCTTAATCTAGCCACTTTAAAAGTCCAAATAAAAGTTGCTTCTTCTTTTCTAAGAAATGGGAGTATGGCTACTTTATAATCAACTTCTTAGTTATTCATGCTTATAGTGCACAGCAGTGGGAAAGAATTGCAAGCAGTGGGAAAAACCCAAAGCATTTGTATTTGGCTCGAGAAGGTGTTTTGTGCTTATATTTGAATATATGTCTGATCCTCCAGGAAATACTCCAAGGCAAATAATTTATACATACTCTAAAGATGACTCAGAGATGCTGGAAGGTTGTCAAGCATTCCTCTTCTCATCCCCTTACTCGGTTGCCTGCTCCTTACTATATAGGCTGGGATTAGAAGACACCACTCAGTGAACAGAATGGAAATGCTTCCAGCAAAACATCTTTCTTCGCTTCCTGTTCCTACTGCTGATTTTTCCACTGGCCCCTCATTCGTTTAGCTGCTAGTTCTCCGTGTATTATTTTCACATTTCTTACAAAGGAGTCATTCCTCTGCCCAAATCCCCCAACGTTTCCTTTTTCACTTACCCAGTAAGTCTCTAACTCCCGAATGTGGCATTCAATGCCCTGGATAGTCTGGGATCACTCTACCTTTGCTTCAGCTGTATTTCTTTTCATTTGGGAGGGGTGGCATTGAGGGTTAAGTGACTTGCCCGGGGTCACACAGCTAGTAAGTGTCAAGTGACTGAGGTTGGATTTGAACTCAGGTACTCCTGACTCCAGGGCTGGTGCTTTATCCACTGCCCCACCTAGCTGCCCCCCTCAGCTATATTTCATACTGTGACCCATAGTCTTGCTTGAGCCCCTCACTCGCCTGTTGACTGACACTGTTGATCACCCTTTTCTCTATACTCTCTTCTTTCTAGGTTTTCATGCCTGGAGTCAGGACAACAATCCAGCCTAAGACACTAAAGCTTCGAGACCCTGGGCAAGTCACTTAACCCTCATTACCCCGAAAAAACAAAAAAAAAAAACCAATGGAGTTAACTTAATAGCACCTACCTCCTAGGGCTGTTGTGAGAATCAAATGAGATATTTGTAAAAAAGAGCTCTGCATGGTGTCCAGTACACAGTAGGACCCGCAGACACCCCAATCCCCCCATACCTTTCCAGTCTTTTTATCCCTTAATCCCCTGCCACCCCCCAAGCCCTCCAAGGATTGTGTGATCCTGGGACACCGGCTTCCTTGCTGCTTCTCCTCCTGCCTCTTGGCTTCTGCCTTCTACAGGAGACCTTGCCTTAGTTCTGGCACCTTTCTTCTGAGGGTTCTTTCCAGGTAGATCCTTCTTGTAGCATGTTGGTGTGGGTTGTTTGCCTGGTGCCTCCCCGTCTGGAAGCTCCCTGGGAGCCGGGGGCTGTCTTTTGCCTCTCTTTGTATCTGTTTTTCAGCACAGTGCCTGACACATAGGAGGGGCTTAACAAATGTTTACTGAGCACCTCTATTCCTCTGCCCCTGCTGTTTACAAGGCTTAGAATCCTCTTGTTCCCACCCCTCCCCTCACTGGTTTTCTACCTTTTCTTTAAAGCTTCCCTCAAATGCCACCACCCCCATTTAAATCCCTCCCTAATTCTCTCCATTGGGAATGATTCTCCCCATTTCTTGGACCTCTTGCTCTGGTTCTACACCTCTCTCCTACACGGTTTGCACTATCATCATTTGCATAAAATCAGAGCGGGAAGTGGGGTTTCAAATCTCAGCTCGACTACTTTTTTGTAGGGTCCTGGAGGAGTTGCTTCATCTCCTTGGGCCTCAGTTTCCACATCTGTAAGATGGGACTGCACCAGCTTGCCCTGCCCTACTTCGTGTCCAGTTGCCATAAGCAAAGCGCTTTGGTGATCTTTGCAGGGCCACTAAAGATCTGAGCCGGAACCGGATGACTACACTAATGCGGCTCCAAGCACAGACCTTGGGAAACAGGCAGAGCTCACAGCTCTAAGAGCCAGGGTTGGTTTTTGTTTTGTTTCGTTCTGTTTTCCGTGGACAGACGTCTGACTGGTTTGCTGCACTGGTGCTTCAGGCACCTCAGACTAGTCGCCAACCACAAAGGAAGGAGGAGGAAATTGACAGGGCCCAACCTGAGAACTACTTGGCAGCAGGTGGCAGCCGTGCCCCATCTCCTAGCCAGGTTGCATGCTCGGAACCTCTCCCCAAGCCCCTCCCGACATCACAAAGAGAGGTAGCCAAGCACCACAGGGGAACCACTGCCCGAAGCCCCTCCCAACATCACAAAGAGAGGTAGCCAAGCACCACAGGGGAACCGCTGCCCAAAGCCTCTCTCTGGCAGCTGCCAGCCCCAATGCCTGCAATGGCAGCTTGGTACAGTAAGGAAAGAATTGGATTTGGAGCCAAAAGGGTGGGGTCCAAATTCCCACCTGTGTGTCATTTAAATTGTCTGGGCCTCAGTTTCCTCACCTGTAAAGTGAGGGAGCTTGCACCAGATGGCCTCTAATGTCTCCTTCCTATCTAAAGCTGCGAGACTATGAACGGTCCCTCTGCCGGCGGAATTTATCATGTATGTACAAAATCAGTACAAGGTCATGGTGGTGACTCTGCAGAACAGGCACCAGCAGACTGGCCCATCTTCTCTAGGGCCTCTCCAGGTCCTCGAATCATCTGCCTCAGGGCAGCTAGGTGGCGCACTGGCCCTGAAGTTGGGAGGACTTGTGTTCAAATTTGACCTCAGACACTTACTTGCTGTGTGACCCTGGGCAAGTCACTTAACTCCACTTGTCTTTAAAACACTGGGAACATCCCTAGTCATTCTGATATATGTCTTGCCACTCTCTGGAGGAGAGAGTGAGGCTGGTGACTTTGCACAGCCCTCCCTCACTTAAAGCTAACTCTGTGCAAGTCATGACATCACCCTGATGTCATGGTCTTCTTTGAGAATGAAGGACAAACAACAACATCTGCATCTCAAAATTGACTTGTGAGATCAGAAGAAAGTTGCGGGGTATATTATGGCCTATTGAGAGGAGCCGTAGATTTGGAAACCAAAGATCTGGCTTCAAGTCCCCACATTGCCCTAGCAAGTGTCTTCCCCTCTCTGGGCCCCCAAGAGGAGGGAGTCTGGACTTCAGGCTCTAAGGTTCCTTTATAAACAACAGTGTGAGAAATGGTTATTAATAACTGATATCTTGGGAAGATTCGGAGTTTTCCCCCTTCTTCCAAAATCCTGACTTGTAGAGGTCCAGTTTCTCCTTGATGAAAAGATATCTTGGGCAGACTCTTGGGAAGCTTTCAAGGAATCTAGGCTGGGGAATTTCATAGTGTTTTTCTCAAGTCTGGGTGGAGACAGATCAGTTTGTCTATATAGGAAGGCCTCTCCCATCCAGGGAGGGGTCGCTTGGCCCCCACTCCCCACTGAAGAGGATACTGTTTGAGTTGATAGTCCAAGGCTGCATCTAATCTCTCTGTGCAGAGCTCAATTCTTTCTTTCTTTCTTTCTTTCTTTCTTTCTTTCTTTCTTTCTTTCTTTCTTTCTTTCTTTCTTTCTTTCTTTCTTTCTTTCTTTCTTTCTTCCTTCCTTCCTTCCTTTCTTTCTTTCTTTCTTTCTTTCTTTCTTTCTTTCTTTCTTTCTTTCTTTCTTTCTTTCTTTCTTTCTTTCTTTCTTTCTTTCTTTCTTTCTTTCTTTCTTTCTTTCTTTCTTTCTTTCCTTCTTTTTTGGTGAGGCAATTGGGGTTAAGTGACTTTCCAAGGGTCACACAGCAAGTAAGTGTCAAGTGTCTGAGGCCAGATTTAAACTCAGGTCCTCCTGACTCCAGGTACTCTATCCACTGTGCCACCTAGCTGCCCCTCAGGGGTCAATTCTTGGCCCCACTGACCACCTACTGTTTCAAGGGTATATAAGCTCTGTGCCCCACCACCATGAGGATCTTTGGTCTGAGAGAGACGGCCAAATGACTATTCTTTTATTAATAACCTGCCGGCCTTATTAATAAAAAGATAAAATTACCTAGAAACTACATCTCTCAACTTTTTAATCGTCACCACAGACAACACTTGCTGAGTTTGGGGAGAAGGAAGGCATGGTTACTGGAGGGGGTAACCTCAACCAACATCAGCTTCTGGGGGAAAACCCCAACCCTCATCCCAGAATTTTCCCAAAGGCCAATAAGCCCCAGATACCGAGGCTCGGGGCAGAGGTGAAAGAGGGATCTGCACACATGGCCAGCTAACCCTGACAGCCCTTGGTGATGGCCATTAGCTGGCTAACTAGGTCACTGTCATTTGTCACAGGGAGGAAATATTGATTTCTGGCCAGCTGGTAGAGTGCCCTTGCATGTGAGGACTAGAATGGATCCGCCCACTGGTGCAGGAAGCTTGGGATCCACACCGAGGCACGGCTGGGAGGCTGCTGATCAGCCCCAGCGGGAGCACAGCTCCCGCCAGCCTCCCCCTCACTTTCCAGCTGCTGCCTTATCACGGCGGGAGTGGGGGGCGTTATTACCTAAGAGGAAACCCAGGTTTCTCAATGGTTTTCCCGATGCTAGCAGACCAGAGGGTAAAAGCAACAGCCTCTAAAATACCTGAGAGGGATCTGAATTATTCACCTGAAGGTCTCACCTGGACCCAGGAGAGCACGCCCAGTCTTGGCAATCCAAGGATCATTGTTAGGTGCTGCCTACAGCTCTGGAGCCAGGCTTGCCAAGGGCCACACAAGGCGGGGCAGAAACAGCTGCCTTAGCTCCGAGGACTGTGACACCCACCTGACAAGTGGCTGTGCAGATTTAATCAGGGAAGACTCCTATCTTCAGAGTCAGTACTTAAGAAATGCAATCATTCCTCCCTCCCGCCTTCATTCCCTTCCTTTCTTCCTTCCTCCCTCCCTCCCTCCTTTCCTTCCTTCCCTCCCTCCCTTCCTCCCTTCCTTCCTTCCTTCCTTCCTTCCTTCCTTCCTTCCTTCCTTCCTTCCTTCCTTCCTTCCTTCCTTCCTTCCTTCCTTCCTTCCTTCCTTCCTTCCTTCCTCCCTCCCTCCCTTCCTCCCTTTCTTCTTTCCTTCCTTCACTTTTCCTCTTTCCCTCACTCACTCACTTTGACATTATCTCCAGGTTTCTTTCATATTCTGGCCTCCCACAACTTTCTAGGTTCTAGAAGGTTCTAGGTCTTTCTAGGCCCTAGCCTTTCCTAGGTTTCTCAGGATTCTGCTCCTACCTCCTGGTTATTCAGCCTCTCTTTCCCACTGAACCTCAACCCCAGATCCACCCCAAAGTCACAGAATGTGAGCACAGAAAGGGGACTAAAGATTCCAAGGTAGCATGGTGCCTCATAAAGAACACTGGTTCTAGAGGCAGCAGACTTGGGTTCCAATTCTGCTTCTGACAGTCACCTATATGAACCTTGGGAAAGTCACAGGGTTGTTGTGAGAATCAAATGCAATAACATCTGTAAGAAGAGCGTAAGCACAGTATCCGGTGCCTAGGCTCTATTTAAATGCTTACTCCCTTTGGAAGGATAGTTACTGGGCAGCTAGGTGGCACAGTGGATAAAGCACTGGCCATGGATTCAGGAGGACCTGAGTTCAAATCTAGCCTCAGACATTTGACACTTACTAGCTGTGACCCTGGGCAAGTCACTTAACCCTCATTGCTACACACACACACACACACACACACACAAAGGATGGTTATTGATTCCTTCCTTAGAGGAATATGGGTTAAGAGTAGGACCAGTTAGCCTAGAATTGTCTTGTAGGAAGGAAAGAAGAAATGGCAGCTGTTTTATAGAAAGGTCAGAAACCCACCCAGGCCTTCTCAATAGCCTCAGATTTGTGTGAGCACTGGACAGTTTCCCAAGTGCCTTATTGACATTGTTTTCTTTGATCCTCCCCCTGTGGGGCAGGTAGAACAAGTGGTGGTTTTTTTTTTAATTTTTTTTTTTTAATTTTTAGTGAGGCAATTGGGGTTAAGTGACTTGCCCAGGGTCACACAGCTAGTAAGTGTTAAGTGTCCGAGGCCAGATTTGAATTCAGGTCCTCCTGACTCCAGGGCCAGTGCTCCATCCACTGCGCCACCTAGCTGCCCAGAACAAGTGTTTTTTACCCCCATTTTATAGATGAAGAAACTGAGAGTCAAGGAAGTTATGGAACTTGAGCAAAGTCCTGTAGGTCATAATTGGCAGAGCCAGGATTAGAACTCCAGTCCTCCAAAACCCACAATACCACAATGCCTCTGAGAGACCACGTCTCTCCCTCTAGCATGTGAGCTCCTTGCGGACCTTTCTATCTTGGTTACCCCAGCCCCGTGCTGGAAAGGGTGCTTGGGGAGTGCGGTCATCAGAGGAGAGCCAGGTCTCAGCAATAGCTAGAACAAGGAAGAGCTAGGATTATGGGAAGTTCATTGCCTATGGAACAGGCATCCCAGAGGGCCTGGTGGAAGGTCTGGGTGGTGTTTGGCTGGAACTTTGGGATGAGGGTGGTGGTGGTGAGAATAAGGAAGGGAGTGGTGGGGAAGGGGAATGAGGTTTGAATGATGACCTACAGGGGAACACTGGAAGGCCCCACTCCTCTTCCCAAAGGAGGCTGGAGAACAGGATGGAGACAGTGTAGTGCGAGATTGGAAAGCACAGGGTCAGATAGTCAGCTTGCGGGCTGGCTGTGCTACTCCTCTTCCCTCCTGGAAAGGTGGAGATCAGGCAGGGAATGGCACAGCAGCAGATGGAAGCTAAACCTGAAGAGCAGAAGGAAGTCCCAACCCTCATGGATGCTTCCCCTTTCCCCCGAGGGACAGGCAAAGCAGGAGATGGAAGGCTATGGTCAAAAGGCAGGCTGCTTGTCCTCACCCCAGCTGAAGATCAGGTCGGTGGCAGGAGGGGAGAGCTGCCTGGGGCTAGTACAGATGGAAGGCATACTCTAGGACGGCTGGACCACTTCATAATCCTCACTGTAAACACTGGGTGGCCTCTGCTTGAGGGCCTCCTAGAGCGGAGCCCACCCCCTCAAAAGGCAGCCTAAGCCAGCTTGAGCTAGCTCTGTCAGGAAGTTTTTAACCTGGCATCCAGGGCAGCCAGGTGGCTCAGTGGATAGAGCACTGGCCCTGAAGAAGGGAGGACCTGAGTTCAAATCTCACCTCAGACACTTACTAGCTGTGTGACCCTGGGCAAGTCACATAACCCCAACTGCCTTAAACATCCAGGGTCATCTCCAGTCGTCCTGATCAATATCTTGCCACTGGACCCAGATGTCTCTGGGGGAATAAGTGAGGCTGATGATCTTGCACAGCCCTCCCCAAGTCATGACATCACCCTGATATCAAGGTCCTCTCTGAGAAGGAAGGACAAACAACTTGGCACCAAGCCTAATCCGGCCTCTTCCCTTCACCTTCCTCCAGGGCCCAGCAGAACAAACCTAATCCCTCTCTCACAGGCTGCCCTTCAGCTCATTGCATGTAACTCTCATATATCCCCAAGTCTTTCCTTCTTCATTGTGCAGGCAGCTCTCCCAGCAGCCTCTTGGGATGTGCGGAGCATCTTGAGGCCACAGAACCCCAAGGGCCAACAGAGGGCGGATGAACTTGACCCTCTTTCCAAGTGAGTGGGACCAGTGATTTGGAACGCTCTTGGTTTGCTCTCCTTTCCCTTGAGCGGGGCGCCATGATCCCAATGGGGAGGGAGCCAAGGCTGGAAGGCACTTGGCCACTGGGGTGGGAATGGAGGCCACCGAGGGGGGCTCCTCAGCCTCAGCAGGTTGCTATACACACAAGTGGCAGCTTGGTGCCAGCGGGGTTGATGAATGGCATTTAATTATTTTCAAAGGGGAATCAGGGTGCTAATTACAGCTGCCAGCCTGCACTAATGAAGTACTGGTGCCAACTGGCAGCCACTCTTGGGGGAACTCCATTTGCCTTCTTTTCCCACTGCCCCACCTGTTCTCAAAGTTCCCGATGATGCACTGACATGGGAACCTGACATGGGCAGGTCGGCCAGGAACTTCCCTAGCAGCCAAGGTGAGCTAGAAGGGGCTTTCCAGGCACAAAAGGCAACTAGAGAGGGATGCTCTGAGAAAGGAACCAGCCCACGTGGATTTGTGTAATTCTCCCCTCCTTCCCTTTCAGCTATTTTACTGAGCACATTGGAGCACAGTGAAGAGAGAGCTGGCCCTGTAGTCAGAAAGACTTGAGTGAGAATCCTGCATCACAAACACTTCCTAGGAGTGTGACCTCAGGCTAGAAGCTCTACCCAAGACAAAAGCAAGAAAGGACCTGCCCTCAAAGAGATTAGCATCTACAGAATAATCTTCCTTAGGTGGTATAGCTATGTGGCACCTGTCCTGGAATCAGGAGAACCTGCATTCATTGTGACCTTGGACACTTAACATTTACTAATGGTGTGACCCTGGGTAAATCACTTAACCCCACTTATCTCCAGGGACAAAAATAAACAAAATCTTCCCTATACAAAGATCTGCTTATTTTGCCTTCCTGGCATTTGAAGTCCTCCAGTGTGGCAACAGCCTTCCTTTCCAGACTTACATTGAGTTATTCACCTCCATATATATTCCTGGTTTCAACCCAACTGGGCAATCCATCCTCTGAAAGGCACCCTATGTGTTTGCCTTTACTCAGGTGATGGATGATTTTCTATGCCCAGAATTTAACTCCCTGAGGCAGGAATAAGCCCTTGTCTGGACTTCCTGACTCCCAAGGACATAGAACATTTTATCCAAAATGCAGCCCCTAGCTGCCCCCAAGGAGAGCACGTCTGCACCAATGTAAATTCTACTGTTAGATTGGACTAGGGGGAGTGGTTATGAACAAATGGATGAATAATTACTAGGAACTGTGGCATCAGGTGCATGCTGTTGTTGGGTTGTGGGTTATTTTGTGTTAATTCTTCTCCAGTATCACCCTAGCAGATGAGAACACAGCTGAGCACCACACAAAGCCCTCCCTCCTAAGAGCAAGCAGGTAAAGAAAACTGAGTGTGAGCCTATTTACATGGAAGAAGATTTAAATTTAAAGTTTATGCCTCATCAAAAAACTTAAGGAATTCTCCATAGGTTTATCACTCCTGCCTTTGCCAATAATAATCCAGATGGAGAAAGCTGTGGAAAGGGAGATAAATCTTCCTCAAAACTAGAGAAAGAATGTTGATGATTATTGATAGAATCCCCCAATTAACAGCTGGGAGGAACCTCAAATCTGGTCTAATTTTTCTTTTTCTAAGCAATCAGGGCTAAGTGACTTGCCCAGGGTCACACAGCTAGTGTCTGAGGCTGGATTTGAACTCAGGTCCTTCTGACTCCAGGGCCAGCATTGGTGCCACCTAGCTGCCCCTTTACTTTTTTTTTTTTTTTTTTTTTGCAGGGCAGCGGGGGTTAAGTGACTTGCCCAAGGTCACACAGCTAGTAAGTGTCAAGTGTCTGAGGCCGGATTTGAACTCAGGAACTCCTGAATCCAGGGCTGGTGCTTTATCCACTTCGCCACCTAGCCGCCCCCTACCTTTTTTTTTTTTTTAACTGAAGATAACTAGGCTTAGGAAGGTCCAGGCACTTGCTTGTGAATACAAAGGGTAGGCATCAAATGAGGTTCTCTGAGCTTTATCCAGTTCTCTTTTCACAGTTCTATTCTCCAAAGAGACAAACTGTCCCTAGGTAAATGTGGTCATGAGACTAGCTCAAGTATTCAAGACCAAACACATTTCTTTCCATTGGCCAGATAGGAACGAAAGGGGCCTCATCTCTCAGGGGCTCTGTCCTGTGTTTCCTTAACACAGCGTACAATCTGTGCTTCCCTAGGAAACAGTACTTACCCACCCAGCCTTGGGTGGCAAAGGAAAACTCGCAGGGAGCCTGTTCCCTCACCTAAAAGTAGGGGCAACAGGAAAGGAAACCCTGAAGGAAAAACCAAGAACATGAAGACAGGATGGCCAGGGTGCCAACAAACCCGCTGCGCTTGAGACGAGAGACAACAATGAAATAACGTTGGCAAGGAACGGGATCAGAAATACAAAAATGGTGTTTATTGAATCTACTCGGGGAACACAACAAATAGACAACTTGAAAGACTTCTGGCTCACGGGCCTGGACTTTATAGTTGTGTTGGCTTCTGTCGACAATAAGAAAATTCTAACAAATCCAGAGAGGGAGGGGTCCCTTGTTTCATAAGGGAGGAAATAACAGCCGGGTATCACTACACACATCATTGCTGCTCCAACTGGGAAGGCCATGCTATCTATAAAAAACGAACAAACCTTTAATATACAAAGAATGACACGTATATAATTTTATATAATACACCACAGAGATATATTATATATAATTATATACACGTATGGCTCGAGGGCAAAGTCTTCCAAGTAGCTCATACCCGTCAGCAAATAGAATTTAGTGGATTGTTTCCTTGTGAACAGTTCTGCTCTTAACCTTAGAGGCTTATGCATTTAACTGAGGGCTTCTTTTTTTTTCACTAGGAGTTCTCTGCACATCATTGCTCTGTCTGTGTGTATTTTAATAGACCCTTCGCCACAATAATTACAAAGTACATTTTAGCACAATTCCAGGATGAATGCTCACGATTTTTGTTGGACGTGTAAACAGTGCTTAGGGCAGCAGCCATCAGTTAAATGTATCATGTTGAAAAACAGAAGCGTTGACAGAGGCATAATCTATTACTTTTCTGATTGCGAATGGGGGCTGCTCCATTCATGGAGCCTAATCAAGACATGAACACAGATTTCATTTAGAAGAAAACGAGTTTCCTTCAAGTTCTCCAAGATTTCATTCAGAAAACTTTCATCTTACTTAGAGGGGCAGAAGGAAAAGAAATAACTGACATAAACGGTTAGGGTGGATGACCCCAGGTCTCTTCACGGCCTCACAGTCTAAGAATCAGTAAAAACAATATTTTAAATTGAGCAATTTTTAACAGTTTCCAAATTACAGAACAAAGTTAAACGACAGAGAAAGCGGATAAATTATCGCATTTCCTAGACACTATGAACTGATTGAGATCCTTCCTCCCCTGCTGGTGTCTCTAACCACCTCCCCCTGGGTTGACATCCATATAGTGACAGGTTTGTGTCACTATTTAAAAAAAAATGTTTTCCATTGACTGGCAAGAGCTGAGGAAGTCGCCAAGTGGGGCAGGAAGAGACCATCTCATCCAAAGGGGCTTTGGACAGTGAAAGGGGAGGGGGCTGGCTGGAGTCTGCCGGTTATAGAGCGGCCCTTCGGCATTGGATTTGTTACAAGACTGGTAACTCGAATTCATACATCATTATTCTTAAATGGTGAACAACTACTGGTCTGCTATTCTAACAACCCTGGGCGTCCACCAGAAGATGACACTTTTCCTGCCCCACAGAGAATGAGTTTCTCCCTTATCTGTATCCTCTCTCCTACTTGGGGCAAAGTCTTAACCCACAAGGGAAGGTGGCTCCCCTTCCCCCAACACCTCTCCCTACCCTAACCTTTCACCGGCATAGGGAAACGCTCGGGGAAGAGACAGATTGTCAACTAGTCCCGGACAACTGCCAATGAAAATGTTCAAGTGATTTGTCCATCATCACAAGACTAAGATGTGTATAAGGTGGGATCTGAACCCAGGTTTTTCTGATTCTAAGACCAGCCTTCTATCTATAAGACCTCAGGGGATAGGGTGAGGTGGGGTGAAGATTTTACCTCATAAACTACTAATTCAGCATACACAGTCCCACTTTAGCTTCAAGAGACGTGGCTTCTGACATTTCTTAGTGGCCCACTAGCTGTCGACAAGCAGACCTCCTTATCCCTAAAATACTCCTGCAGTCCCTAGTTGTGGGGAAGGGGAGGAGGGGAGGTGTATTCTTTCCAGTTTGAAGACGTTAGATGAAAAGTGCAAGATCCCACGTGCAAACCTTTGCAAACAAACAAAAACACACAACTTTTTTTTTTTAATAAACTATACATAAGTTTAAAAATTCAAGTCAATTCCAGGAATAGTCTAACAGTTGTCAAGCAGTCATTTTCACTCAAAATTGAGGGGAAAAGTCAGTGTCTGAATTAAGAAGGTAAAGATCTGGGTCAGTCTCTCTCTCTCTCTCTCTCTCACACACACACACACACACACACACACACACACACACACAGAGTGAGGCATGTTCTTTGCATTTGGCAAGGGTCCCTAACGAGGAATTGTTTGGGTCCAACAGAGCTTTCCCAGTCATAGCACCCTTCTTGGCTGGATTTGAAAAGCCGCCCACCTAAACTCCATCCTGCCCTGACTTTGGGGACAACTCTTCCTTTACATAAGAAACACAGAAATCAAGATGCTCTGAATCCAATGCATTCCTAAGAAGTCGTCAATCATTTGGAATCTTAGGGATTAGGAGTCTTCTCATCTTTCACTTTCTCAACATAGAAGGAGGTAAATTAATTCTGTCGTCCTCCTTTTCATTTCCCATAATCCTTTGCCTCAAAAACAACAAGAAAGATCACCCCAAGCAAAATGTTCCTGTTGGTTCAATTGACCCAAGTGACCCAGGCCTAGCCAACCACCCTCTGTTAGAATAATGCCACTCAGATTGAGGAATACCCCTGACAGCCTAAGAGAAGTCACTGTTGAAGAGAACTACCTTAGGGACTGTTAGATGAGGCTGTCTGGGCCAGAGGGTTAGAAATGCAGAGACTGGAGGCAGGGGGTGCTACTGAACTGGGTCTTCAACATGCCAGACCTTGTCCCGTCTGAACAAGAAGGCCGAGGTTTGACTTAGATGTGGTATCACCAAAGGGGAATGAAGGTCCTGGCCTCTGGACGTGACCTTGGGCACACAATTATACCGGCCTTGCTTCCAAAGCTTCCCCTTAAAGTGAAATAAGGAACCGGTCCTTGGATGGAAGGACCAGCTTTTTGGTGTCATCTCTGGGAGTTATCCTCCTCCTGGGCCACCCGCCCATCTAAGGGGCAGCTCAGCTGGGGGATGTGCAGCTGAGCTCCCCGTGTTCCTGCACGTCTGCCAGGCCCTCCTCGGGCCCGTCGGGGCTGTCCAGGATGTTGGGCTCGCTGGAGCACTGCCGGTGGGGAGGGAAGCTGGGCGAGATGAGCACGCATTTGTCGCTGCCGCCACCGTCCGGCTCTTCCCCCAGGCCCGAGTGCATCATGGTGGCCATGGCCAGCAGCTGGATGTCCGAGTGGGCGTTGGCCACCGTATGGCGGCGGACGCTGCCGCACTTCTCCAGGTACGCCTCGCCCTCCTGTTCAGTCAGCGGCGTCAAGGCCATCTCTTGGAGGGGTCGGGGGGTCACCGCTGCCTGTGAGTAGCTGAGGACGGTCACCTTGGGGCGAGATCGAGAATGCCGGCGGGCTATAAGGGGAAAAGGAGGAGAGGAGGCATCAGGGCAGGAGGCAGGGACCCCTGCCTCCCCGGTGCACTTCAGTAGAATATAAACTCCCTGATGGCAGGACTGTAGCACGCTGTGCATTGCTTTATCTTCAGTCTAGCATAGTGCTTGGCACACAGTAGGTGCTTAATGTTTGGTGAATGACTACTTAATTAAAGACCCTTCTATGCTAGAGGACATGGAATTCAGTCGTGACTGAGGATCCCATGGCCATGGTCTCTTCCAACTCTGTGATACAGTTACTGTCCCATCTCTTCTGGCAACATGGTAAGAGCAGGAAGAGAAATAATAACAGTAGCAGTAATTCCAGCTGACATTTATATAATGCCCACTGCATGCCAGATGCTTTATAGTTATTATCTCATTTGATCCACACAACAACCCTCCAAGGTAGGTATTATTATTCCCATTTTATATATGGGAAAACTGAGGCAGAAATTAAGAGACTTGGCCAGGGTCACACAGCTAATAAGGCTACCTACAGTAAGGCTATGAGCACAATCCACCCCACTGTACCACCTATCCGCCCTTGAAAGAGAAAAGATTACTACTGGCTTTGTAATTGAGATCTGAGTTCTAATCTCTTACTTAGTGACCTCCGGCAAGTCACTTCCCCTCTGAGGACCTGTTTCTTCATCTATAAAGTGAGAGGGTTGGACAAGGTGATCTCAAAGCAGAAGAGGTTCTGGCTCTAAGTCTGTGTCATTGTGGTCACTGGCTTCCCACCTATGGAGTTGAGGTGGAATACCCACCTATCTTCCTTTATCCTTTTAGACTTTTCCAAGAGGACTCTGCTGCCAAAGGAGGCACTGTGGTATACCATAGTATAACCCTAATTTATATATTCCAGGGCATGCTGGCCCTGGAATGAATCGGGGGATCTGGCTTCAAATCCTGCCATCCAGACATACTTACTCCCTACCTCAGACAAGTCTTTTTAACTTCCTTAGGTTTCAATTTCAACCACAAAAGGAGGAGTTCGGCCTAGATCAGAGGTCAGCAAACTAAGGTCAGCAGGGTGAGTTAAGAATGTTTTCTACATTTTAAAATAAAAATTTATCATGTCTCAAGCTGTAAATACCATTATTAGCTAAGGGCTATATAAAAACAGGCCTGGCTGAACCCTGGTCTAGAACAGGGCTTCTTAAAACTTTTTCCACTCTTGACCCCTTTACACCTAAGAAATTTTTATGAAACCCTGGGTACACATGTATCTAAAATAGGTATGCAGGGGCAGCTAGGTGGCGCAGTGGATAAAGCACTGGCCCTGGATTCAGGAGGACTTGAGTTCAAATGTGACCTCAGAAACTTGACACTTATTAGCTGTGTGACCCTGGGCAAGTCACTTAACCCTCATTGCCCCATGCAAAAAAAAATCATAAAATAGGTATGCATGACCTTTTACTGTTGCCAGATTTTTCACGACCCCCACATTCAGTTACATGACCCCATATGGGGTTGTGACCCACAGTTTAAGAAGCTAGGTTTTGGATGACTTCTAAGGTCCCTCCAGGTCCATGCCTATCACCTAAGTTTGGGGTTCTTGACCCTTCTTGTTTTGGGGGTCCTTTGGGAGTCTGCTGAAGGCCATGGATCCCTTCTCATAAGGGATCTGTTTTCACATGCATAAAATAAAATATATGGGATTGTAAAGGAAATCCATTATACCAAATATCAAAATATATATTTTTTTTGGTGAGGCAATTGGGGTTAAGTGACTTGCCCAGGGTCACACAGCTAGTAAGTGTTAAGTGTCTGAGGTCGGATTTGAACTCAGGTACTCCTGACTCCAGGGCCGGTGCTCTATCTACTGTGCCATCTAGCTGCCCCAAATATCAAAATATTTTTAAAAAGAAAGTGTTCACAGACCCCAGGTTAAGGACATCTGATCTGAATATCACTTGTACCCTGAAAACACAACTGGATAGATATTAATCTACAATCTTTATTTTTTTAAACCAGATTCCTCTGATGCACTGGACAGGATTCTCTTAAGGGGGTAACCAGTCTCCCCTCTGTTCCCACCCCAGCTGAAGTCCCAGAATCCTCACCAGGGTATTAAATTAAGGCACCCACCAAACATTTGACAGAGAAAAGGCTTTTCCAAAGTGCCTTAGTGGGACATCTGCTCTAAAGCCAGAGGCGGGGAGGCAGCCCTGTTCTCCCCAGATCTGGTCCCTGAGCATCGACTTGGCTGTCCACCTTGACTACAAGCTAACCATGAGACAGCAGCAGCTTCTCTATCCTGGCTACTGCTGGAGACCAAGCTTGGCCTGGGATGACCTCTCCAGAGACACTGCTTGAAGCGTTCACCCCAGCAAGCCAGCAAGTAGTAGCTTTTTATTGTTATCAGCATTGGCCGGGGCTCATGATAGGTCTGTTCTCTGGGATCCCTCATTTGCCTAGGACACGCAGCCTGATGGAGAGGCTCTGTGTGAGAAACCCTACCTTGGCACGCCTTTGGTGGAAATCAGCCATTAGCACTCTATTTTCCAATGGAAAAAAACTACAATGTTGACTCTAAGGTGCCGCGTAGGAGTCTGAACCATTATTGGCAATGCCTCAATAGGCTCAACCTTGCCATTCCATCCACCGTTCTTCCACCACTCAGCAGTGTTGAGTTCGTTCCACAACTGGGGTTTGGGGGTGGGGCGAAGGAGGTCCTGGCCCCTGGCGTACAGCTCTAAACCCCAAATAGCCCTTCGTAACAGGCACAATGCCATTCAAGGAGACGAGGATCCCACGACTCTCTGGGGCCCTGGATCCCTCTTCTGGGAGGCAGGATTCCCACCACCTCACTTTCCAGCTCCCATTCCCATTGGGAAAGAAAATAGCAATGAATGATAACCATATGCAGCTGTGCACTGTAAAGAGCACTAGCTAATGCCTAGGGGACTTGGGTTAAAATTCTGCCTCAAGAGCTTATGCCTTGTATGACCTCAAGCTAATCACTGACCTTTGAACACAACCCTCCATGCTCCAAGCGTGGAATACTTTGCCCCCTCACCTCAGACCAACAGCTGCCTAGCTTCCTTCAGACTTAACTCAGCCTAAGAGGCTTTTATCCAGGGGTGTGCTGGAACCAGCCGAACCGGCCAGCCAATTGTTAAACTTTCAGGATGAGCATTCAGGCCCCAGAAATCAGCAAGCATGACCAATTCAAACTTGACTTATTGTGAAGCCTAGACCTAAGAAAGCAATGGGGGAAATGCCAGGATCCTTCCCCATTGACCTCAGTCCAAAGAGCCAGAGTGAGAGTGTATGGGAAGGGCTCCTCATCTCTGTCAATCTCACTGACTTGAGTCTAGCAGCCAAAGCTCTCTAGCTCATAACCGTAGCAAAGGGCAACAGTGATGCCACTGGGAGGAGGAGGCCTGCAGGCACTTGGGTCTGGTAGTTTGGGTGGCAGGTTCCTAAGAAAAGGAGATTTCGGCCCATTCAGGGCACCTCTGTGACATGTTCCCCCCAGAGGCCACTGAGGTTTACGTGAGGGTAACCCCAAAGCATATAAATCAGCCACGGTGGACACCCTTCTAAAATGGCTGTGGTGTCCATGGGCTTAGCCGTGTGAAGTGACGCCATCTTTGATCCCAGAATGGCTATTGGTGCTGCCTTGTTTCTGCCTTCCGCTAGATACTGAGTAACAGAAACTCAGAGAACCAGGTTCAAATCCCACCCCTGTCCATGACTAAATGTGAGAAGTGGGCAAATCCCGTTGCCTCAGATTTCTACATAAAATGAGAGGACTGCACTTGACAGAATGCTAAAGGTTCTGGCTTCAAATTGATGGCCTTATACAATAAAGGTCATGATTCTAGGATCCATCCCAGGGCTCATCCAAGATTCTGTTTGAAGACCTCCAGGTAAGAGGGGACTCTCCTGACTCCTAGGGTATGCCATTCCCCTTTTGAGTAGCTCCCACTGGTTGGCAGATTTTCTTTCAATCAAACCCAGCTCTTATCTCTGCAACATCCATGATCCTGGTTCTGCCCTCTGGAGCCAAGCAGACCAGTAGAATCCCATTCTTACCCTACAGGCTTTCAAATATTTCTGACAAAACACCACGATTTTGATCAATGGCTCCCCCGATCTCCAGGCCCTCCATCATCCTCGCTGCCCTTCCAGGGGCTCTCTCTAGTTTAGGAATGAACGTCCTTCCTATCATGTGGCACCTAGAACCAAGCATAATACTCCACACCGGAGTACCATGAATCGTCCTTGGTGCACAGAGCTCTGGACTCAAGAGTCAGGAGGTCATGGGTTTGAATCCTGCCTCTGACACCTGCTAGCTGAGTGTGTCTAGGCCTTAAGAGTCTCATCTGTAAAATGAGCGGGGGGGGGGGGGTGGACACAAAGGCCCACAAAGAACCTTCTAGCTCAAAGTCCACAATCCTATGATGTCCTGCCTGCCAGAGGCAGCCTAAGCTTGCACCTCTTGGCCAGCCAGCCGATCACACGACTGACTCATGCTGAGCCGGCAATTTCAGAAAACAAAGAAATACTTCAGATCTTCCCCAGGCAAACTGCTGTCTAACCACATCTCTGCATCTTGCACTTGTGAAGTTGTTTTCTTCCCTAAACCTAAAATTTGCATTTAGCATCATTAAATTTCACCTTGAGCTCAACCCGACATTTTGGCCTGTCAGGTGCTTTGTGCATCCTATCTCTGGCACGGAAGGAGTTAGCCGGCTGGGCCCAACTGGCCTTTTTGTCTCACCTTCCTTCTCTTGGCCTCTGGGAAGAACAGGGGCTATGGTTAATGGAGCCTGAATCTTTGCCTCTCCCCGGTATCACAGACTCTTTCAACCAGTGCTGGCTGTCTCTGATCCATTTACGAGCACTTAGCAAGGGAGGGGGTGGTACATGCCCTTGCTTGGAGAGGGGACAATCTGTTTGTTCTGCTTTCCCTGACTGGGTCTGAGAGTCAGGAGTCATCTCAAGCTGTGGAATCACAGACTTAGGGCTGGAGGGGCCCTTAGAAATCACCCAGTCGGGCAGCTAGGTGGCACAGTGGATAGAGCACGGGCTCTGGAGTCAGGAGGACCTGAGTTCAAATCTAGCCTCAGACACTTGACACTTACTAGCTGTGTGACCTTGGGCAAGTCACTTAACCCTCACTGCCCCACCAAAAAAACAAAACAAAACAAAAAAACAAGAAATCACCCAGTCATCCTCCTTCTCCTCACCCTCTGTGTTAAAGAGGAAGTAACTAAGATCCAGAGAGATGTAGTTGTTGATCCAAGTCAACACTGGTATTATGTGGCAGCATCTGGATTTGCACCCAGGCCTTCTGACTCCAAAATCAATATTCTCTGAACCATGTCCACACCGTCCCTCCTTGAGGAGAGTCCTTGATTTGCTTCAAAGCACCTTCCAGATCATCTTCTGCAATAGAGCCATTCCTGATGCTCCTCTCTCCTTCCCTGTTAATTACCTTGATTCATGTCCTTATTTTCTAAACATTTTCTACATGCTTACAATGCAAATATGTTGTGTCCCTTGAGAGCAAGTATTTTTTTTTTTTAGTCTTTGAATTTAGCATGTGGGATAGAACACTGGACTTGGAATCAGCAAGACCCGAGTTCGAATCCAGCCTCAGACACTCTATGACTCCAGGCCAGTCATTTAACTTCTGTTTGTCTCCATTTCCTCATCTATAAAATGGGGATAATCACAGCACCTCCCTCAGAGGACTGTTGTGAAGATCAAATGAGATAAAAAAATTGTACAGGGTTTAGTACGGTCCTCGGTGCTCAGCGTGTATCTGGCTCTATTGTGAAGGCCGAGTAAGCCACCTTTTTGCCTCAATTCTTACGTAGCCTTTAATCAGTGAAGGGAGCTTCCTCAGACAAACTGAGACCTGGGAAAAGACCAAAGTCTCCTACAGCACCAGGGTCCATGACTTGGGAGGAGAGAGTGAGGCTGGTGGCTCTGCAAAGGCCTGCCTCGCGTCAATGCAATTCATTTGCAAATCATGGCATCACCCTCCTGATGTAGCTGGTCCTCTTCAAGAAGGCAGGATAGGGCAGCTAGGTGGCACAGTGGATAGAGCACCAGCCCTGGAGTCAGGAGGACCTGAGTTCAAATCCGGCCTCAGACACTTAACACATACTAGCTGTGTGACCCTGGGCAAGTTACTTAACCCCAATTCCCTCACCAAAAAAACAAACAAACAAAAAAAGAAGACAGGATGAACAAACAACAACAACAACAACAATAACAAATTAACCTCTCTGGGCCTGTTTCTTGACTCAGTGATCACACAAATCCCATCTAGTTCTAAACCTTTGATCCCAGTATCCTAATAGTCACTTAATAAATGATGGATAAAAGTATATATTGGGAGATGGAAAGGGACTTAGGGAGCACCTAACCTAAAGATGTCATTTTAAAGCTGAAGTAGCTAAGTCTGAGGGAGGTTAAGGGACTTGTCCAAGGTCTCACAGTCCCTACCACCATCATCTTGCTATTGGTGTCTATGTTCCCCACACCTAGCTTACGTCTACACGGCTTGTAATTTCTTTTATTTTTTCTCCATCTTCTCCCCCTCGTTTCTCTTTTCCTTTGTGCTCTGCCTTTCTGGGGCTCTGGGTTCTTTATAAGCAAAACTCCAGCTCGTGTGGACCGGGTATCATGAAACAAGGCCCAGAACCAGGCCTGTGCCAGGCCTGGATGCCAGAGCTATCCGTCTGCTCATTTCTGCCCTCCCCCTTTTCCTATTCTCTGCTGCAAGAACTCAGAAGGAAGCTCAGCTGCCCTGAAGCCCGGGACACTTCTGAGTCTTCATTGTGTCCTGGCAGGGCCCACAACCCCGACACTGTCCCCTCAACATGCACCGGTCCTAGAAAACCACTGGGTACCACTGGCCCACGCCTGCTTCTGCCACCGCTCATACCTGCCTCCAGGCTACTTCTCACCCCTTTCCCACGGGGCCTCCCCTCAGCCCTCCCACACCAGATGCCCTGCTGGGTTTGGGAATTAATTACACCCCTCTGGAGCCAAAATTCCAGGGCCTTTGAAAGGCCCAAAGAAGAGGGACCGCTCGCAGGATCGGTTCCTCATTCCCTTTGTTGGCGACTCCGGCTTCCCAGGCCTTTGATCTGCCAACCTCAATGGCTCCTCTCCACGGGGCTGGGCTGGGGACAATGCCACCATTGTCAGGTCCCTCCCCAATCCCATCTCGGGGCATTCCTTTCCAGTCACGATTTCTGGTAGGTAGAGACAAATGGGCCGCTTGTCATAGTATCTGGATAGGGCTGCTTTCATTTAGAAGAATAACCAGCCAGCCATGGGAGGACAATAGAGGGCTGCGGGTCCATGGATGGGGCTTTTGTGAGGGAGAACTGGAGCCTGCACCGTTTGCATTGTGGGGGGAAGCCTCCCCAACCAAATGGGGGGACAGCCGGAGGTTTGCAGATTTCAGAAGGAATCAGAAAAATGGTTTTTGTCCCCACACCACCCCCCTTTAAAAATGGAAAGATCTGACTTTGGATGGAGAGCTGGGGGACTGCTCTGACCCGTGGAACTTTGGGAAAGGCGCGCTCTGTGACTCTATTTCCCCACCTGTAAAAGAAGAGACCCGGACCGAAGGCTTTCTGTGGTCCTTCCCAACTATGGAGCCAGGATCCCCAAAGATGATGATGGGCTTCCTTTCTCCTCCACCCCGTCCCTGCCCCTGTTCCTCAGGAACAGTCATGGCTCAGCAAGGAGGACACACACGTTCTCTGGGCCGCCCTGCAGAGCAGGGCTTATTGCATCTCTTTGTAGCCCTTAGGTCTCACTGCAAAGTGGGCACTGAGCCACTCGCAAGAGGAAAGACTCCACAGGCCAGAAGGATTTAGAGCCAGGGAGAACCTTTCAGGCTCTCTATTCCAACCCCCCATTTTACAGATGAGCAAACTGAGGCCCACTGAGGTTTTTACTGATCTGCCTAAGGCTATCTACACCAAGCTCCACACTTTGCTGATATGGAAACCTGAGCCCAGGGAGGTTGTGCAGTAGAAACCAGGCTCTTGGGAATTAAGGCATTCATGCTAGTCTATATAGTAATCAAAATACAGGGGTCACAACCCCAAGGAATGTATGAGAACAAATCCCTGGAGAATCTCTGCAGCTGTGTGGGGCAGTACACAAAGCTCTGGCCTTGAAGTCAGAAAGACCCAAGTTTTAATCCTGCCTCAGATACTATCAGTGACCTTGGGCAAGTCACTTAACCTCTATCTGCCTCAGTTTCCCCAACTGTAAAATTTGGATCATGATAGCACCTACCTCATAGGGTTGTTGCAAGGATCTGACGAAAGATAACATATATCAAGGGCTCTGTAAACCTTAAAGCATCCTGTAAATGCTAGTTATTAGTGGTAATTAATAACACTTATTACTGCACTGTTTTAGCTAATGAGTCATGAAGGCCCATCATTCCTTTCTAGATTGACTTCCTTTTTTAAAGGAACAGATGTTTATTGAAATGTTTTCTTTTTCATTGTCTACATTTCCCCTCATATCCTTCTGCCTCCAACCTCCCAGGAGGATTTTTTTCATTGTCTTCTAAGCCAGAGGTTTTTTAACCTCAAGTCTATGAATTAAAAAAAAACAACTGATGACTGTATTTCAAAATAATTAATCTCCTTTGTCATTCTATTTATTTTATTGCATTCATTTAAAAATATTATCATGGGGGCAGCTAGGTGGCGCAGTGGATAAAGCACCGGCCCTGGATTCAGGAGGACCTGAGTTCAAATCCAGCCTCAGACACTTGACACTTACTAGCTGTGTGACCCTGGGCTAGTCACTTAACCCCCATTGCCCCACAAAAAAAATATATTATTGTGAGAGGGAGCCTATAGGCTTTACTAGACTCTCCCAGGAGTCTATGCCACAAAAAAATGTCAAGGACCCTTGTTCTAAATGGACTCTTGTCTTCAGCAACACCAGATGACAGAAGAATCCCTCCCATGCCCCAAGTCTACTTAACCCATACAGGTGTCTTGACTGCTACCTACCACAGATGCTTCTCTGGAACCCACCCCTCCCAATCTGGATGGACCAGTAGTGACAAGCCCCAGGCCCAGGCAACATGGTGACTGGGCCTGCTGAGGCCACGCCAGCCAAGCTCCCAGGCCGGATCTGAAGAAGACAGAAAAGTTATTTTCTTGAAGTGGCTGTCTGGGCGCAGACCGACTGAACCAAGAAGCCTGGAGCATGCCAGGGCTTGGCATCCTCTCCCCTGTGGTCACAGTGGTCAGGTAAGTAGGTGTCTCCAGAGAAACATGAACCAGACGGTGAGAGCTGCCAACGACGGGTCCTGCCCACCTCTGATAAAAGAGGCCCAGAGAAAGGACAAGAACTTCCTCCTTTAGTCTGGGGCAGAGGCTACATTCCCCTTCTCCACCCCAGTACCCACCCATGCCCACTCTTTTGCAACATCTGAGCACGGCAGAAATAACAGGGTCTGGGAACTGAGAAACCGGCTTCAAAATTCCACCTTTGTCACTTAGGATCTGAGCAGCCTTGAGCAAGGGATTTATTTCATTTTTCCGAGCCTCCGGTTTCCTCGTCCGCAGAACAAAGTGGTTGGACTCAGTGGCCCCTTCGAGCTCTGCCATCTGTGCCCCTTGTGCCATCTGACCTTTCTCTAGGGGCTGCTAACATCCTCCTCTCCGAGTCCTTCATTTACAGTGGACAGAAGCAGGCTCCAGCACTTCCTCATCACTGTGCCGGGTCCAATGAGTTGATATCAATGGTCATATTCAAGTCTACTCTCATTGAATACCACAGGATAATAGGTCTGGAGCTGGAGAATGGAGGCTGCCCAGAAGTTAGGGGATCTGACAAAATCCACAAACCTAGGATGCCAACCCAGGTCTTCAGATGCCAAATCCAGTGCCCTGGTTACTGTGCCAGGCTTTAGAGGGGGCAGAGACAACCATGGGATCTCCTCAGGGGTCAACCAGACCAAATGGGACCTGACCAAGAATTCCTTTTACAAGGTCCTGGACAACAGGGGGTCATCCAGCCTCTTCTGGAAGATTTCCACTGATGGGAAGCCCAATACCCACGGCCAGGGGTGCCCATCCTGGAGCTCTGGGGCAGCACTAATTGCTTCCTTATTTATATAGGGTTGAAATCTGCCTCTTGAGAACTTGTTCCCCCTTCTCTTAGTCTTCTCCTGCAGTGCCAAGCAGAAGAAATAAACCCATATGCCACCAACTTCTGCAACTGCTATGGATGGGGTTGGCAGAACAGCCCAGGCAGAGAGCATCACATTACTCCATGCAGGAAACCTAAGACCCCAGGCCTAGGACAAGATCAAAGCCACAGGCCAAGCTGCCAGTAAGACATATGTAGCCTCACAGCTCTGTCATCGGTCCCTGGGAAAGAATCCCCAGTCTCAAGTCCAGTGATGCTTCTCAGGAAGAATGAGTGACTTCTCTGGGGCAGATCTGGGCCAAATCAGCTCCCAGCAGCAGCACAGCAACTGTCCTGACCTCCCCTCTCAGACCCAGCACACCTCGTGCCCCTCTGCATATCCCCCAGACCTCTCTCTGAGCTGCTCCCAGCTCCCACACCTGACACACCCCATCCCCTCCCACCCCAAGAGGCAGGACCAAGGTCCTGACCCCCAGGGGGCCACATCTCTTACCCAGTGTACAAGCAGCACTTGAGATGACTCCGTCCCCATTGCCAAGGCCGAGGAAGGGAGACACAAGCCGTTTCACCAACTCCTCCAGCTGCAAGTAGCCCTCACTGGGGCCCGTGGGCTCATGGACACTCTGGAAAGCAACATCCAAAGCAGACCAAGGTCAAGCAGAGCTCAGCCAGCTGTCTGTTGGCAGCCAAGTTTGTACAGATGTGGAAAATGAGGCCCCAGGAGGGGAAAACAACTCGTTCTCACCACACGGCAAGACTGGATGACAAGGAAACAGAAATCAAGTTCCCTGGGCCAGGTCCCTCTGACTTCAATTCAGCAGGCACTTTAAAGCACCTACTATGTGCAAAGTGCTGTGAGAGGCTATGGGGATACCAGCACCTCCAGCGCCCCCCAACTAGGGTCACCACATCGCTGCCACTGTTACCACTAGATATTTACAGAACACTTTAAAAGCCGGCTTTAGACACACGTTGCTGAACCTTAAAACAACCCACTGGAAACAGGTGGTATCACCCCCACTTTACAGATGAGGGGAAACAGAGGCAGTGAGGGGCTTGTCCCTCCATGGTCACATAGCCAACAGTAAAGGGAGGATCTGGTCCCAGTCCTCTCTACTCTAAGCTGAGCATCCCCTTTACTATATCATGCTACCCCTCCGATCAATCAATGGATAAGCCAAGTACATGTCAGGCAATGTGCCAAGCTCCAGCAATACAGACAAAAGCCAGTCTCTGCCCTCAAGGACCTTAACCTCTGATGGGGAGCCAAGTGGAACATACCAACATGTGTGTGTGTATTTATATGTGTATGTACACATGTGTATGTGTATGTTTGTATATGTGTGTATGTGTACAACACACATACAAAGAGGACTCTGTGACTGAGGGGACCTGAAGGTCAGCTACTTCAACCCCTTCATTTTAGAGATGAGGAAACTCAGTCTAAGTAGAAGTCAGGGAAAATCTCTCCCCGGCCCATCCCCTTATATCTATTTTGAATATAGTTAAATATGGACCACGTGGTCTCCTCTGAGAGAACGCAAGCTCCCCCAGAGCAGGGCCCTTTCATTTTTGTCTATTACCAGCCTAGCACAGCACCCGGGGAAACATTTCATAAATGTTTGTTGATTGACTGTCCAAATATATGAAGACACATAGATTGAAAGAGGGGAAGGCCTTGTTCCAGCTCCAGGAGCAGAAGCCAAAAACAGACCAATTCAGGCTTCATGGAGGGAAACATTTGCTGACCATCCAGTCTCCCCTTAAGTGCAAAGGACTTCCTTGGAATGTAGTGAGCTCCCCATCCCTTGAGGGCTTCAAGCAGAGGCAGGGATGGTGTTGGGTGGCTGGGGAGGGACCTCATTCAGCTGTGGGCCACAATGGGCATCCTCAGCAACCAGCTTCTGTCGCTCTATGAGTCACCCTCCCAAGGGACCATGGGGCTGGGGGAGGGGAGAGGCTGCATTGCATCTCATCAGGTGCTACTTGGGAGAGCAGTTTCAGCCACAAAACCACCTTTGGCTGATTTTCAGGCCCAGGATCACTTTCAGTCACTTTTACTGCCTTTGTTATTTCTAAAGTGCCCCCCCCCCAAAGAAACCAAAAAACCAGCTGCTGTTCTCACCCCTATCCTACACAGAAACCCCGGGAAAGATAAGTGAGAGGAGAGCAGAGAGGAGACCGAGAAAGACAGCTGTGTGAGACTAGGAGTAGGGCCCTTTCCCTCCCCTCAAGGAGGCCTCATTGGCTGGAGTCCTCCCCTTCCAATGCTTAGGTTCTTGGAAACACCTCAGAGCCTGTCTGTCCTCAACTGACCAACTGCCAGGAACAAGCCTCTGGTCACATTCCACCCAAGGCTCGGGCTCAGGCCCCTTCCCGGTCACATCGAGACTTGGAGACAAGAACTGGAGACAGTAAAGCGAGCCGGCACTCAGGGACCTGCTAAGACCAGGCAGCTGCCATGATGGGAGAGGAGGCAGGGCTTCTGGAAAGGGGATGTATCTTCAGAGCACATCACAGTGCCTGGCACATAGTAGGAGCTTAATAAATGTTTAATGGATTGTCCAGATGAAGAGGTGGTAGCTGAAAGAGCTTCAGGCACTTGCCCAGGGTGACACAGCCAAGGAAGCACAGTGTTTGGCATATAGTAGGTACTTAATAAATATTTATTGAATGAATGGGGATGGGGAGCAAAGAAGCCCCCAGTGCTGCTGGTCTACCCCCTGGAGGGTGAAGGTACTCAGAGAGGTGGGTTCAAATTCTTCCTCAGATCCTTACTAAGTGGTGTGACCCTGAGCAAGTCACTTCCCCTCCATCTGCCTCAATTTCCTTTTCTGTAAAATTAGGGGGTTGGATTTAATGGCCTCTAAGATCCCTTCTAGCTTGAGACCTGGGAGTCTGATCTATGATGTTTTCTACTTCTGAATCTGTCTAATAAAGATTCAACTGACAAACACTTTGAGGCAGGGACTGTGTCTTATCCTTTTTTTTTTCTCTCAGCACTTTATATCACTAGTATTCTCTGCACATAGTAGGTGCTTAATATGTATTTGTTGAACTATGTGAAAGTGTTTAACTGGGTGGAATAACAGACTGATGATTAAAAACAATACAGAAGGGGGCAGCTAGGTGGCGCAGTGGATAAAGCACTGGCTTTGGATTCAGGAGGACTTCAGACACTTGACACTTACTAGCTGTGTGACCTTGGGCAAGTTACTTAACCCCCATTGCCCCACCAAAAAACAAACAAACAAACAAACAAAAAAAACCAGAAACAACACAGATTGTGTCCAGGTGCAGGGAACCGCAGAATCCCACAGTTCCTGAGCTGGAAAGCATCTCCAAGGCCACCCAGCCCAACTCATCCCCACCTGGGAACATGGAAAAGTCCAAGTGACTTCTGAGCTAGCAAGGGGTCCAGGGAGGCCGCCCCGCCCCCGCCCCATGTTACCCACCCAGCCTCACCTGGAGAATGAGCAGCATCTGGACGATGGAGGACGGGACTTGGGTCTGCCCCGCGGGAAGCATCTCCTCGAGCTTCACCTTCAGGAGAACGAGGTCCCGAAAGCCCAGCAGGGCAATCTGGCGGATAGTCAGCTCCTGTCCCTGGAGAAGAGAGGGGACCGGAGAGACACACACAGAGAGAGGCAAGAAGGTCAACCTTCACCAGAACCTTCCAGGGCCGACGTGCCACTCCACTGGACTCATCCCTGCCCGGTCCACTCTACTCCAGCCAATCCAGCCCACCCCACTAGACACCATGTTCCCCCTTCTGCTCTCCTCCTGCCATTCTCTACTCTAACAACCCACTCCACTCCATCCTCATCCAGTGCCCTCCACTCCTTCAATCCCTTTCCACTTCACTCCAATCCCTTCCAAAAGTCTCATAAGGAGCAGCTACCTGCCCACTCCCAAAGTGCTGTGGGGGGCTCTGAAGAATTCAGTACAGTCTCTAACGTCAGGGAGGCTTCACTCTTTTAAGGAAACAGGACTTTCCTACCCAAAGCAAACCTGAAACTACCAGAGGCCATCACAAGCTGGTGTGTCATAAAGAAAAAGATGGTGCAAGCAGCTGGCATCGAGGTGGCCAGGGAGAAGAGAGACAGGCAGGAGAAGAGAAGGGAGAGCAATCACAACGGAACAAAGAGGAAGAGCCGGGGGCCACAGTGGAAAGAGTGTTGGGCTGGGAGTCAGACAGCCCACGTTCCTGCGGCTTGGTGGGCCTCCTTTTCATTTAAAATGAAGCAGGTGGACTAGAGAGCTAGCCCAGAGGTCCTTCTGGGCTCTAGACCCAGGATTCCAGAACCTCAAAGGTCCCTCCCAACCCTAAATCTGTGATCCTGAGAAAAATCAGGGGAAATAGGCAATGCCCCAGGTCGCATTCCCTCTATGATGGAGAAGCAGGGTTTCCCCAGAGAAGATCCAGGACATCAGGCTATTAAAAAAGGGAAGCTCTGACTCAGGCCAAGAAGGATCTGGGTGATGTCTGGGTGACCTCACCCATCTGGGGGATGTGGCCCAGTTGCTGAGTCAGGGACAAGGAAGAAGAGGGCCTGTCACTGAAGCTCACCTCTCCCATCTCTCGAACTGCCCCCTCCTCCCAAAACTGAACCATAGTTTAGTTAGAGGCTCAGAATCCAAGAATGTTCAAGCCAAAGGGACCTTAGAGAGCCTCTGGGCCAATCCTTTCATCGTTCATATAAGGAAACTGAGGCACAGAGAGGAGAAATGACATGTCATGGCAGATTCAGGACTCAAGCCCAGACCTAAGGCCAGATGCTACCTAGAAATCAGGACCGGTTCTACCTTCTCCAAGCCCATGGCGGTTTAAGGAAGCTTCCCACATCCCATAACTGCCAAGTTCTGCTGTCGTCTCTCAGCTCTGTGTACCTTTGCCTCCCTCGGTCAGATCAAGCGACACCTCCTCCAGGCAGCCACCTCTGATCCCCTGGACTGGGAGAATCTCTCCCTCCTCCAGAGGCTTTGAGCTCTCAGAGCCTTCTCCGCTCGTGTGGCCCTTCCTGATGCCTGCTGTTGGCTGCTGTTATTGGTGGGCTTCAGAGACTCACAGAATCTCAGAGGTGGAAGCCTTGGGACCGCCAGAAATGACCAAGTCCAGTCCCCTGTCTCAATGACATCCCTGGCAGGTCTTTGCATGTAGACCTCCAAAGAGGGGGTACTCACTGCTTCCCAAGCACCCAACCCCCCATGGAGGCCTCTCACTGTTAGAAAGTCCAACTTTGGTTCTCTGTCGTTTCAATTCGATTCACACCAGCCTTTATCAAAGGCCTACTTTGTCCTTGCCTAGGATGGGTGTTGAAGATTGTTGTCGTTTGTGACTCTTCGTGACACCATTTGGGATTTTCTTGGCAAAGACCCTGGAGTGGTTTGCCATTTCCTTCTCCAGCTCATTTGACAGATGAGAAACTGAGGCAAACAGGGTGATGTAACTTGCCCAGGGTCACACAGTAATAAGTATCTGAGGCCAGATTTGAATTTATATAAAGATGAGGCTTCCTGATTCCAAGCTCAGAGTGCTGTCCAATGTACCACCTAGGCTGCCCTAGCTGAGGATACAATGACAAATTCCCCTACCCTCAAGGATCTTACATTCTACTGGGAGTTGGAGAGAGAAGTAAATGCAAAAGAAATACAAGGAGGGGTGGTGGCCCTAACAACTTGGGGAATTAGCCAAAGCCTCTTACAGGAGGTAGCAACTGAGCCAAGCCTTAAAGAGAGAGGGGGGTTCCAAGGTGAGGAGAGAGCGCATCCCAGATATGAGAGACGGACATACGGGTCAAAGGCACGGAGGCAGGAGACGGCATATGGGGCAAGTCAAGCAGTCCAACCTCTACTCACTGCTCCTAGGAATAAGTCTGATACCTCTTCCAGGTGACCCTAGACTGGAAGCTGTTGGAGGGCAGGACCCTGTCTAATGTACCGCTCACAAAGCTCAGAACACAGCAGATGCTTAATAAGAATTTAATGGATGAATCACCTTGCTAAAAGACACAATAGCCTTTGTCTGCCCACAGCTCAAGATGAACTTAAAACCTGGGGGGCAGAACGGTGGCAGAGCCAGGGGCTGCTTCCTGCCTTTGTGGAGTGTATTCCCACCCAGAGGACAGGCAGCGCAGGGCCCTCTGTGCATGAGGCTCTAGCTTCATGGCGGTATTGATTTTAAAAGGAGGAAAATTCTTTCCATTGTTTAATTTTTCACTCGGTTCTGAGAAAAGTAATCTATACACTACCTCACCCTAAACCTCTTCTGGGGAGAGATCAGATGTTATCACAAAACCCCAGGAATTCTTACCACGTGGAGCAGTGCTTTATGTAAGGGAGGGGGAGGCAGTGGCAATAAAAACTATTATTATAACTCATAATCACGCTTATGTAATGATGGATAATTACAATGATTATAACTCACAGGAACACATTTGTATATTTCGATGTCGTTTTTTACCACCACAAAGAACTTTCCAAACATCATAATTGACTCGGAGAGCTGGAAGTACACTTAGAGATAATCCAGTCCAAATCTTACAGATGAGGAAACTGAGGTGCAGAGTGAGACTTGCCCAGGGACAGACAAATAACGTGCCGGAGTGAACATTAGCTCTTGGAGCCTGTGAGTCCAAGTGATCTGGTGGCCAATTTCAGTGGGTGCTCCTCACGGAGCTTTTACTTGTGGTTCAAGCTGGAGATGACACACGAGGCCGACAAAGAAATAGGAGAAGAGGAAGGAGGTGGAGATGGTGTCAAACTCCAAAAGTTAGTGGCAAAAATAATGGTGGGAAAAGAGAAGAAGGCGAGAAGAGAGCAGGGTTCTTGGATCCCCTGTGCCCGGTGATGCGCAAATGATTGCAAAAGCAGAGGAATTCTGAATCATGTCACCAGAATGCCATACCAGAACCCCCGGACCCCAGATGCCTAGTCTGGTTCTTCCTTTGGGTATCCTTTCAAAGAAGCAGCTATCGGAAAGCATCTCATTAAATCTCCAAAGGACTCGCACAGAGTCCTGGGACCATAGACTGAGAGCCAGAACGAATTTTAAATGTTAAAACGAATTTGTGTTGTGGCTGAGGAAACTGAGGCCCAGAGAGATTATGAGACTAAGGTCACCAAGCAAGTGACAGAGGTGACATTTGGACCCAGATCTTAAGAGGCAGTGTGCTTTCTACTCTACCAAAGTGAGGTCCAGAGAAATAAAAGGACTTGCCCAAGATGGCACTGTGGGTTTGGAGCCAAGCTAGCACTTGAACCCAGATCTCTTGCTTCTTGGTGTTCTTTTCTTACATTTGTATCCCAGAGCAGTTTCTAGAACATGGCCAGTGTTTAAATAAATGTTTGTTGACTTGGGCTGACTTATCAATGCACATTTTTCTTGTACACAGCATTAGAGATAGATGCATAATTATATGTTGAATTGGCCTGCCTACCAATGTATATGAAATGTTGATTCAGTTCAATGTTATCTTCTGATTAACCAGAGAAATCTCATTCTGGTATCAGGCTTTTTTGTTTGGTTGTTGTTGGTCCAAAACTGTGATTTCATCAGTGTGAAAGCTTCCTCCCTGGATGCAGATCAGCAAGTTGTCTGGCTCACAAGATTACAGAAGGGAATCTGGAGGCAACCTCAGAAGCTATGGGTCCAGTCCACTCATTTGACAAGTGAGGTGCTGCAGGCCCAGGGCAGTGAAGTGATCTATTCAAGGTCTCACAGGTAGTGATCAAAAGCAGGATTTGCACCCAGCTTTTCTGACTTCCAAAGAAGAACTTGTTGAGACCCCCAGGGATTTGCTCGTAGTCCCACAGTGAGGATATGTCCAGGGGGAACCTGAGCCCGGGCATTCCTCACTTTCAAGGTCAGCCCTAATGCCCATCCCGGGCCATCTGGCTGGTTCTGGTTATTTCTTGCTGTTGGCTTCCTGGAACTATCCGGTTCTGTGTGTGTGTGTGTGTGTGTGTGTGTGTGTGTGTGTGTGTGTAATGGGCATGAACAGTATTTGCCCTATAAAAAGGTTGAAGTATTGCCTCTGGGGCTTCCGGGGTCCACGTTAAATATTACATTTATGATTTTTTTCCTGAAGACTTAAGATTCATAAAAACCAGAGGAGGATATAAAAATTGTGCCCCATGTCTCCGGTATTTGAGTAAAGGTTGAATCAGATCCAAGGCTCAGGGAGTCAGAGGGGCACAATCACACCCAGTGTCCCACACCATGAGTCATGTTGTCTCAGAAGACCTGGCTCCAAGAACCAACCCTCCCCACCCCCCTTACACTCCCTAATTTCCCAAAGGCAAGAAGGCTTTAACTTTGACCCTTTTTCTCCAGGAAAACTCTGTTCTTGGGTTTTTCTATGGAGTCATTTTATAGTAGGGCGTGAATCCCGGGCTCACGCCAATATGACCTCTAAACTAGTTAATCATTCATTCCTCAGAGGGTTATTGCGGCCCCTTCTGAGGGGCACCCAGCTATGGGAAGGAATCCCATCCTGAGCCAGGACCAGCGTTAAAAACAATGCCACAAAGAGTCCTCCAATCATCAAACCCCTCCAGGATTTTAAGTGCCCTTCTTATTAAAAAACAAAAAAACACGTAAATGTCTCTCTTACCCAAAGGATAGTCCAGTATCTCCTGGTTAGGCATGAGGAAAGACAAAAAGGAAAGAGCAAATGGTTTCATTAAACACGCACAAGATGATAATGATGGGGATCACAGGCCTAGAATTAGAAGGGACCTCAGAGCCTCCTCATCCAGGTCACTGAGGAGGAGAAGTGACTGGTCCAAAGCCACGGATGGTGTGTGCCCACAGTAGGGTCCGAGCCCAGGCATTCCTGACTACACTGAGCCCACACTCTGGTCTGGTTCAACCGCCCCATCCCACAGACCCAGAGAAGTTGAGTGATTTGTCTGTTATCACACAGTAGTAAACAGCACGACTGGGATTTGAACCCGGGGTCTCCAATTCCAAAGCCAGGGCTCTTGCTCACAACACTGCCCTCACTACCAGGTTCACAGACTCACAGTTCTGGAGATACAGAGGGCCTCAGAGGTTATCCAGCCCCAGCCCTTCATTACAGAGGCAGCCAGGCAGGTGCCTCAGGAGATAAATAGGAAGACCTGAGTTCAAATCCCTCCTCAGGCACTCCCTAGCTGTGTGTGACCCTGAGCAAGTCACTCAACTTGTCTGCCTCAGTTTCCTCATCCGTAAAATGGGAACAGCAATAGCACTATCTCCCAGGGTTGTTGTGAGGTTCAAATCAGATAATATTTATGGAGAGCTTTGTAAAGATGTAAAGCATATTGTATGATTAGCCGTTATTACGGAGGAAGAAAATGAGTCCCAGGGAGGTTAAATAAACAAAGCCACACAGGTAAGGACTGTCAGAGGCAGGATTTGAATTCAGGTCCTCAGACGCCAGAGCCAGGACTCTTTCCATTGTACTGATGGTATATAATGATGGTAAAAATCCACATTTGCATTAGTGTTTTAGAACTGATGAAGTACTTTCCTTGAAAGCAGCCCTGCCCGGTAGGTTCTAAGGGCATTCTCTCACAGCACTGTAAGGACTCTAGGGGTCACTTTGTCCAACCCTCCTCACTTTACAGAGGGGGAAGCGACCTGTCCCTCCACTGACGGAGCTAAGAAGCCCTGACAACTTAAACACGAGGTCTCCACATCACCTCCGTACACATTTATGAAGCATTGTTCTAGTGTTAGAACCCTGTGTTCTAGGCACTGGAGATTCCCAAACCAAAAAACAGGAGAACTGGCCTTCCAAGAAGCTTCCATTCTAGATGAGGTAGGAAATCAACAGATGTTTATGAATAAATAAACACAAAGTAATTCAAGGGATCAAGAGACAGCAAGGCACACATGGACAGGAGGCCAGACTCAATCAGGGAAGACCTAGGCTGATGTCCTCCCTTTGAAATGCACTAGCTGGGTGACCCTGAGCAAGTCACTTCACCTCATGCCCAAGGCAACTCTCTTAGGACTGTAACTGTGAGACATTTTCCAATCCCTATCATCAGCACTGTGGACGGACCTTCCACAGCTAAGAGCTCCCCATTCAGACAAAAATTTCCAGACAGAAAAAATCTGGGAGATACCCCAGGGTCCCACTAGACCTGCTTCGTCTAGTTAGTGAAGGCAAACCCTCTGCCTCCTAAGGCAGCTAACTGTACAAAAGAATGGTTATAATGGTTAGGAAATTTCTCCTAACATCAAGCTAATTGTATCTGATGACTGTTAATGGTTAGTACACCAATGGGCGCTGGTAAGCTACAGCAATAGAAATGAAGACCCACATGGTCTTTCCTCTAGAAGCTGAGAGATCTGGAGATCCAGGTCACTAATGCAAATAAAAGCTAGGGGAGTATAGCAAGGAGGGCAATGCTACAGAAGCTTTAATAGAGCAGGTAGATGAAGAAACAGACACTTGCTGGTATGCATATGTAGCAGGATCCACACTCAGGTAGAAAATGTCAGAGTTGACACTTGAACCCAGAACTGCCAACTCTGAATCAAATGCTTTTTTCTATCATTCCCCATATAGGCCGTGCTCCCATTTCTCTGTTTCAAGAATGTTTCGGGTTTTTGTAGGATGTGCAAGGGCAGGATGCCCCACTGTGGTACTCCTATACCCATCTCTTACATTGCTCTTACCTCCTAGCCTCAGACCCTAACCCCCACCAAAAGTGGCTCTTTCATTGGCTCTTTTTTTCTTTCTTTCTTTTTTTGGCGGGGCAATGGGGGTTAAGTGACTTGCCCAGGGTCACACAGCTAGTAAGTGTCAAGTGTATGAGGCCGGATTTGAACTCAGGTACTCCTGAATCCAGGGCCGGTGTTTCATTGGCTCTTAAATCATACTGCCTCTGCAGTATGGTGCAGATATGGTGGGGAGGGATGTCAGAGCCACCCAATCAACTGGAGCTTAAGCAAGAATCCTCTTGTAGGGGGCAGCAAGGTTAGCACAGTGGATAAAGCACTGGCCCTGGATTCAGGAGGACCTGAGTTCAAATCTGGATTCAGACACTTGACACTTACTAGCTGTGTGACCCTGGACAAGCCACTTAGCCCTCATTTAAAAAAAATTAAAATAAAATAAAAAAGAATCCTCTTATAATTGGGGGAGAATTACAACAACAACAAAACAAATAAACAGCCCCTCCCCCCAAAGAATCACCTCTATGACCTCTGAAAAGTGGCCATCAATTGCCAGGGATAAGGAATTCATTACTTCCAGAAACAGTAGTTTCTACTTTGGGAAGTCTATTCTCAGAGGAAGCTGAAAAAGCTCGATAAGTATCTCCCCTCTACAAGGATCTTGAGGTTGTTAGCAAGCTCTGTGTCTACCTCATGGATTTGGGAGGAAACAAGAAACTTTTCAAGAAATTTTTTTTTTAAAGACACAATAGAATCCAATCTTCCCCTTCCCTGTTTCCTTCTACACTTTATTTTTTGCCTTCTACAATTTACTTGAAACAAGGAGAACCAAACTTTTTCCTCTGTGGTGAAGGGTGGAAGTTAGGGGGAAAGAACTCCCAGCAGCCAGCTATGCAGATGTGAGCAGTCAAAATGTGACCGTTATGCATCTACTCCCTTCTGAGTCAGAGCTTTTTGCTGAAAATAGCACCCCCAAGATCTGAGAAAGAGAACAGACTACCCAAAATCGAAGGTCCACAACTTGCAGTTCACAAGTTCCAGTTAATTAGTAATTTTAAAATAATAATAATAATAATAATAATAATAATAATAGCTGCTAACATTTATAGTGTACTTTAAGATTTGCAAAGTTCTTTACTCTATCTCACTTGATCTGCACAATAACCCTGGGAGGTAGGTACTATCATCATGCCCATTTTTCAGATGAATAAATTGAGTTTAACTTGATCAAGGCCAGATGTTTAAGGGAGGATTTGAACTCAGGTTTCCCTGACTCCAAGTCTAATGTTCTAGCTCCTGTGCTGGCAGACAACCTAGATGCTGATGGGATGGGAAAGAAGAATCACAATGAACATATACTGAATTTATCTAATGAGACTGACCTGAACAGGGTAAAATATCGCCTGTAGGGTTGGGAGAGTCTCAGTGAAAAAGTGATCCCATACTTCGGCCAGAAGGTCAATCCGATTTTCACCTAGATGTAGAGAGATGGGATAGTAGAGTCAATAATTATCTGCATGTCGCCCTTCTACAATTCCATTTTAAACATACACTCCTTCTTCTTCAAAGCACAGTTTAAGGGTCACCTCCGACATGAGGCCTATCGGGATCCCTCTGCTATTAGCATTTTTGAAATGACCTTGTATTACTTTGTACCCCTGATTCGTAGTAAGCACTTAATAAATGCTCGCCCTGTCTGTCCATCTATCCATCTGTCTGTCTGCTAATTGGACCATCCACCTGTCTGTCTCTCTCTCCCTCCCTCCATCCATCTTTATTTCTATCTATTCAACTGTATATGTTGGGGACAGCTGGGGCAAAGATGTGGAGGCAGGAGATGGGAGTGTTCTGTATGAGCAGAAAGCAGGCCAGCTCCCAGAACACAGCATAATCGATAGAACCAGCATGGAACCCTTCAGATAAAAGAGTCAAATTTTTTAAGGACTTAAAGAAAGATGCATTCATAGGATAATATGACTTGGAGGACCTTAAAGGTCATCAAGTTCAATCCCCTTGTGAACTTGAGGCCCAGAGAGGTTGAGTAATTCACCCAAAGCCACCCAGTGAGGAAGTAAATGGGCTGGGATTTTGACCCAGTTCTCCTTACTCCAGAACTAAAGTTTTTCCCTTGACTCCAAAATGCCCTTCCAAGGCACAGACAATACAACATACGAGGTCCATCACTTCAAACACATTGACGCCTACGAGAATGAGAATGCGGCATTAAAAAAATAGGAATCTTATCTATTTCTTAAAGCCCATCAAGGAAGGATGTTCTACTATGAGAAATGCTTCCTTGTGCCTAATCTAATTTCCTCAGGCCCGCATTTAAATTCTCTTAGATCTGATATTTTCCGAAGAGGAGAGAGCCAGGGTCACTGTCCTTAATTCTTGTCCTTCTATGGAATGGACCAGATGACTCTTGGGACTTGGGAGATGACTCGGGAGATGACTTGGGAAATGACTAATGGATATAGGACTGACTGGAACAGATAATTTGGTGGAAGACGGAATTTGTGTTTTCTTAGAGCCATATTGAAGGCGATTCATTGCCAGAAATGTCCGTGCTGAGTAAAAACAACAACAACAACAACTCCCATTTACAGAGTCCTCTGGCCTAGTTCAGCCCTTCATCATCTTCTCCTGGTCTACCGGGTTAGCCTTCTAACTAGAGTCTCTGCCTCCAGCTTCTTGCTTCTCCAGTTCATCCTCCCCAAAACTGCCAAAGTGATTAGTGATTATTTCTAACGTGTGGCCCTGATCTGGTCACCTCCCTGCTCCACACACTGCAGTGGCGCCATGTTACATCTAGGACCGGAGATGATGAACCCTCAGATTGATCCTCGAAGACCTTCCCAACCTATCTTTCCATTCCCATTGCGTATCATTTCCCGCCTTCTACTCTGCAGTCCAATCAGATCAGTCTCATTGTTTCTCACACACAACGTTCCCTGTCTTTGCCCTGGTGCCGTCCGGATCTAGAATGCACTGCCCTGCCTTCCTCACCTCTGCCTTCTAGAACCTTCCTTCACAGCTCAGCTATGGACCTGACGTCTGTCTACCCAAGGCCTTGATGATCCAGCCACATGGCTCTACTTGGGGCTCCTCACACACTGTACTCCACTTCCTGTCTGTCTCCTGTGCCTGGGATGCTCTCTCGCCTCATCTCCATCTGCTGAAAACCCCCTCTTCTCTCTGAGATCACCTTCCTCTTGTCCCCTCCCCCCCTTGTTATTTACATGTCGTCTCCTCCATTAGAATGTAAACTCCCTGAGGACAGGCACTATTTTACTGTTGTCTCTATTTTTAGCATTGAACACAGTGCCTGGCAGATAGCAAGAGCTTAAAAAAAATGCTATTTTGTTGTTGCTTTAAAGTTTATAACGCACATTCCTTATAACAAACGTGTGATGTAGGAAGCACAAGGATCATTATTGCCATTTCAGAGATATAGAAACCAGGGTTTGTAAAGTTAACATGACTAGCCTAAGATCACCCAATTAGGAATTATTAGAAGCAGGACTTGAACTCAGGTCTTTGGACCCTAAGAGCTATCTAGATTCTTTGAATGGCACTACAGTGTGAAAGCAGGGCAGCTAGATGGTGCAGTGAGTGGATAGAGCACTGGCTCTGAAGTTGGGAGAACCTGAGTTCAAATCTCACTTACTAGCTGTGTGACCCTAGGCAAGTCACTTAACCCCAATTGCTTTAAACATCCCGGATCATCTCTAGTTGTTCTGATGTCTATCTTGCCACTAGACCCAGATGGCTCTGGAGGAGAGAGTGAGGCTGGTGACTTTGCACAGCCCTCCCTCACTAAAATCCAATTCAATGCAAGTCATGACATTACCCTGATGTCATGGTCTTCTTCAAGAACATCGGATAAACAACAACAACAGTGTGAAAGCACAGTTTACCTACCACATGGACCCTAAGGACACTGCTACAGACAGAAGTTCCCGAATACTGTCATAGAATCATTTCCATCATTCTAATTAGTTTACCAGAAACAATAAAAGTCACTCCAACAGACAAATCGACAAATAAAACCAAGGGACACAGAGTTTACCCCAAACCTTTCCAGCCTGTAATGAGGAAGAACCCAGTGAATTAACAACCAAACACGCAAAGACAATGCTTTTGTTCCATCTCCTCAGAGGCCTCCCCAGAGGTCTACCCATCATTCTCTGAGACACAACAAGCTATCATCTCCAACCCCAGGTTCGCCGACAATTGTCCAAAAATATTTTATCTCATACAAAGCTGAACAGAAAGTCCTGGGCAGAAAACCAACTCCCTTTTATTCAGAAGGGTCGATGAATGAACCTGCCTGGTTAATCAAACATTGTGATTCCTTTAGTTACCATAAATGGGCCATTAGTTTTTAAAGCCTTATAATACAATAAACAGCCAGAAACTTGTTTGACTATCACCTCGTCTGCCATGCAGGATGGTGTAAAAAGAGCAGGGTGTGCACAGTGGTCAGAATACTGGGTTTGAATTCCAGGGCTTATGTTTACTAGCTGTGTGAGCCCAAGGGCATCAAAGCACCCTGCCGGGCCTCTGCTGGCTAAAATGAGGGGCTGGAGGGGACAGCAGCCAAGATGTCTCTCAATCCCATGATCCTACAGTATGTGTCAGCCTTAACCCATTGTTCTGTTCCACCATGTACAAGGTTGCAGAAACAGATCCACTAACGTGGGTGTCCGGTAAATGGGAGTCTACTATCCCATCAGACTGGAGGAACCAAGAACCCTGCCCTCAACTTCACCCAGCAGCTACTTGGTGGGCATTAGCAGAGGCTAACTGTGTAATTCAGGTGTGTTTTTTGAATCACTTAGAGAAGAAGAGAGTCTGGAAACCATCACATCTGAGCAGTGGGTATGCAAAATGTCAAATATCTTCCTGCCTTTCCTCCCCTCTCCCCCACAGCCGTTCAGATGTCTCGAGGCCAGGCAGGCCAGGTAGGGTTGTGTCCCAGAAGACTCGCCCTGACTCATCGGCACAGGCCGCACTGCACGCAAGCCAAGAACGGGGCTTCACCTTTGCTGAGAATGGTCGGCCAGCAGCACAGGGGGAAGAGCGTGGGTATCTATTGTTATTTACTGACCTAGATAGCAGCGTTGATTGGGAGCTGTTGTTTGATGTTGAGAGGCTGAGGAATTAGGTCAGTTCAGCCTAGACACCGAGAGACAGCAAACACAACTTGACTGAATACGGCTTTGGGGATGCACTTAGTGGTTTTCCCCAAAGACGCTATGTATTTAATGGGAAATAAAAGTGAAGGGAAGAGAGGGAGAGGGTAGGAAACAGGTGCTAACACAGCCACGTGTTCTAGGGCTGACTTGGAAGGGAAATCACATGGTGAATTTGGGAAACAAGCCTATGCGCTTTTTAATGGCTATTACAAGAGGTGAGATTCTAAGGGGAGAGGATGTCTTCAATCCACAGGGGCTGGTGAAACAACTCACCATTTTCTTTTCAAATGCAGGCATGAAATTGCAAGAAGTGGATTGGAGCTAGGGTCTGGAGGGTTCTGTTTTAATACTGGCTCTCCTATGTCACTCAATCAATTAACAAACATTTATTAAATACCTGCTGTATGCCAAGCACTGCACCAGAGGCTAGAGACACAAAGACACATGAAACCACCTTGACCTCAGGGAGCTCATATTCTATTGAAGAGGAGATAAAAGGTCAAACTATCTATATCTATCTGTCTTTCTGTCTGCCTATCTACACATACATACATACATACATATATATACACACATACATATATATTTTACATACATACATACATACATACATATACATACAATATAGGGGAAGCTAGATAGTTCAGTGGATAGAGCTCTGGGCCTGCAATCAGGAAGACCTTAGTTTAAATCCAGCCTCGGCTGTGTGACCCTGGGCAAGTCACTTAATCCTCATTGCCTTTGCCAAAAAAGAAAAAAGAAAGAAAAAAGAAAAGAAAGAAAGAAAGAAAGCTTAGGGAAAGGCTCACTCAGGACCACACAGCTAATTAAGTGTCTGAGGTTAAATTCAAACCCTGAACCCTGGTCTTGGTGATGCCAAGCCCAGAATTCTATCCTCTACTCCAGGCCCTAAGTTGAGGGAATGTCTAAGGAGATCTTAAAAGTTCAGCCAGAGGTCAAAGGACCAGAGGCCACAGTGATTAATACTAACAGCTGATCCTTATATAATGCTTTACATAAGGATTTTATTGGAGTCTCAAAAGCCCGCTGTGAGTTAAGCACTAGTGGTAGGCATTAGTGCTATTTTACAGAAAAGGAAACTAGGCCCAGGAAGGCTGAGTGATTCTGCTAAAGTATATGAATGATGATGCCTCAGTTTCCTTCTCTGTAATTGCACCCACCTTGCTTATTGTGAGGACCAAGTGAGATCTATTTATGAAAGTGCTTAGCACATGGTAGAAGTTACAGAAATGTTTATTTCCTTTGCCCCACCCCCTTCAAATCAAACTCCATAGGTGGCTGCCTACCTGTGCTGAGGGCCAGCCCAGATGGCTCTGAGATGGGGCTGTCTGGTCTGTGATCAAACGTTAAACCCCTCCCCAAAGCACCCCTTCTATCTGCAGGAAAGCAGCCCCGGCCGGCCGAGCCTAACCTCCACCCTATAATCCAGATGTCCCTGGGGAGAAGTCGGAACACTGTTTCCAGAGAAACCATCCCGGCACCTTCTAAAGAAAGAACAACACCACCCCAAGAAAACCCCATGGAGTGTTGCTGTTTGGCCCTGGCAGGAGCAGCAGCAGACCCCAGGACCACTCAGCCCATTCCCTGGACGCTTCATTCCCAGGGACGGAAGGAATCCTGGACAGCTATGCGTCCCAGGCAGCCTCCCAGAGGCCTCTGCCCACCCACTTCCAGGAGGGCCCCTCTTACTCACCTTCACACAGGTGAACCTTCTCTTCCACAAACAGGAGTCCTTTAGCAAGAAGCTGGTTCTGCCAAGAGATGACAAAGAACAGAAGCGTTGGCTATTTCAGAGTATCAATGAGCCCAGCAAAGACTGACATGTAACTGAACAGCAGAGATTTGGTTCTGAGTGTTCCCCAGGCACTCACATCTGATAGACTCAATCCCTCTCGAGGGGCAAAAAACCCCAATATACACAAAGTTGAGAAAATATACTTTCCCCTCTTCTTTGTAGAGGTGGAGGGCTACGGGTATGGACTATGGTATATACTGTCACACACTTCTGATGGCTGTCTTGCTGAATTGCTCTTTTATTCACTGTCCAAAGACAACTTGCTGTGGAGGGTAGACAAGATTCCAGAAATGACAGTAATACAAACATGATAACAATAAAAATTAAATATACTGTCCCCAGGCTCCCAGCTCCACAAGGCCAAGACTTCAACTCATACCACTTCACAGCCACTTTCCGAATAACACTAGTCCCTTCACCTCTGATAACTCCTCTTTATGTGTGGTCTTCCCCGTTAGATCGTAAGCTCCCTGAGAGCAGGGACTGTCTTGTTTTCTTGTATTCCTAATGCTAGGCACATAGTAAGCATTCAAAAGGGATCCGTGTCTATCTCCCCATCTAACTAGTCATTCATAATCTACCTATCCTCCAGTTGCCCTTTGTCTAAATTCCAGATCCCACAAGGAATGGGGACCAACACAGTACCCAAAGGGAGACTCCCTTTAGCACAGGGGTTCCCAGTCTGGGGCATGCATATCCCAAGAGCGCCTCAGAACCTCATTAAGAGGGCATGGGTAATATTTGATAAATAACCATATTATTCCATTAAAATGAATTACTTTTTTTGTTTTTTTGAAAATGAATGGTAAACTCTAGAATTTGCTTGGAAGTTAGGAGAAAATTGAATGAAAGCCAAGGAGTCCAGGGCCTCAAAAGGGTTGGGTGGCCCTGATTCAGCAGAACTGTGAAGGATGTAAAAGTCACCACCTCCTATTTCTGCATAGAACTTGGAAGGTTTACAAAGAACTTTTCTCACAACAGTTCCACGAGGATCAGGGATATATTTGTATGTATACAGATATATGTATATGTGGATATAGGTATGTATGTGTACACGTGTGTATGTGTATGTACACAAATATGTATATGTATGGCCCTCAATTTTCATATGAAACTAGGGAGATGTGGGTATCTGTGTATGGATGCATATATACTGTGTCATTTAAAAAACTTATGGGGTGCCCTATCTCTGTCCCAAGTTTTAGGGAACTTAGCAGGGCTTTCTAATATAATGCTACTTAAAAATTAGAACCTTTAGCATCAGTTTTGGGCATTAAGCATTTATTAAAGCATATTAGATATTAGTAAAGAGATAGCACGTGGCTCAGAAAGTTAAGAAAGGAGAGATAGTCAAAGCGCCTCCCTCTGCCCCCTCCAGCGTTCCCGGGCAAAGAGAATGAGTGTGAGAGTGTAAGCTTCTTGCGGTCAGGAGGAGAGGCAGCTCTTCCACACTGTTCAAAGCTAATTGGCTAGCATCATTCAAATCTATTGGTTTACTGGACTTGAGGGTGGACTGGAGCAGTATGTGCTGAGGTGCAGAGGACAGACGCTCTGAGGGGAAGGCTTTCAGGCAGGTGGCTCTATTCACAGTCTAAGGTCCAACTACATTTCCTTTGTAATTCTGACTCTGGGCTGGCCTTAAGAAAGAACACACAAGGAGCAACTAGGTGGAGCAGTGGATAAAGCACCTGCCCTGGATTCAGGAGGACCTGAGTTCAAATGACACTTGCTAGCTGTGTGACCTTGGGCATGTCACTTAACACTCACTGCCCTGAAAAAAAAAATAAAAGAAAGAACAGGCAAGGCTCTCCAAGTGTCATAGAACCCCATTATTTTCTCACAATATACACTTACACATACATACAAACACACACATATACATACACACATGTATTTGTATTGTCCTCAATTCTCAGATGATGAAATGGGGGCCCAGGGAAGCCAGATGTCTTCCTCAAATGTCAAGATTTGAACCTCAGTCTTCTGCCAACGAGTCCAGTTCTCTTTCTGCCTCAAGGCTACTTGGGATGACTCTCAAAGCTCTTCTGTACTTGCTTTGGAGAAGGGGAAAACTAAGGCCCAGGTAGATTATACCAATATTCCAGGGGGAGCAGCACAGATGACTCCCTCCCCTCAGCTTTCACTCACCAGGTCATTCGGGGAAATGTCGGGGGAGGTGCACAGGAGCTGCTTAGGGAGGAAGAATCGAGTCAAAGGCCAGAGGAGGGACAGATTGAAGGCCAATCCTCCCAGAAGGGAGCACTGAAAGGCCCATCAGGGCAGTGTGTCAGTGAAAGGGACCCTAGATTTAAAATCTGAGGGCTCAGATTTCGGTCCTGGCTTGGCTGCTTTGCTGCCTGAAGGAGCCTGGGTAAGTCATTTAACTTGACCTGGGCTTTCAGCTGTAAAATAAGGAGGGGAGGATTCTTGGGGCTATAAAACCTGTCTTGTTGTCCCATGATGCACTCTGTACACGGAAGGCACTTAATAAATGTTTGCTGGATTGGATTTGGGTTTCAAAAAGAAAGGTAGAACTCTTGGCCACATGGAAACGAACACCCATTACATCCCATTACATAACAGAACAAAGTGCTCCCTTCCCCGTGTTTGCTGGGACTAGCTCTTTGCAATGATCCCCGCTCTCATTTCCCTGCTTCTTGGCTCTCCTGGCCCCGAACATTGGGATTTGGGAAACCAAACACTGTGTAATTATAATCATTAAGCTTGGCCCCAGAGAAGACTTGGGAGACCGAGTAGCTCTCACTGCCTGGGTGCTCTTGGACAATTTACTTTATCTCTTGGTCTAGAAGACCTCGAGACCCCCTCCGGCTCTAGAGGGAAAGCCCTGATCCAGCCCTGCTCCTTTCACCACAGAGGTGGGGGGCCACAGGTGTGGAATATTGCAGACTGTCGGCCGGCCAACGTGTTCCCTCTTTTTAAAATCTGTTGCAAGGGGCTGCTTGAAAGAGAAGAGGGAAGGGAGCTGTCCGGATCGGAAACAATATGCATCGGTAAAAAGATGCATTTTTTTTTAAACGAGAGGGTTGGATGATTTTCAGTGATGTGATTCAATTTGTATTCATCCATCCACCCATCAATCTGTAACTTATTAAATGCCTGCTGTATACCAAATTCTGCTAAGTACTAGGGTTTAAAAAAAAAGAGCTTCCATTCTGGGTGATGGTGAGAGAACATAAATACATGTAATAAAAAGAAAAAATATAAAAATAAATATAAATTAAATTGGAGGGAAGGGGGAGAAGTTAATGACACTCTCCAGTCAATACTCTGTCCGTCTCCCTGAGCTAATAGTGTCCCTGAGGCACCCCCCCCTTCCTTTCTTCCTCCCACCCACCCCCACCTCAAAAGCCAGGTGGCAGCTGGGTGACTGAGTGGACAGTGTTTAGCCTAGAACAATCCAGTCTCAGACACTTACTGGCTGTGTAACCCTGGGCAAGTCACTTAAACTCTGCTTTCTGTTCTCAGAATGGCTGAGGATCAAATGAAATATTATTTGTAGAAAGCTCTCAAAACAGCATCTGACACACAGTAACTGTGTGATAAACGCTTTCCTTCCTTCCTTCCTTCCTTCCTTCCTTCCTTCCTTCCTTCCTTCCTTCCTTCCTTCCTTCCTTCCTTCCTTCCTTCCTTCCTTTCTTCCTTCCTTCCTTCCCTCCCACCCACCACCCAAATACTGTGTCTAGAGTCAAGACTCAGAGGGCCCCCAGCAAAGCCATCAGTATCCTCTGGCCACTTGGCAGAAACTTCAAGGCTCCCTCCTATCCCACTGACATGGACCAAAGAGCAGCCTGTCTGTGAGTTCACTAACAGCAGCCGAGCTGCTTGGTGACACTCAGGGCAACACCCCCACTCCCCATCCTCTACTGGGTTTCATAGGAGGTGAGTATCAGGGCTACATCCTTTCCTCCAGACTCATGTCCCCCAGCAGTCCCCCCTCTTTTACTCAAAACCTTGTTGTGCCTCATATCTGGAGAGGGGGAAAAAGACAAGATATGAGCAAACTCAGCAGTAAGAGGGCTGATCTAGTGGACTTCAAAGTGTGGAAGACAATCCAGGTGAGCCATGGGACCCTGGTCAAGTCACTGGAATTTTCTGGGCTCAGTTTACTCATCTGTAAAATGGAGATGATACAAGAGCATCCACCCCGAAGGACTGCTGTGAGCTTCCTACGAGCTACCAACATATTAAGTGCTTTGCAAACTTTAACAACATTGCAGCAAGGTCAAATATTATCATTACTTAATTTCACGGACAAGCCACAGAAAGAAGAACCTAACATGTCTGACAATTCTCAGATAACTTCAGGGGGGGGCGCCCAAGCTGCCTCTCCATTGTTGAACTTAATTCACATTTTGGCAAAAGTTGCCAACTCACAGCTCCTATTGGCTACAGGACCCACTACTTCTCTTTCTGGAAGGCGTCTGTGTTTGCTTTTGTTTTTACTGAATCATCCAAGGCCAACCGTTGCTCCTGCTTGGTAAACAATTAATAAACAGTGCATTGTACCCTAAAGCATTCTCCTTCCTAGGATCTTGAAGCCCATTCATGCTTATTTATCCCTACAAGACTGGAGAGGGGAGGAAGGCTACTCACTCACAATCTAACATTAAAAAGAAAAAAGAGGGAGCAGCTAGGTGTTGCAGTGGATAAAGCACCATCCCTGGATTCAGGAGGACCTGAGTTAAAATCTGGCTTCAGACTCTTGCTAGCTGCATGACCCTGGGCAAGTCACTTAACCCTCATTGCCCTGCAAAAAAGGAAGGAAGGAAGGAAGGAAGGAGAAGGAAAGGAAGGAAGGGAAGGGAAGGAAGGAAGGGAAGGAAGGGAAGGGAAGGAAGGGAGGAAGGGAGGAAGAAAGAAAGAAAGAAAAAGAAAGAAAGAAAGAAAGAAAGAAAGAAAGAAAGAAAGAAAGAACATTTATGCAGCACTAAATAGACTGCATGGTTGAGGGGGAGAATACAAAGGTGACGGTGATGGCCATGCTTTTAAGACACATCTAATAGGAAGGAAGACACGGATATGACATAAAATGGAACAGGGTAAGTGACCAACAACATCAGGAGTGGTATCTTGACTTGATCATGAATTGGATTTATGAGGCACAGCTGCACCAAGTTGTTGGCCTCACCCTCTCTTCCCAGTCATTGAAGTCCAGCGGCAGCTTGACTGTTGATGGCCTTGGGGTGTCTTCAATGTCTCAATGAGTTCTTCGAGTCCCACAGCACCTACTTCAGTCACCTTCCTGGCCATTGGAACAAACTGTTCTCATCTACCCATTTCACTGGGGGAGGTTCTCATGAGCTTGGGGTAGACACCCCCTAAGTCATCCACAGCTTTGAGGCCTACATATAACACTAGTGGTTAAAAGGAAGGAGAAATGGAGTAACTGTCCGTGCAATTCCCTAGGAGAAGACCATGGGGTCAGAGTTAGAATAGGAAGAGCCCTCAAAGGTCTTCTACTTCAAGCCCCTCATTTTACAGATGCAGAAACTGAGTACCTGAGGATAAAGTGTTGCTCAAGGTCCCTCAGGAAGTGGGAGGGCTGGAATTTGAACCTGGATCCAATAACTCCCAGACCCCTGATAACACTGATGGCTACAAGTGAGGAACGCCCCCAATGCATGGTGTTTTCTTTTTTTTTCAGAATCACGGAATGCGAGCAGCTAGGTGGCGAAGTGGATAGAGCACTGGCCCTGGAGTCAGGAGGACCTGAGTTCAAGTCCAGCCTCAGACACTTAACACTTACTAGCTGTGTGACCCTAGGCAAGTCACTTAACCCCAACTGCCTCGCAAAAACAAACAAAAAAACAGAATCACAGAATGCTGTTGCCACAAGGACCCTTGACAAATCATCTATCTTGTCCCCTTTCATTTTATTCAACAAGAAACCGGCCCGGAGGGAAGGATGACTTGCTTAAATTCATAAAGCTAGGGAGCAGGATGGTCAGGCCTGGCAGACAGGCTTCCCAGCTCCAAGGTCACTGCTCTTTCGACACCATCACACTTTTTTTCTCTGTAAAACCTTCAAGTTTGCATCTGTATTCACTCACATCAGTTCAGCGGCTGCTTCAGGCTTTCCCTAGCCTGTTGATAAAGAGTTAAAGCACACTGAGGCTGGGGGAGGGGATCAGAACCAAGCTGGGATGAGCATCTACCAGAGGGAAGTCTGCGCGACGGGACCTAGCCCTAAAGCATCACAGATCTGGAGATGTAAGGAACCCACCCCTCATTTTACAGATGAGGAAACTGAGACCTAAGGAGGGCAAGTGACTTGCCTAAGATCACAGAGCCAGCATCACAGATTTGATGCTGGAAGGGACATTTTCAGTTGTTTCTCAGTCATGCCTGATTCTTTGTGACCCCTTTGGGAATCTTCTTGGCAGAGTGGTTTACCATTTCCTTTTCCAGCTCATTTTACAGACGAGGAAACTGAGGCAAGCGGGGTGAAGTGACTCACCCAGGGTCAGACAGCTATTAAGTGTCTAAGGACAGATTTGAACTTGGGAAGATGAGTCTTCCTGACTCCAGGCCTGGCTCTCTATCTATTGTGGGTCATCAAATCCAACCTTCTCATTTTATAAATGAGAAAACTAGTGCCCAGGGTAGTAGACAGTTGACTTGTAGTAAGAGTCAAAGGCAGGATTTGAAATGAGCTCCTCTGACCCCAGAATGTGTACTCCCTTTCCACTGTACTGTGAACCCTGGGATTTCCTGAACCCAGTTTCTGGGACAGCACCTACTTATGAAATTTCAAAGTTCTTCCAAGTGAAAGCGAACACACACTTCCATTATGAGTCTGAGTCTGACACAGGTGTGTTATTCTCCCCAGTTTGCAGATGAAAACACTGAGGCACAGGGGATGTTAAATGTTCCTTCTAGTTTGCATGGTGAGTCAGGCCTAGAGCCCAGACCTCCAGATTCCCAGACTACAGGGTGCTTTCCATTTGCAAACACCCTGTCTTTCTGTGGTACTGAAAGTCAATTTGCATAAAAAAAATGAAGTCAAGGTTTAAGGGCCACAAATATCTTCTCTTGGGGTAGGCTCGGCAGACAGACACTTCCAGAGTCCCCGGGGACTGTCTAAAAATGGCATTTTTCTAAATTGTAGAAGAAAAGCCTTAGTGAGGTTACTGACAAATTGATGGACCTGTGTTCCCATCAATGAGAAGTCACTCCGCCTGTACAGATCTCCACCCCTCCATTCCTTTTCACCCAGAGCAATTCTCGTCTTTAAATGATCTATTGAGGATGGTGGGATCACATATTTTTGAGCTAAAGGAACTCAAGAGGCCCTCAAGTCCAACACATGCCAACAGAACAAGCCTTCTACAAGCACCCGACAAACGATCCTTGGCCTTTGCTTGAAGACGTCTGAGAGGAAAGAACCTTCTGCCTCCCCGAGGCGGCCCAAGTCATCTCCTGACGGCTCTGACTGCTGGGAAGCTTTTCCTTCCTCAAGCCCAAATCTGCCCATTTGTGACTTCTCCTCGTGACTCCCAGTTCTGCTCTGGGGAGCCAAGGGAAATGGAGGAATGAATGAATGAATGAATTAATTAATTAATTAATGAGAAAAGCATTTGAGTGCCCACTGTGTGCCAGATCCCATGCTAGGAGCCCTAAAGATAAAAAGTACCCCCAAGAAGCTTCTGTTCTAACAGGGGAAGGCACACAGAGAGGGGACTGATGACCAGGGAAGGGAGTTTGGGGCTGGGGTATCACAGGGACGGTGGCTGGAGCCCAAGGGTGGGCCACTGTCCCATCCTTTCCAGAAGCAAAGGTGGCCTTGATTTGATTACTGTGTCCAAGGCAAGAGATGGAAAAACATGTGCGTGATGAGGAAACAGACATGGTGGCTGGGCATATGGTAGGAGAACCTAAGATGTCAGTGTGTGTGTGTGTGTGTGTGTGTGTGTGTGTGTGCGCGCGCGCGCGTGCAACATGGTTTGTGACCAACCAGATAAGGCTTCTACTCACCATTGTTCATCCAAGCTTATTCCCGGGAGGGAGTTCTAAAGCTGCCTGACTTAATTCACCCAGAGACGGAGGCCTGGTGTTAAATCCAGCAAAGTGGAGATTGGGGGAAAAGAGGGGAGCAGCAGGTTGAATGACAAGATATTCGAAGACATCCAGGGTAGATGGATGGATGAATGGATGGATGGATGGATGGAACAAATCTAATCCTTCTTCCACATGAGCTCTTTCTATTCTTGAAAAGCAACAATAACAACGAACTATCCTATCTCCCTCTCCTGGGTCTTATCTTCTTGAAGGTAAAAATCTTCAGTTTGTTCAATGAATTCTAATGTGTCATGATCTTGTGGAAATATTTTAACTGACTAGGGGGGACTAATCTAACTGGAGGGCTATACCTTATTGGAGGACTAATATTGGGGACTTCTGACTAATCTGTGGATGTTTGACTGGCTGGCTATCTTACTGCTATTAATTTAATATGGGCCGTTTACAAAATTTCTCCACACTGCTCCCAATTGGATAAGCAAACAATTAAGAAGCCTCTTAATGAAATAATCAAAGCAGAATTTATTTATAAAAATAAATGTAAACGATAAGGGTTAAGAAATGCAAATTATACAACCTGTCTGCTTTTAATACAATAAGGGCCTTTGCTGCCTCTTGCCTTAGGATATGCTGTTTGGACAGGTTCTCTCCAATTTTCACCCTTTTTCTCCTTCACTCCAACTTTCACTTTATCCATCCCCCTGAAAAGCCCCTTAGCGTCTTCACCACTGTTGCCAACCCCCTGGCATCTCTAGCATCCCTTCCTCACAGACCTCTCTGCGTCTCTAGCCTTCTGGTGTTCTTCCATTCTCTTAATCTTCTGGCCTCCCCTTTCACTGTCTCGTTCCCCTGTATATATGTTCCTTCTCTCCTCTCAAACCTCAGGCTCTCTGCACTCCCGGCATATGCCAAGCTAATCCACCGGCCGCACTAGGGCTGTGCCCAGCGGGGCTCAAGGGGCCCATACCCCCTGATGCGCTCCTGGGACCTCCACATGGGCTATGCTAGGGCCTGGCAGGACAAGCCTGAGATCTCCCAAGCAGCTCCCCTCAGGGCTTAGGGAGCTGGGGCTTTTTTTTTTCTGCCCCCCAGCCGTCTGACCTGGTGTTCTGAAAAGCCCATGGGGCTTTTTTTTTTTTTTGGCTCAGCTGAAGTGGAGGGGGAGGGGAACCAGCCCCTCTCACAGGAAAAAAACCCTGAGAGCCTAAGGCTTTTTAATCTCAGCCCAAAGGCAGGGTCCCCAAATCAAAATAAATTCCCACAATCTGGATCAATCACTCATTGAGTATGTATTAAAAGCCTACTGTATGTTAGGCACCACGCTAAATGCTGGGGACGTAAGTACAAAAAACCAAAACAATCCCTCCTCTCAATCATTCATATATACATAGATCCATGTGTGTATCTATACTCAACGCATCTATACATATGTACGGCCGTGATGTATCTATGCACATATGTATGTATAGACACGCATGCATGCGTGCAGACATATATACACACATACACAAAGTAATCAAGTACAGTGTAGTAAAGGAGAGATCCCAGGGGCCCTCTTCTGACTCCCCTCCCAGCTTACCTATGTTCTCCAACCATGCCACCACAAGACTCCAGATGCGGTCTGACCAGGGCAAAACCCAAGCAACATTGTCCTGGTCTTGAACAGCATAGCTCTCATCTTCCTAGGTTCTAAGGACCAGATCCAACACGTCTTATTAGACCATATAACCTTCCTAAAGGAAGCTGGGAAATGCTGCCTTCATGGTTACTTAGGTACAAGCACTTAGCATAGGCTAGGCCTGGCATTAATGGTTAGCCTTTTCCTGTTTCTGTCCCATTTCCCTCCATCGGACTGTTAGCCCTTAAGAAGGGCCCCGGGAACCGAGACAAGTCCCAGGCAAACAGTAGGGAGATACTAAATGTTCCGTTAGACTGCGAGCATGTTACAAGCAGCGATTGCTTCATCCTTTCTCTGTAACCTCAGCACATATCAGTGCCCTTAATAAATGCCTGGTGATTGATGGGTGATGAGGAAATGGGCTGATGAAAGGACCCTGCTTCTCCTAGCATGTCGTCAATGGAAAGACCCAAAGGCAGTAGATCCTGGGTGCCACGGTTAGAGTCAAGCTCCCTGTGACCGAGTCCCCCCACCCCCAGCAATGAATCAGAAGAGAGGACAAGCCACCCCTTAATGAAGTTTGCAGAAGTGCCTCAGTCAGGAAGTGGGGCACAGCTGTCATGTTTGTTTATTCTGGTCCAGATAGAAATATGGGCTGCAAACTGAAAATGAGGCGTAGCTAGCTTGGAAAAATGTAAGGGAGACAGTCTAGGGGAAAGTAATCCAGACCACTGCAGACATCAGTCATCAAGTGGGCGGCAGAGACCTAGATTTTGCTCCCCAACAATGCCATAGGCAGGAGGGTGTGTTGGGGAGGAGCAGGGGAGGGGAGGAGTCTGCAGGATGAGACAATGACGGAGAGAACAGGCCTCCTGCCCACAAGGACCTAGGCCTTCTAAGGGGCATCCCTGCCAGAGGGAGGGACGAGGACAACAGAGCTACCTCGGTGGGGGGGGGGGGAAGGGAAGACCAATCGAGAAGTCACAAGGTACAAGGAAATGAACTGGTTCTGGCCTTTGAAGAACTGGGTTCAAATTAGGGATCTGGTTAAGTGTGCCTTTGAGGTCCCTTCTAACCCAAGGCTGGCATCTTAGAATCCTTTGACTGGAGGAAGAAAGGACTGTGAACTCCTTGAGGACAATGTCCTAGAACTAGATCTTTTCACAGAGTATTGATCAGAAAGAATGCTGGACTTGGGTATCGAGAGGCCCGGGTCTGTATTCCAATTCTGCCACTTCTTGTGTGACTTTAGCCAAGCCACTTCATGTCTGACCTCATCCACAAGAAGAGGATATCAGTGTCTATACTAGTCACACAGGGTTGTGTTGGGTAAACATTTTCTGTTATTTTCAAACATTTTCTGTTAATTTATCATTTTCTCCCACACGTACACTTAGTTTTCCCAGAGAATGTAAGAAGGGACTGTTTCATCTTCGTCTTTATATCCTTGGTGACTGGCATATAGTAAACGCTTAATAAATGCTTGCCAGTGGACTGACTAAAAAAAGGACTCTGTAAACCTAAAACCACTATAGCTATAAGAGTTGTTTTCAGACAGTGGGCACTAGTGATATAATAACTGCTGGATATTTCTGGAAATGTTCAAAAGAATACACTCAAAGGCTTTTAGAAGAAGAGACCTTAATTCAACATCCACCTTTTTTTTTTTTTTTTTTTTTTTTGGTGAGGCAATTTGGGATTAAGTGACTTGCCCAGGGTCACACAGCTAGTAAGTGTTAAGTGTCTGAGGCCAGATTTGAACTCAGGTACTCCTGACTCCAGGGCTGGTTCTCTATCCACTGTGCCACCTAGCTGCCCCAACATCCACCTTTTAAAGATGGGGACCCCGAGTCCAGGAGAGAAGAAGGAACTTGTTCAAGAGCAGCTAGCAATGGGCAGAACCAGAAGTACTGCTTGCAATCCCTCGGTAGGCAGAGATGCTTCTTTTCTTGTACTGCTCATTCAACAAAGGATATTGACTAGATTGCACGTGTACAGGGAGCTTAGTCATCTCAGGGAATCATCAGGTCATGGAAACAAACATCGAATCTGGAGTCAGAATGCCTGTATGGTATATTAGAAAGAGTGCTGGGCTTAGAGTCAGAAGACGTGAGTTCTAATCATGTCATCTCTCTAGGCCTCAGTTTCTTCATCTTTGACATCAGGAGGCAGGATTGGTGTGTTTCTGTTACTTCCCAGCTAGCTGTGACCTTGGGCAAGTCACCTGACTCGCCTGGATCTGTTCCCTCATTTGTAAAATAAGGGGTTAGACAAAACTTAATCAACTGTAAGGCCTCTTCTGAAACCAAGGTTCCAAGATTCCTTGGTGTGTTTGCTCTTGTGCATCCATCCCTTGATGTTTCTTAGCTTGACTCCTGAAATTTATCTTCTGAAGGCTCACCAGAGAGAGGGTGCAACCTGGAGTGATTCTTTTGGCCTGTGCTGCAGTCTAGGACCCCATCATTTCCTGATTTTACTGTCTGGCTCAGGACTGCCTTCTCAGGTTTACTGCATGTTATTCACCTACTCTCCCTTCCAGCCAAACTGGATTACTTGCAGGTCCCTGAACTCAGCATTCTGTCTCCAGCCTCTGGGTCTTTGCATAAGCTATTTACCATTCCTGGAATAGATGCCCGGCCAGCTCACTGTGGCCTCTCAGAACCCCTGGCTTCCTCTAAGGCTCAGATCATTAACTATCTCCTAAAGGAAGCCCTTTGGGGTCCCTTTAGTTCAGGGGTTCTTAACCTGGGGTATATGAACTTGGTTTAAAAAAAAATCTGGATAGCTATATTTATATGTGAGTGGTTTCCTTTGTAATCCTAGGTATTTTATTTCATGGATTAAAACCATAGGGAGAAGGGGCGATAGGCTCTGCCAGACAGTCAGGACACAGAAAGGGTTTCCAAACCCTTGCCATGGCTGGAAAGGCTCTTTTTTCCTCTGTAAATTTGTGTATGTGTGTATGTGTATATATATATATATGTGTGTGGTGTGTGCATGTATGTGCATGAATGCATGTGTGCATATTAAAATATTATATATTTAAGACATAAATAAACATACTAAAAATCTATAAATAAAATGATATATTTATATATACACACAGGTATATGTGTGTATATAGGTTCATGTGTATGGGTGCATGCATGTACACATATGTGTACACGCATGCATAGTGTATTTGTATATGCACATATACACATGGGTACATATACCTGTAAATATACACACATTTATCTGGTTATATGTTGTATCCCCCAGCTGAATGTAAGCTCGTTGAAGGCTGATACCATTTTCTTGTATTGTTTTTGTCTCTGTAGTTCTAGAGCCCAGCACAATGCCTTTCAAACAATTCCTTGTCGGCTTAGATTGTACAGTATTGTACTCTTACACCCTATCCCTCATGGGCCTCTCTACAGCATTGTGCACTCTATGTGAGGGCAACTGGGTGGTGCAGTGGATAGAGTGCTGGGACTGGAGTCAAGAAAACCCGAGTTCAAATCCAGCCTCAGACACTTACTGGGTGATCTTGGGCAAGTCACTTAACCTCCATTTGCTTTAGTTTCCTCATGTATAAAATAGAACTAATAGCCTCCAAGAGTTGTTGTGAAGATCCAGTGAGATCATAACTATAAAGCACATAGTAGGTGCTCTATAAAGGTGAGCTATTATTATCAATCAATCAACAAGTACTTATTTATGAAGCCCCTACTATGTCCCAGGCACTGTGCGGAGCCCTGGGGAGCACAAAGATCAGAGGGGAAGGGGGCCCTTTGCCTAAGGAGCTTACGTCCTTTATACAGCATATAAACAATTCCCCTCTTCATTCTATCTTCACCTCATACCCAAAGTGGTCTTCTCCCTTGCTTTGTCCCTGCTTCCCAAAATGCTTCTGGTTGGTTTCTTTTAGATTTCACACTCCAAGGGGACAGACTCTTCATGTGATTCTCTCTACACTGTGAAAGCAACCATTCAATTTTTGTTTTTGATGATGATTATAACAATGATGACGAGGTGGGAGAGTCATTTTCTTGCTGGGATTCTTTCAGATATGAACAGGAAGTGGAAAAAAAAATTAGTGCTACCAGATGACCCATGACCTATTGGCAATCTCAGTTCAATGAATTCCCCTTCTTCCAAAGAAGCTTCTCTGTCATTGACTTGAGACCAAATTCGAGAATGATGCAAAAATTCTGTTCCATGGAAAAGTATTTTAACTTTCAGTGGTGAGGAGAAAAAAACCCAACAAAACCTCAAATGTCTAATAAATTTATAGTAGAGAGCAGATGGAAAACGCCCATCAGTGTCCAGGCCTTTCCCCATCAGAGTACCCAATTATCGAAATGGTGGAAAAACACCGGGCGGCTCACACTATCAGTTTCAGGCATTATAAGGACCCAATTATTGTGGCTGGCGTTGGGGTGTAGAGTTACCCTCCTCTGCCAGGGGCCTTTGGAAAAACTCAATTTTCTTTTCAGGCTCAATTCCAATTAGAACAGACAGGGTCATCAACGCTCTCCCATCACAGAAACCTAGTTGCAGATAGAGGCTTTTTTTTTTCCTTTTTGCTTGCCTGGCCCTACATATGTCAGTCCTTGCTGGGAAATCAAACTCTCTCTCCTCTCTATGTGCAGGAGATCAAATCTATTCTATGGCCACTTGCCCCCGTCCCCATCCCTTTCATTATCCATCACACAACACAGGCCCTTTTAGAGAGGCTCTCTGAAGCAGTAAAACTAAAATTCACAGTTTCTAACCTGAGTCATTTGGGCAGGTTTCAAGTGGGCTCTTGGGGGGGGGTGAACGGAGCCAAGGGCAAGTCAACCTTCTCTGCTGAAATGAACTGGATGTTTAGAAACAGGCCTGCGTGGCCTGTTTCTGCCAGTCCTTATCAACTAATGAGCTCAGTGCCTCCAATATCCAATTTCCACCTCCCTGACCATCTGAGGCAATGCTGGCGTGCCATCTCCCCGACCACTCATGTATCTGCTTGGATGGTGTAAACCTCATCATCGGTGGCTGACCTTTCTCCGCCTGGAGAGATTCTAGAGAAGCTGGGACCCGGAGAGACTCATTCTCATCTTCCTTTATGATGGAACGGATGCAGGGCACTGGATCAAAAGGTCCAGTCTCACCTGGGATCCTAGCAGAGGGTGTTGTACAGTCTCATTTTCAATGTTTTTAACCCTGGCACCTTTTACTCTAGGATCGAATCCAAACTCCTTTTTGGCTATTAAAGCCCTTTGCCACCTGGCCCCAATCTACCTAGCTAGTCTTATTATTCCCAGAACACCGTTTCACACAGTCTAGACAAAACGACCTTGTTGTGGTTCCTCCACATGACAGCCTTCTTCCTCTCTGCCTGCCTCTCAAAATCCCTAGTTAGCGTCCTTCAGAGATCAGCTCAGATGCTGTCTCCCCGACAAAGCATACCTGATCCCTATGGCTCTGAGGATGATCCCAGACCCCAAATTACCCTGTACATCTTTTCTTATTTATTGATGTATACACATGATTTCCTCTAATGGGACGTATACTCTCTTGAAGCAAAGGCCATTTCACCTTTGCTTTTTGTGCATCCCCTCCCCCCACCAAGCCAAGCCTAGGGCCTGGCGCATAGTAGGTACCTAATCAAAGCTTATTTAGTGGTTGACTGATTGAATATCTGTTGGTTGAAGGACAAAGAGCAAGATGATGTAGAAAGACCCAGTAGACTAAGAGCCAGGAGCCTACAGTTCAGATCCCAATATTGCCACTAAGTCTAGTCTGCTCCTCTCCAAAGGTAGCTGAATGGTTCCCTTTGGAACAGTTTATAAATCGACTAAAGAATGTTCAATCCTGCTCTATTTTATTCCTCCTCAGACTTGGCTCTGTCTTCAGCCAAGATTTAAGGTGGGTCAAATGGCTTTGGGAGGGCCCAGGGCCCCTCCCCCCACAAAATAATGTAGAAAAGGCCCCATTTTCAGCCCTCTGACTGACCGACTTCAGCCAGTCCCCTGCACAAGCACCAAGACATAAAACCCAGCAGTGGCCGGGAATGAGAGCTTCTTTATTCTCTTTGGGCTGTGGTTAATGCTTTATCGCATGCTCTTGATACAAAAAGTAAATCACACCATTTGGCTATTTTTGAAAACGATCCGCATGCCACACTTTGTAAGCAGCTCAGGAAGCAGCCTGGTTTCACAGAAGGGGGGGGGTTCCCTCCCATTAGAATGTCAGCTTCTTGCAAGTAGGGCCTGCTTCATTCTTTGTGCTTGTATCCCCACTGAGTCTAGCAAAGTGCCCAGCACATAGTAGGTTTTTCATAAATGTTTGCTGATTGATTTTGTTTTGGAAAATGGACAGTTAAATCCATTCTCCCATGCAACAAGTAGTTATGAAAAGTTGGCTAATGTGCCATCCACCAATTTCAGGCCTGGGGAAGGCTAAGCAATTCTTGCCTTCACCAAGCTTCTGTTCAGCTGGGGGGAGGGAGGGGAGAAACAACATATAAACTAACTAGCAAATAAAAATACTTACAAAGTAGATATGGAGTAAAGAGGGGGAGGACAAGGCAGGGGAGCTGGGTCTGACGAGGAAGGGATCTGCTTCAGTGTCTTGTGGGAGATGGTACTTGACCCGAGTTTTGAAGGAAGGTAGGGACCAGAAGGGATGAAGGTGAGAAAGAAGGGAGAGCTTCCCGTAAACGGGGGACACATCGTGCAAATGCAGCCACACAGGTGAGACTTTGGGAAGGGTGGAGGAAGAGACCAGTAAGCAGACCAGTCTCAAGAGCACACTGTCAATCCCATTTCATGTTAAATGTCAATTAGGGCTCAGCCAAGGGAGGTTGTGAGCGTCTTGGCGACTGACTGAAAACAAAACACTTTTCTGTGGTCTGATCTGGAACCGCATTGCAGAGACAGTGGGAGAGGAGAGAGCAAGAACTCGAGAGCACAGCCTATGAGTCAAGGGAAGTTGAAATGATTCAACTGACTAATTATCTCTCTTGTTAATCTTCGTGTTTAGCTGCTATGCGGACTGAGCTGTCTTTCAAGCAGGCCAGAGGCACCAAAGCCTGACTCAATTCTCTGTTTCTGTGGGATCATGGCTTGTCCCTTGAGACAGTGGCAATCCCTTTGTCGACTAGGGCCAGTAAGGAGGAACATGACGATATCCAGGGGTCTTTCAAAGCAAGCACACCTTTTCTTTAAACTTTGGGAATGGAAAAGAAAATAATTCCCAAGTTGCTTTTTCTATGCTAAAAACTCTCAAGGCCTTCAAAATTATGTTATCTTCTACATCCCCCAAAAGAGAAAAAGACCTATCTGTACAAAAATATTTATAGCAGCTCTTTTTGTGGTGGCTAAGAATTGGAAATCAAAGGAATGCCCATCCATTGGGGACTGGCTGAAAAAGCTGTGGTATAACGATGGTGATGGAATATTCTTGTGCTATAAGAAAAGACAAGCAGGATGATTTCAGAAAGGCCTGGAAAGACTTATTTGAACTGATGTAAAGAGAAGTGAGCAAAACCAGGAGAACCTTGTGCACAGAGACAGCAATAGTTTGCTGAACAACTGTGAATGACAACTATTCTCAACAATACAATGACCCAAGACAATCCCAAAGGACTAACGATGAGGCAGACTGTCCACCTCCAGAGAAAGAACTGATACTGATTGAACACAGACTGAAAATACTGTTTTTCACTTTCTTTCACTTTTTTCTTTTATTCAAGTTTTCTTATACAAAATGACTAATATGGTCATGTTTTACATAATTGTACATGTATCACCCATATCTGATTGCTTACTCCTTGGGAGGGAGGAGGAGAATAGAATTTGGAACTCAAAACTTTAAATGAAAATGTTTATTCTTATTTAAGCGAACAAACAAAAACCATGTTGTTTTCTAGAAGACGGCCCTTTCCATGTAGGGTGGCCTGCCAATGGGGGACTGAGAGGAGGGCACAAAAGAGTCATACGGGCTGAGAGGGCATGGATGGGTTGGGACGTGTACCACCAGAAGGAATAGCCACACCAATAAAGCACAGATCAAAGGATCCCCAATTTAGAGGTGAAAGGGACTTCTCCAGAGGTCATTTAGTCCAATCTCCTCATTTTACAGAGGAGGAAACACTTGCCTTGTCACCCAGGCAGTAGATGGCTGCGTTGTGAATTAAACCCAGGTGCTGTTGGTGCCAAATCCATAGCTATTCACACTCTTCCACAGGGCTTCAATACTTAGCAAAGAATAGGAAAAGCCATTATCCCTATGAACCCCACCCGAATGACTAAAATAGCAAAAACAAAAACCCAAGACTGTTGCCTTTCCTTCATGGCGAAGAACCCAACCCAACCCATCAACACAACATGCCCTTTAAAAAAATGAATGTTTATCGCTATTTTTTTGTTTTTCCATCACCAACGATTCTCGGCACATCCTTGGACCACCTCCCCCGCATAACAATAAATAAATAAATAAATAGGGTGGAAAAGAAGCAGTTCAGCCAAACTGGCCGGCACATCCAACCAGTCTGAACATTTTATGCAACATTTGATGCCTATAGTTCCCCATCTCCAGTATTCAACTTGGGGATAGCCTTGAAAGGTCAATTTGTCCTTGATGCTCATATAAAGAAGAGGACATTCCCTTTCAAGCTGTGATTTTCCGCCCTCCCCAATGAAAGAGAAGAGTTCTTCCATTAGATTAAATCCTTTTCTGATGCCTCAGGATCCCCAGAGTCACCCGGATAAAGGATGTGAAGGTGATTTGGGGTTCTCGAGGCTGGGTCAACAGAGCCCAAGGTTAGGCATTAGAATGACCAAGATGATAGGCTCTGAATATGAATGCCCACTGTTGGAGGACCAGTCTTGCTGAATTTGGGGAGGCCAAAGGCCAGACGATTATTTGCAGCATAATTTTAATTAAATATTTTATTTCCCCCAATTACATGTAAAAACAATTTTTAGCATTCGTTTCTTGAAACACCGAACTCCAAATTCTCTCTCCCGCCTTCTCTCTTCCTCCCTCATTGAGAAGACCAGCAGTTTGACATAGGTTATACACATTCGCAGTCATACAAAACATATTTGCAGGATTATTTCTTTCAAATCACTTGAGGAGATAGAAAGAAAGATGCTGGAGTAATAATCATAATAGCTAACACTTACATGGTGCTTTTAGATTTGCAAAGTACCTTATACATCTCACTTGATCCACAACCCTATGAGGTAACTTAGACTCTTATCACTATACCCAACAGATTGCTCCTAAATTAAACAAAATACGGGAAGAAGCCATCACCACCACAGATTGGGCTCACCCAGCCAGAAAGCATCTGAGGCAAGATTTGAATTTAAGTCTTCCTAACACCAAATCCAACACTCTGTGCACTTACCACCTCCCTAGCCACACAACGATGGTGTGCTGGTCCTGAGAGAGAGGAAGTGCCTCAGTAAACCACCTTCTAAGTTGTGGCAGAGATTTTGACCTGCATTGGTAGAAAGTGTTCCCACACAGAGATGAGATCACAGATCCAGGTGAGGCCGACAAAAGGCCTGAGGACAACCCCCTTCAGGAAGAGTTTCCTGAGCTGCTCCATGACCAACATAATTCACTGCTCAGAGGTCAAGCATTGCTGAAGAGTCCCTACCAACTGAGCTAGGCCAGTCTACAGGCTCAAAGCTACGCCTACAACGGTGACCTGCAATGCGAAATGTAATGAATTTAGAGTCAGGGGGCCTGGGGTCCTGTTCTGGAGCTACCTCCTACCATTTGTGGGAGACTGGTTAAGTCACTCCATCTCTCTGAGACTTAGTTTCCCCAGCTGTAAAACGAAGCCTGTAGATTCAATGGCCCCTCAGGTCCCTTTGGGTCCTAGGTTCGACGATCCTAAAAAAAGCTCATGATCATTAGAATCACTAAAGGGAACAGATCATTAAATCTGGAAGGAAGTGCCTGTCGGCTTAAATTCTTTCCATCTGACAGATGAAGAAACTGGCCGACAGGTAAAGTGGACTCCTAGACAAATAGCGGCAGGTGCCCGATTGTTTCTTATTCATCTTTTCATACCTCGGAGCTCCTAGCACGGAGTCCATGCTCATAAATGCCTTGCACATAGTAGGTGCTTATAAACATTCGTTGGACCGATGACTGCAAAGGTGTGTATATGTGTATGGACAAAAAGAAAGAAAAAGACTAAGTGTATAAATATACATACACTTGTATGGCACTGATCTCTCGCATAGAAACACAAAGACACACGTACAAATATACACCTCCCAATCTCTCTATAGATGTTGTCTTACCTGGAAATAGTCTGTGATGAAGGATCCAAGTTCACTCTTCAACAGCCGCCTAGAAGAAAACAAACAAAAACCACACTTGAGCATCGGTGTGACATTCAGCAGCATGTAAGCAGTTTACACACTCATTCCAGGACGTTCTGCCCACAGGATGTATGATCTGAGGTTGGGAGATAAGCAAGGGCACTGCCTGCTCTAGGTTAGAGCAGGTAGTATACTTGGGGGTAGGAGAGACAAGCTCTCTCCCTTCTTTTACTAGTGGTGTGATTTGGGGCTGCTCATTTGTTTCTGTGCCTCAGTCTGCTTTTCTGTAAAATGAAAGGGCTGGATCAGAGGACCCCTGTGGCTTCCCCCTAACCAACTCAAAACCTATGGGCCAATGAAAAGGAGGTCCAAATTCCACCCCACCAGGTAGGAGAGAGCACTCAATACAGCTGCAGGTTTCCAAAGATGTTGACAGGCCCAAGCACTCTGTGCACTTACCACAATGATGGTATACTTGTCCTGAGAGTGAGGAAGACCTTGGTGCCTCTATCCCATTTCACAGAAGAAGAAACCAGAAGAGTCACTTGCCCGAGTTTACCCAGCTAGTGGTGACTGAGGTGGGACTGGAACCCAAGCTCTCTCCTGACTCATTGACCTGACCATTAGACACAGGACTTTCAGGAGAGTGGCAAAGGCAGCAGAGATGGGGGCTGAGGTAGCCCGAAATCACACCTGGGATGGCTTTGTGATAGAGCTTGATGCTGGCGCATCTTAACGGTTTCAGTATCTGTTCCTCAGACAGGAGATTATAACAGACTCCCCCTACACCAATAAGAGCCAGTCAGATAAAAAGGCCCTAAGGAGGAGGGAAGATGGGTGGGTTTTAAAGTTAGGAAGGAAAATGGCACCCTCTTCTCATCATAGGATCAGAGAGCCAGAGCGGGAAGGGACCTCAGGGACCCTAGAGCCCACTTCTCCCTCTTCCCACCATTTTTTCTCACAAAGAAGCGAGGTCTAAGGACTGAGGGTCAAGTGGATTTCTGCTCTGTGTTAATGGAAGGTGCCATCCTCAGTTCCATTTCTCTGCATTCATACAAAGAGGGTTGGCCAATCTTTTTTTTTTTTTTTTGGTGAGGCAATTGGGGTTAAGTGACTTGCCCAGGGTCACACAGCTAGTAGTTGTTAAGTGTCTGAGGCCGGATTTGAACTCAGGTCCTCCTGAATCCAGGGCCGGTGCTCTATCCACTGCGCCACCTAGCTGCCCCGGGTTGGCCAATCTTAAGAACAAAAGTAACCCTCTCTAAGATCAGGGGAGATTCCCTGGAGGGTAATGGCTTCGTGCCCCTCTCTCTTTCAGGTGCCCATCCTATCAGCTCTTCGCCTAAAGGAGCTCAATCTTCAGCTGTCAGCCCAGGGTGGTATTAACTCCTACAGACACGCTCCCATGGGTCACAGAAGGAGAACGAGCAGGCGACTCTCAGGCCTCCCTTACGGGCAGAAGACAGGAATGGCGCTGAGGTGGGAAGAGGGCGGGTAAGACAAACATAAAACCTCAAGCTGGGAGAGAATCCAGATACCAGCGAGGCTAACTCCCTAATTTTATAGATAAGGAAACTGAGGTGCAGGAAGATGGAGGGACTTTCTGAGGTTCCATAGGTAGTTGGGACATGAACACAGTCTTCTTACTAAAGAACTAAGGGACACTAAAGAACAGTATCCCATGTCCCTTCAGGGAAAGATGGGGCAGGGGTGTTGCCTCCTTTTCTTTTGTTTTATTGAATAGAATTTTATTTTCCAAAATATATGTAAAAACAAATGGAAAAGGAGATTAAAAAAAACTGATGAAAATAATTGCCTAAGAATTAGGATTGAACAAATGGAAGCTAGTGACCTTATGAGAAACCAAGACACCGTAAAGCAAATCCAACTGAATGAAAAAATAGAGGGCAATGTGAAATATCTCCTTGGAAAAACAGCTGACCTGGAAAATAAATCTAGGAGAGATCATTTGAAAATCATTGGTTGCCTCCTTTTCTGATACGGATCTGCTGTTGGAGGCTGATCAGCCTCGCTGGTATCTGGATTCTCTCCCAGCTCTAGTTCTACAATCTTGGAGGACATTCAGTCTACTACTGCTGAGTGCTGAAGGTATTTTCCTATCTAAGCTCTAGTCAGAAGATCGTCCAAGTCTATGGGGATGGGAGGGGGGCAGGGGTGGAGGGGACTGGGCAGGAGGAGAGACCCGAGTTATGGGGTGTTAAAGAGAACTTAGTAAAGAGAGGGGTAAAGAACGTGGCCTTGATCAGTCACTGGGCTCAGTACCCATCATTTCCCTTAGGCAAATGAGCCAAGAACTGGAGGGAGGAGCTTGGTGGGTGGCCCTGGCGGAGAGCAAGAACTGCGAGCCAAGGAAGCAGCACTGTATGGTGCAGTCAAAGGCCCTTAGACTCCATGTAATCCAAATCCTTTACTTGACAGATGAAGAAACTGAGGCCTAGGGAATTTTAACTGGTCTTTATCACTCAGGTAGGAGGTGACACAACTAGGGTCTGAACCTGGGTACCGGTAAGGAGGGGCAGAGGAGTGAAATCTTACTGTCTCTGTGACAGTGAGCAACTCAGCCTCAGTGTCCCTCGATCGGCACGTCAGCCCTTTCCAGCTCTAAACCCAAGATCCGATGACCCTAATGACTGGAGAGGAGACTGGGTAGGGGGCACCTGCCACTGAGGCCAGGGGTCTGCTAGAGACACGAACAGTAACAGCAGGAGGCCACATTTATATTATACTTTAAGGTAAGCACTTCACATAGATTAACTCATTTGCTCCCTAGAACAACCTTGGGAAGTGCTACCGTCTTCTCCATTTTACAGAGAGGTCTGTAACTGCCCAGGATCCCACAGTGCACAAGTGGCAGAGGCTAGATTCCAATCCCTTTCTTTTTATACTTCGTAACTCCAAGTCCTACGTTAAAACAAGAAAAGCGACTAGGTGGCAAAATGGATAGAACGCTGGTCCTGGAGTCAGGAAGACCTTAGTTTGATTCTTGGAGTGTCTTCTTTTTTTTTTTTTTTTTTTTTTTTTGGTGAGGCAATTGGGGTTAAGTGACTTGCCCAGGGTCACACAGCTAGTAAGTGTTAAGTGTCTGAGGCCGGATTTGAACTCAGGTCCTCCTGACTCTAGGGCTGGTGCTCTATCCACTGTGCCACCTAACTGCCCCTTAGTTGGATTCTTGCCACCGATGCTTACTAGCTCTGTAAGCTTGGGCAAGTCAACTCGTACCTCAGTTTCCTCATCTATAAAATGGAAAAAACAAAAGCACCTACTTCCCAGGGATGTTGAGATTGCGTCTGTAGAATGCTTTGTACTCGATAAAGGCCAGGGATTATTATCATATGAAAATGTCCAGCCTGACAAGTAAGGGCAGCCTTGCTGAGTACATGCCCAGTAACCCTGATTTAGAAAAGCTGACCAAACAGGAAGAAAGAGGTCAGGGGTAAGGGCAGATTTCCAGGGCATCAGAGTCTTTCAGGAGAGGACCAAAGGAAGAACATGTACAGCTGGCGTAGGACGGCCCTAAGCCTGGGAGAAAATCGTTGGGACCAGACACAAAGGGTGTCATGCTCATCAAAGAGGCCAAGGCAAGACCCGAGAAGGCCTGGGTGGCTTCAGAACAGAAAGACATCCCAGGCCAGGGCCCGAGGGGCCTTTGAGGCTGTGACGGAGGCCGCTCCTTGGAGATAACTACAAAGCCAGCTCTGAAAAGGATGGAGCCGTCTGCCAGGAAGTGGTGCCAATCGAAATCTCTCTTGGGCCAAGGGCCTGAGTGCCAACCCAGACAGGGCTGAGGTGAAGCAAAAGAATCAACTGGCGATAGATGTTAAAAGCGTCCCTTGATCCTCAGAGCTAGGGAGATGACCGTCCCCTGCCTTCTCCCTGGTCAGACCACATTGCATAGATAATATTCACATCTGTCTAACCATGTCGCCCCTTTCTCTCAATAAACTCCAGTGGCTCCCTATCACCCCTGGATGATACAAAAATAATGTTGGCATTCAAACCCCTTCATACCATGCCCCCCTGCCACCCACCCCCACAACACACATTTCTAATCTCCTACCTTACATCGTCCCAAATACTGGGATCCAATCACACTGGCCTCTGTGTAATTCCTCCAACAAGTAGCTGTATCTCCCGACTCCAGGCATCTTCCCCGACTGTCCCCCATGCCCAGAATACTCTCCCTCCTCCTCTCCACTTCTCAGCTTCCCCCAAGTTCCTGCTAAAATCCTACCTTCTCTGAGAAGCCTCTCCTCATCCCCTTTAGCACTAAGGCCTGCCCTCTGTTGCTTATCTCCAGTTTATCCTGTCTTCTGCTTGTTTGTCCCTGGAGGTTTGCATGTTGTCTCCCCCGCTAGACTGTGAGCTTCCAGAGAGCAGGGATTGTCTTTTGTCTTGCTTTAAATTTACAGTCCTTAGCACAGGGCCTGGCACATGGCGGGCACCTAATAAATGTTGACTAATTGATTCTCTTTTTTTCTTTTTTTTTGGTGGGGCAATGAGGGTTAAGTGACCTGCTCAGGGCCACACAGCTAGTTAGTGTCAAGTGTCTGAGGTCGGATTTGAACTCAGGTCCTCCTGAATCCAAGGTCAGTGCTTTATCCACTGCATGACCTAGCTGCCCCTGAGTAACTGATTCTCTACAAGGACATTGATAAGCTAGAGAGTATCCAGGGACAAATGGGCCTTAAGTTCATGCCACATAAGGATTATGTAAAGGAACCAATGGATACGTTTGGCATGGAAAAGGGAACAAATCATCCTGCCACAGAGGGCAGAACTAGGATCGGTGGAGAGAAGTGAAGATGAGAAGCTGAAACTCTGAAAATGTGCCCACTTTGGTATTTTTTAAATTTATTCTTTTTTCCTAGTAAAGGTTCATTCTGAAAAATTCCATACTTGCCTTGGTAGAATCAAATGGGGAAAAAGAACTTGACCAACTTTGGTCAAGAAAAAGAGGCAGTGGAATTTAGAAACATAGCCGACCGAGTGGGGAGTTAGGAAATTTGAATTCAACCAGTCCTGGACAAGCATCTTTACTTGTACTTCAATTTGTAAAATGTGGACGCTGATACTTTAATTACTTCCCCATGAAATGTGGACGCTGATACTTTAATTAATGACTTCCCCATGGTGGTTATAAAAGATCCGGGGCTCCTAGTGGACAAATGGAGAGGCGGTAACAATCATCTCAAGCAGAGGTCTTCTAAGGGGAGAAAGAGGGACTGAAAAAACCTGGTGGAACTGGGGCAGAGAACGCAGGGAGAAGCCAGAAAGGGAAGCATCTTTGGACACTGACCTCCCCCTTGCTTGGCTCACTCTCTTCTCCCGACGTTGCAGCAACCCTTGTCAAGGAAAGGGCTAACGATAACCTCGTGCCTACACATACATGTTGTGTCCCTCTAGAATTGAGGCTTCCCGAGGGAGGGGGCCGCCATTTTGTCTTGGCGTGCCCAGAGCCTAGCACGGTACCTAGGCTACAAGGGGCACTTGGTAAATGCTTGCTGACGGATGGATAACTGTTGCTTGTATTTTAAGAGAGCGTCACAGAGTGTTTGCATCTGTCATCTCCTTGGAGCCTGGTTGCCCTCAGTGGAATGTAAACTCTCAGAAAGCTGGGGCTCTTTTGTCTTTGTATCTGGGGTACGAGCAGAGTGCTTTATGTAGACTAGGTACCTAATAAATACGTTTGATGAATTAAATGGAAGCCAAGTCAAGCTGACAGTTGCCAGCCTAAGCCTCCCTCAGCCCCTGCCTGCCCAGTCAGCAGTGCCCTCGTCGAGGATGCAATGGGAGAGGACAAACACAAGTGGAAAAGAGACTGGAAAGAGGCAGTGACATGACAAGGCCCGCCTGCAGTTCATGGCCCAACGATGCATTCCCTCTTGGACCGGAGCCTTGGGATCTGGCATCTTTCCTCTTACGTCCCCTCCTCCCGATGGAAGGAAAAACACAGCCCTTCTGGAAGCAAGACTTTCCTAAAAAGTGCAAGGCTGCCAGGACTGGGTTTGTCATTATTATTGTTATCTTCATCATCATCACTATTTAAGAGACAGTGGTGTGGCCTTGGAAGACCTGAATTGAACTCCTGCCTCCTACCAAGGCCTAGCTGGACCCTAGACAAATCACTCAGCCTCTCAAGGGCTGCAGGCCGGCTCAAAGAGAGCCAGGGGCCACCTCACCATCCATGAGGATCCCTGCTGCCACATACCGACTGAGAAAACCACATGGTAACATTATCTACGTTCTACCATATTTTTATTTTGTTAAATCTTTCCAAATGACATTTCCATCTGGCTTGTCTAGGACAAGGCCAGTCTCCAAGACTACAATATGCAGAGAAGGCATTGTCCTCCAATGGTGAAGGGAACTTCTTCCCCTGGGAGTTCTTAGTACATGAGAAATCACAGATCAGGTCCCTCACCCTGCTGTGAAGTAGTTTATACATTTGGACAGCACTCTGAGGTTTGCAGAACACTTTGCGTATGCCATCTCCTTACCACACTGTGGGGTGGGTGCTATGGTTATCCACACTTTACAGATGAGGTTACTGAGGCAAATGATTTGCCCAGGGATACACAGGTGCCAAGTGTCAGAAACGGGACCCGAATCCAAGTCTTACTGACTCTAAGTCTAGAGCTCTCTCTACTCTCTCTCTGCTGCCCATTGACACACAGTCCGGCCTGGACTTTCTCCAACTGGGGACCAGGGGCCATGTTGAAATGAATGAGGAGGCCATCCAACAGGGTCAGACCATCTTGATGTAATGAGCTGTAGGAAGAGCAGCCCCAGAGGCCCCTGCTTCCTGGGGGGTGAGGAAGAAGGAGGGAGAGAAACAGGAGTCAGGGAGGATAATTCATGGGAGAAAAAAAGCTCCAAAGAGAAGGAGTCTGATAAGAAACATCAGCAGAAACAAGGAGCAAGGAAGCACCAGTCTGGGGTTCGGTGTCTCAGTCTCGCCTTCCCTCTGTCACGTGTGGCCAGTAAGGACACCCCCCTCCCACTGTTCACAGGATTTCCTGTTGTGTCACACAAGCAGGCAGTCTCTCCCGTCGTTGTCATGTCCAATGTAGGTCTCACTACTCTTGGCTCTGCAGCTAGATTCAGCCTCAGTGTGAACTTAAAGTGTAGCAGGAAGGTACCCAATTCTGGGTGTGGGTGTATGGAGACAGCAGGAGCCAGTTACAGAAGCCATCCATGATCGGGTCATATCACACCCTCCTTCTGCCCTGCCGTGGCAAGGGGAGAGTGCAGGAAGACAAGCCAGGCACCGAAGTCCCCTAGCCTACACCTTGTTGCTCTCCTAGAGACCGCTCCTACATGACTTGTGTCTCTCTGCCAAGGGAGTTGGCATGATGATGCCCAGGCAGTGCCATCTTTACCCCCTGCAAGGCCCAATCCAGGGAGCAAATTCCCCTCACCACAAACAGCAAACCCTTCTTGCAAGTAAACGTCCACAAGCTGGTTCAAGTCAACTCAGCTTCTCTGCCCCAAATAGCTATGCCCAGTGCCTGCAGCCCAGCCATCTGGACTCAGACAACTAGGCTTCGAATCTGAGATCTGCCATCTGTGCCATCCCCCCTTTCGCCTCAGTTTCCTGATCTGTAAAATAAAGGGACTGGATGAGACTTTGAAGTCTGCTCCAGCTCAAAACCCTCAGATCTAGAGGTGCCCAACTCTGCCTCACATTCCCTGCTGCTCCCGCCCCCTCGCTTCCCCACTCTCCAAAATGTGGCATTTCTGGGTCATCTTCTCAGGGTTCAACTGACGAGTATGATTTTTATGGGCATTTTCTGAACATGAGAAATCATTAAGGCCCATTAAATCAAAAAGAAGTGTGAACATTCTTCTAAAAAGGGTGCAAAGTAATGCAAAGATGAGCCTACTCCCAGGCTGAACTAAGCAGAGGTGTGTGTGTGTGTGTGTGTGTGTGTGTGTGTGTGTGTGTGTGTGTCTCTCTCTCTCTCTCTCTCTCACACACACACACACACACACACAATGGGAGTGATGGAATGTTGTCCTAAGAAGGCCAGGAGACAACAAGTCTGATATCTGTGTCCCAGGTGATCGGAAAAAAAAAGACAGACAGAAACTGACCTTGTCCCTACTAGGGCAGCTGGGAGAGAGAGATGGAGTAATGCATGCTACTGGGAGAGGGCTGGAAGAAAGTCCTGTCAAATGAGAGCGCCGGCCTCAATGACCTCTGGGGTCAGTTTCCAGCTTGAGATCTGTGATCCCAAGGTCCTTCTACTTCTCAAAGCGCAAGTTCACAAAACCATCGGTTTGGGGCGGGAGAGGCCGTCAGAGGCCAGATAGTCCATCGCTCTCATTTTACAGGTAAGGAGACTGAATCCCATAGGAGACAGGGGTCACACAAGACGTAAATAGCAGGTTTCACATCTGAACCCAGGTCTCCTGCCTCCAAATCCCCGTTGCTCTGTCCACTGGCTACCTCCCCGGCTATCTCTTTTCCTTCCAGGCAATGCTGCCACGCTTGTTGCCTATCCCATTATCGAGTCAAACAAAGGAAGGTTCAACTCGTGGGCAGATCAGTGGGGAGACATAGAGAGGGGAAGGTGGGCTTTCTGTCTCTAACCTTCCCATATTTCTGGACCTTTAAGCCTCTCCCACCCCTTTGTCAACCCTGCTATCCTCAACACCTCCTCCCCCCCAAACTCAAAGGAAAACTTGAGAGATGGGTTTCCCTTTGGTGGTGGCAGCCTCCTGACTCAAACACACACTTCAGTTCTGAGCCATTCAGAGCAGAGCACATTTCTTGGAACCTCTGCCTTCCTTGAAAACCTCTGGGGTTTCCTTGTCTTGGGTTGTTCCCTCTAAGAAGGGCGGCAGGGGCGGTTGGAGAGAAAGGAGGGGGAAAAAATCTGAGTTTCCTGTCCTGGACCACTTACATATAAACTCATCTCTGGGTTTCCTGAAATTTCATCTATGTCAGTTTCTGAACTATCCTATGAGAGGGAAGAGAGAGAGGGTGTGGGAGTGTGGGCTGGGAAAAGCACGGCTCTGGGGAGCCACAGAGGGCAAACTCAGCAATTCTGGAGCCAGAGAGGAGGGAGTGTGGTGAGGGAGGCTGCTTCCCATCCCAATCAATCAGAATTGGAAGGGGAAAAAAAGTATATTTATTAAACTTCCATTTGTACCAGGTCTATCACACTTTACTGTGTGTGTGTGTGTGTGTGTGTGTGTGTGTGTGTGTGTAGTTTCACAAACATAGTAATTCAAAGTTTCTCACTCCCTTCTAACTAACCTTGGTCACATAACTGGCTGGGCGACAAATAATTATTTAAGTGTTTCCGATGAGTCAGATTTTGTAATAAGAATGGGTAATATTTGTGGAAAACCTTAAGGTTTGTGAGTTGCTTTACTTGTGATATTTAATTTGATCCTGATGACAACCCTGGGAGGTAGGTGCTGTTCTCACCCCCATTTCACGGATGTGAAAACTGAGGCAGACAGAAGTTGAAGCGATTTGCCCAGAGTCACACAGCTAGCAGTATCTGAGGCCAAATTTGAACCTGTGTCTTCCAGACTCTGGGTCTGGTACTATCCCTTCTACCATATAGCTGTGTGAATTCACAGTGACTTGTCTAGAGTCACCAAACTAGAAGGTGACAGAAGCAGGGCTTGAACCCAGGTCTCTTCTGCTCTAAGGCTGGGCCCTAGACAGCAGGCTTCCTCTTCTATTTTTTCTAAATGAGTTTATGGAAGGAAAGAAGGAAGGAATGGGTAGGAGAAAGAAAGAGAAAACAAGGGAAAGAAAGAAAAAGCAAGTAAGGAAGAAATGGGAAAAGCAGCAGCTATGATAAAGAGAACACAAAACAATAATGATTTATGACATTGGATAAGACGATAACAGAAAAATGATTTCTTTGGAAGATTCCACAGGACACTTTTCTACTCAAAACACATTTGCCTTCTTAATGATGGTTTGTGCCTCTCTGGGCATGAGCTTGATGGGCAGTATGGGGCAGGGGAATGAGTGTTGGCTCTGGAGTCACCAGGACCAGACCCAGTTCTTCTCTCATCACTGATGCCACCAGCATGACCACGGGCTTCAGTCTCCTCATTTGTAAAACAGAGGGGGCTGGGCTTCGATGGTGTCTGTGGTCTCCTCCAGCTCTAACCTAATGGTCATGTGATCCGGTGAGGGTTTGGATGGTCAGGGGAAACTGGGCTGGACCTTCAAACTGGCCTCAGAGGGGCTCATATGTCATGGAACCCTGACGAATAATTTCTTCTTGCTCTTTCTTCTGTAGACACAAAGAGCAGCTGCTTCTCCAGGAAATAAACTAAGCTGACTTTCAGACTCAGGTCACATCATTCCTCCTCTGGGAAGCCTTTCCAGCCCACAGACAACTGGACCTCTGAATACTGGGAATGGAGTCAGAGAACTGGGGTCTGGATTCTAGAGCTTGGCTTGGGGGACATGGGGCAGATCACTTAATGCCACATACACTGAGGGGAAAGGGACCTAGAAGGTCGACTGGACCAACCATTCATTTTAAAGCAGAGGAAAATAAGACCAGGAAAAGTGTCATAATTTCCTCAAGGTCACACAGCTGACAGCAAGGTCAGGATTTGAACCCAGTTCCTCTGACAACAAACCCAGCAATTTGTCCAAGTCACAATAGCTCAGTTCCTTTCTTTGGTCCTCAGTTTCCACCTCAATAAAATGGATTAGATGATCTGTGGTCCTATGACCTACAGCCCTCCCTGTCCGTAACTAATCAACGTTACCTTGGATTATCTATTTTACTATATTAAATTGTTATTTCTCTCTTATAGTCTTGCAGAGCTGAATCTCTCACATGTTTCTATATTATCTTCCCAATGAGGCTGTAAATATCTCTAGGTGTAGGATTGTATCTTCTGTTGTTAGGCATCTCACCCAGTGCCCAGCATAGTGTCTCCTTTACAGGCATAACCACAGACTGATAGACCTTAAAGGTCACCTAGTCAGACCTATTTTAAATGGGAAAACTGAGACACGAGGGGGTAGGGTCGGGGTGAAGCAGTTCTGCACCCAGAATTCATAAAGTGAGTTAGTGGCAAAGCTGAACTAGAACTCAAGTCTTCACTCCCAGATCAGAGCTCTTTCCACTACCTCCTATCCTTGCCTTTTAGCGAGTGCATAAAATGGCCTTTTTGTCCTCCTTACATATCTGAGTTGGGAGAGACCTCAGAAAGCATCCCTTCCCACATCAGCCCACAAGTGGTCATGCAACCTCATCAAGAATACCACCATGACAGAAGTAGCCCAGGCCATTTTTGGCTGGCTCTACCCATTTGGAAGTATTCCATTATAACAAATTGAAAGAGGCAGCTAGGTGATGCAGTGGATAAAGCACCGGCCCTGAATTCAGGAGGACCCAAGTTCAAATCTGGCCTCAGATACTTGACACTTACTAGTTGTATGACCCTGGGCAAGTCACTTAACCCTAATTGCCCCACACAAAAGAAGAAGAAAAAAGAAAAATAGAAAGATGACTCCCAAGATCCAAGTTCTATCCTCAAGGGTAAATTGAGATAGCAAAAAAGGTGTTTTGTTTTGAAAGCCATGCTGGTTAAAAGAAGAAGAAAACCATTGAATCCAAGAAGAGAGAGAACCATTGCTCTGAGTGGATGGGAAGATTACAATGGAGAACATAAGGAAGGAAGAACAACTCAATTCTTATTTACCTCCACTCTCTCTGGTCAGGAAACTATCATTTGGAAGGCTAAGGACAAAGCAAAATGGCTACTGGAAAACTGAAATCCAAGAAAAATAAAATTGTAAGAAAGAACAGCTGGGTACCACTGATAAATTCAAGACATAGGATCACAGATTTGGAAGAGACCTTGGGGCTATTATATGCAACTCTTATTTTACAGACAAGAAAACCGAATCACACAAAAGTTAAGTGACTTGCCTAGAGTCACAGAGTTAATAAATGTCTAAGGTAGGATTTGAACTAAGGTCTTTTTGGCTTTAAGTTCAATATTCTGCTCTGCCCACTACACCACCTCACTACCTCAGGTCCAGAGGAACTAACTATATTCTAGGCTACTTAAAAAGAAGATGTGAAGACTGAGCTAATTAAGGGTCAGTGATCGCTGATCTCTAGAGCAAAGCTTCTTAAACTGTGGGTCACGACCCCATGTGGGGTCACACAACTGAATGTCGGGGGACACAAAAAATTTGGCAACAGCAAAAAGTTATGTATGCATACCTATTTTATATGCTTATATACCCAGGGTCATGTAAAAATTTCTTGGATGAAAAGGGGTCACGAGTGGAAAAAGTTTAAGAAGCCCTACTCTAGAGACTGGGAGTTGAAGAAAGATCAGTCTTCAAAAAGGGAAGAGATCAGTAAGCATACCTTTAGTTCTTGGCAATTTTGTAGAATGCTATCAGAGGGATGGTTAGCGAATATCTCGAAAAGGGAAACAGTGATCACAAAAAGCCAGAAAGACTCTTTGACAGGGTTCCTTGATGGGCAAGTGAGATGAATATTCTAGATAGAGTGTCTAGATTTTAGCCATGTATCTCTCAAGCTCTTCTTGGGGATAAGATGGAGAGCTGTGGGTTAAGTGACAATAACGATAGGTGGGTTGGGGCTTAAACGAATGGCTGGTCCCAAAGAAAAGTGTTTCTCTGAGAGGTGGGCAGGGTATCTCTTTCTAGTGATTGGCCCCAGGAATGTACACACACCCCTGATTTTTTAATGCTTTCATCAATCATTCAGATAATGAGTTATCAGGTTTGCAGATGGCCCAGTAATAGAATGGAGGGCTAACAGACTTCAGGGAAGAGTCAGGAACCAGAAATATTTCTGACATGCAGCTGAATCTAATTAAAGATGAAATTTAATAAGGATAAATGCAAAGTCTTCTCCTTGGGTTCCAAAGGTCCACTTCACAAGTACAAAATGGAGAAGAAATGGCTGAAGAACAGTTCATCTGAAAGAATATCTGGGGAGTTTTGCCCAGGTGCCCCAAAGTCAAGAAATATGGGAGTCAGGATTTGAACTCAGTTCTTCCTTACTCAGTGCTCTATTCATTATATCACCTACCTACAACTGCCTAAAAAGGTATAGCATTCAGTACTTGGGAGGAGATAGCTCCAGCGTCTTCTGCCTAGTAGGATCACATCAGGACTTGTGTTCTATCCCAGGCAACATATTTTAGGAAGATCACTGATAAACTAGAGAGTATAATGGTGGCCAAGGTGATAAAGAACCTTGGAATGATGCTATATGAGGACTAAAGATACAAGGCATGGAGAAGAGAAGACTGGGAGTCCCAGGGGTGGAGGAAGAGAGGGAGAATCATTCCGTGAAAATGTCTTCTCCATGCTAAACATGTCTGGCTTACTGGATGATCCCATGGTCCTAGAGTCGCTTCTGGAACTACCCAGCTATTCAAAGCAATCATCCCTCCCCTCTCTATTTCAGGCTTGTAGCTTCTCAAAATCAAAATGTCCTGATAAGAACACGATACAGCCACTTCTTCCTAAGCCAACTTCCACAGACTTCCTAGAGTCCCTTCCTTTCTCCCTCCAGCCAGCTGAATTATGGGGACTACTTGCAGAGTAAGTCTTCAAAAGCTGTGAGAGAAAAATCAAACTTGACTAACTTACATCCCCCACAGTAATAGGAGAGTCATATTTTTTGCTTCAGTGTTTTACTTGCTAAAATAAAGGCAGCTGTGTTTACTTGAGCATGGGTACTTCCAGATGTGGACACATGTGCATGCCAACACACTTTATTTAGCCCAAGACCACCGCTCAGCATGCATGCCTGCGCCTACTTTCCATTTTCCAGGAGCTGCTCTCTGCAATGGGGTGTTTCAACCCCCGTCAGATAGGAGTCTCCTCTTGAGGAAGGGTGGGAGTCAGGGAGCTTGCAGGGGGCATGTGCAAGGAAAGTTTTCATTTCTTCAAAAGAAAAACCTACTCCCCCTGGGCTGGATCACAGCTGAAAGCAATACCAAGAGCCCCAGACAAAGTATTCCCCTGCCGTCATCCTTCAGACATGCCGCAGATAAGCAAAGACAGAGCCATGCCGTCTGTTGACACTGGCTAACCCTTCTCCCAGCTGACAAGCCAGCTCCCTCTGGGCTGAGGACAAGAATAAAAATGGCAGCCTGTGATACGAGACTTATTTGGAAGTCTGCATGTAGGGACTGGGACAGCCCTAAGGAAAAAAGAATAAAATCAGCACATGGGAATCTTTGCTAGGTGTGCAAGTGAGGGTGACTTCAACCCATCACTCACATCAGCCAGCTAGCATTTAGTAAGCCCTGATGCTGGGCCAGACACTATGAATATCAATGTCAAAGGCAAGGCAGTCTCTGCCCTGGAGGAGTTTACATGATGCCTCCACTATAGAATAGAACCCTTCCCTCAGCAGGGTTAGCAGAATGATGAATCCAGCCACCCGTGAAGGGAGCTCTCAAGCTCTTCTTGGGGATAAGATGGAGAGCTGTGGGTTAAGTGACAATAACGATAGGTGGGTTGGGGCTTAAACGAATGGCTGGTCCCAAAGAAAAGTGATTCTCTGAGAGGTGGGCAGGGTATCTCTTTCTAGTGATTGGCCCCAGAAATGTACACACACCCCTGATTTTTTTCCTCTTTGTACCCTCCTGTATGTATCATGGGAGATGGGCCTGGGGATGGTCTAAGATGGAAGAACCCTGGACTGGGAATCAGGCAACTTGGATTATTATAGTCTGGTCTTTGCCAGCAAGAGCCTGATGATGTCACTTAAGGGCCTCTGTTTTCCTATCTGTAAAATGAATGGGTTGGAGTAGACAATGGCTTTGGGCCCTTCAGGCTCCATTATCCTATCATATTCTGTATGAAATGAAATTGAAAATGATCACTGGAAGTGTAACTACATAAGCATTTAATTACAGGATAACACATAACACAAACTTTTTTTGTTTGTGTTTTTTTTGGTAGAGCATTGGGGGTTAAGTGACTTGCCCAGGGACACACAGCTAGTAAGTGTCAAGTGTCTGAGGCCAGATTTGAACTCAGGTACTCCTGAATACAAGGCCAGTGCTTTATCCACTATGCCACCTAGCTGCCCCCATAACACAAACTTAATAGCTTCAAGAGAGTAAGGGCATATAATTGAAACACTATAAAGGCAGCAGGACAGAGTAGAAAATAAAGGGCTGGCCTTGGAGTTGGGAAGATCTGGATTTGAATCCTGCCTCTGACATATATTAATTAGCAAGGTCACTATGGGCAAATGACCTCAACCTCAGTGTTCCAGGCAATTCTTTTAGGTTCTAAGTTACACTGAGGCAGTGAACCAAGTTTATATTTTAAAAGAATATTGGAAAAAAAATTTTTTTAAATTTTTAAAAGAGTATTGGAAACCCAAACAACTTTGAAAGACTTAAGAACTCAGATCAGGGTGATGACCAACCATGATTCCAGAGGTCCCATGAGGATGCATGTTAGCCACTTCCTGACAGCTGATGGACTCATTTTAAAGACACGGCCAATGCTGGAATTTGTTTTGCTTGATTATGCGGATGTTACTAGGGTCTTGTTTTTCTTTCTTTCATCAGTGGATAGGAGGAGGTGGGAGGGAAAGAAGGTAGATTTTTGTTCATTGACAAAATAATTTTTTTTTTTAATTAAGACAGTAAGTCACAGATGCTGGTGCTGACGTACACTGATGAAGGGTGTTTCCCCAGGCAGAAGTTCCCCTACAGGTCCGACTCCCACATTACAGACACATTAGCAGTGACCTGATTAAAGGATTTGCTCATTCATTGTTCTTCCCATTCCCGATTTTTGTTTTTATCGCCAACATACTTGTATGCAACATACAGGAAGCACGTGGAAAAGAAAAGACACCCAAAGGAAAGAAATGACCACTTGGACGTGCTAGCCTTGGTTAGTCACTTGTCTGGACCAGAAGACTGGCCGGGCCTCCCAGCAGGTCGGCTGTATGTAAGGTCTCGATTCTGTTCAAGCCCTAGAAAGTGAAAAGATTCTAGTGTGGAACAGAGCAGGATGGGGACTGAAAATTCACCACCCTACAGAGTTTTACAGCTTATAGTCCGTTTCCATGCATGTAGAAATATATAAATATATGTCTACTTAGAGCCACAGATGTAAGCTTACACATTTATAAGTATATACATGAATATATTTACCTTCTCACATGTATGTATATGGGGAAGACTGCACTAAGACTTTTGGGATGCCCTGCTGATGAATATCTGCACGCACACAAGTATGCGGGCACCCGTGTGTGTGTGTGTGTGTGTGTGTGTGTGTGTGTGTGTGCGTGCGTGCATGTGTGTGCATGTGCGTGCATTTGTTATTTCTCTCTTATAGATAAGACTGTGGTTCATCCAGGTGAAATGCATGCATTTTAAAAACAGCTCACATTTAGGCAGCCTTCTCCAAGGTTTACACGTCGCTGAGAATATTACACTGTTTTACATGAAGTTCACAACCACCCTGGGAGGACAGCAGGAGAATCATCATCCCCATCTTAAAGATGGGGAAACTGAGGCTGGGGAAAGGGAACAGACATAACTAACACACGGCAGAGCTGTGACTCAGACCCACCCAGGTCACCCCTCTCCCATCCTTCCCCCGAGCAGGGATTTGAACCCAGGACTTCTCAGAGAGCTTCACACTGGGAAGGAAGTCGGTCAGTGCCGGCACCTTACCTGATGTTTTCATTCAGCAGGAACAGCTCGTTGTTCTGCAGGCCTCCTCCTTTGAACACATTGATCACTGCAGTCTGGACACTGCCCGGGGAAGACAAGGCGTGAGGCTCTCAAAAACAAAAGCCCAACAACAACAGACGTCCGTACCTCCCGCTCCTTCCTGCCAAACATGCCCTGACTCCAAGTGCTCAACCTCAAGGCATCAACTCGAGGCCAAAAGTGGTCAAGGGTCAGCCATCAAACAACCCTTGCTGGCTTCTGGGTCTTATTTTGGAGAAGAGGAAGCCAAGGCACAAAGAGGCTGAGGGTCCCAGTAAGTCAGCGAGAGGTGGGATCTGAACCCAGGTCTTCCACTCTTCCTTCCCTCATTCTTGCCAGGAGATCCCAGACCCAGAGGGATGAGGGACCCCCGAGGCTGTCTAGTCACACCCCCACATTTTTTACAGATGAGGCCTGGAGGGTGGGATACTATGCCCAGGGTCAGAGGGCACAGCCAGGATCAAATGGGGGAGAGTGGCTGAAGCACCCAAGCCTCAGTTTCCCCATCTGTAAAAGGAAGGGGGTAGGCTAGATGGCCCCTCAGGTCCCTTCCAGTTCTAAATCTAGGATCCAAAGTGGCCCAGATGGGATTTGAACCCAAGCCCTCCTAGTATAAAGTCAGCATGCATTTCTATTCTACCACACCACCCCCATGACAACCCAGGCAGAGTCCCCTTCTTCCTGCAAGCTACTTTCCCTTCATAAAGTGAGGGCCAGGGTCTCCATGGTGCTTTCCATTCCCAAAGCCTGTGATAACCAGGGCCCAGAGCTCCCGGTCCCATGGTGCTTTAAGACCTACAAGGTGGGGGCAGCTAGGTGGCGCAGTGGATAAAGCACTGGCCCTGGATTCAGGAGGACCTGAGTTCAAGTCTGACCTCAGACACTTGACACTTACTAGCTGTGTGACCCTGGGCAAGTCACTTAACCCTCATTGCCCCGCAATAAAAAAGAAACAAAAAGACCTACAAGGTGCTGCCCTCCCAGCCCTGCTGGGAGGCAGATAGGAAGAGGATGGGGAACCTGGAGATGAACCGAGTCAAGATGATAGACCTGAGAGGCTAAAGGGCCCTCCCAGATCACCAGGGACAGAAGATTCTGCAGGGCAGGTACTGTTGGCATTTTAAATTTGTCCCACCAGTGCCTAGGTACTTGATAAATCCCCGCTAAAACCAATGAATTCTCTAAGTCTCAATGAGCCAGGCAACTCTAATCCAGGCAAAGGTATAAAGCAAATCCCCAAACTGCCTTGGCACAGGGCACTTCTTCACTGGCAGCTCCCTCCACCTAGAGAAGCAGGTGGATCTAGGTCTGATCCAAAACACTAAAAACAAATGGAACCAAGAGGCAGCTTGGAGTCTAGAGGGAACCCAAGGTTCAAATTCTACCTCAGGCACTTACTCCCTGTGAGATCCTGGGCAAGTCATTTACCCTCAGTTTTCTCCCCTTTTGAAAAGGGAGGCTGTTGGACTCAGCAGCCTCTTGGGGCCTTTGCAGATCTAAGATTATGATGCTATGAACTAAACTCCCTTTGCTTTAGATAGGAAAGAGGTGGACAGAGCTGAAGGGATTTTGCCCAAGGTCGGCATGGAGGTAGATAGTAGAATGACCAGGATTCAAACACAGGTCTTCTAAATTTGCTGTTCCTTCAAGAAAAATGGTAGGAGGGTCGAGTACTTCCCAATTCTTTTCTTCCCCCAAGAAAACCACATTTATGCACCTCTCCACTGCAAGGCCACTGTTTGGGGTCCTGGGCACTCAGAGACAGACCCTGGCATTAGCAGAGAGCCCTTTCCTTAACTTCACCCACTCGAGTTCGAATACGAAAAACGTGTTCTCTTCTTCTAGCAATGTGAGGGAAAGCCGGAGACCCCTCCCCAGAGGGCTTCTACCCCACCTCCAGCCCCGCCGCAGCTCCCTCTTTTACCTGTTCCAGGCCGAATTGGAACTGAGCTGCATGGCCTGCCGAGCAGCCTGGAAGCGGGGCAGGTCGCTCAGCACCGGGGAGCTCATGAAGCGGGGCCTCGGCCTTCGGAAGGAGCCCATCTTGTGGAACTCAATGGGCAGGTACAGGCTGGGCGCAGAGCCTCGGGTCATAGGTTCAGGTGAAGGGTCCAATCCTCCTTTTCTTGACTCAAAGGGCTTGGATCTACCAAGTAAAAGGGCCTTCTGCTGCCCGGAGCCACCGCCCCATGGAGATCCTCGCTCTTTTTTCAAAACCACTGGTTCAGCCGATGCCTGAAAGGAAAGGGCAAATTTTCATTTACAAGCCCTGCCCTGAACAAACCACATCTTGCAGGAAACTAGCTGGGGGTTTCCAGCTGATATATCCTGAGAACAGCTGCTGGACCAAGAGATTAGATGGTTCTCACACACTTATTGCCGGCCGGCACCAGCACCTGGCTCCACCAGCTGTGGTCATTCTGCTACCTCTGAAACCTGGAGGGAAAACAGCTGGGATCCATGGAACCAGGAGGCCATAATCCAGACGCTCACTTCCCCAAGAGGAGGAAGTAAGTCACCCGAGGGCAGGAACTATTTCAAATTTGTCTCTGAATCCCTGGCATCGAGCTTGGCATAGAGCAGGGACTTAATAAATGTTTGCTGAATTGTGCTTGTGGAAGTAGGGTACAAAGACACAGACCAACTAGCATCTCCCAGTGAATGAACAGCATTTCTCTAAAGTTCTGCCCACGGTCCAACACCCAAGTGAGGAAGTACCACTTCAAAGAGAAGGCCTGGCCAGTTAACAAGGGTCGATTAAGCACCTACCACATGCCAAGCACCAGTTAATTGGTGAGGATACAAAGAGATGGACCAACAATGCCTGCCCTAAAGGAGCTTACATTCTAACCAATAGGAAGAGACTTCAGAGGCCGAGTGATACTACATGGGACCCATATGTGAGTCTATGGAGGGGTGACCTGGCCGGGGCTTGGAGAAGTCTTCCAGATTTCAAGCCTAAAGGTGCCCCTGGGTAAACTGTCAGTCACTTTCAGAGAGCTTCAAAAATCATTGTCCTATTAACACATTCTAGAATCTTCCCTCATATCCGAGTCAGGCTCCCCAAAAGTTGTTTAAGTCTCCACCATCTTCTCGTTTGTAGAACAAAAAATGAGACATGCATGTTTGTCTTTTTCTGCCCCTGTTCCAAGGCCCAGATCTCCTTCTCAGTGACCATACCCTCCCTCCCATCGGGCTTTGGAAGGCTGGGAGGGAGTTCATCTGGAGCCCATGAGCTGAGCTCCTCCCTGGCCACAAGGCTCTCTCTATCTTTCTTCTTACTTCTGGGGAGTTTCAACACCCTACTGGCCACTTCTGTTCCACTCATGGGCTCAGTCAAGCTCCGCTTTGTGGTACAGGGGAGAAAGCACCAGATTCAGACCCAGAAAAGTGGTGAGAAAATCCTGCCACAACCACTCTCTAGGCATGGGGCTCTGGGTGAGTCAGTGAAACCCTGAGGCCCTCAGTTTCTTCATCTGTAAAAAGGTGTTTGGAGTCAGTGGACCTTACAGTCAGTCCTTCCTTCCAGCTCTCAATCTAGTATCCCAGCATCAGAGCCTCAGAATTCCGCGGACTGACATATGTCAGGTCTGGTCCTTCTTTGAAATCCAACTCTGAAGTAAAGAAGAAAATCCTGCATCAAATGGAACAACATGCTTTCACATAACTGAATGTGGGGGTCACGAAAAATGTGGCAACAGTAAAAGGTTATGTATACCTATTTTATATCGCCATATAACTGGGATCATGTAAAAATTTCTTAGGCTAAAGGGGTTAAGTGGAAAAATTTAAGAAGCCCTGCTCAAGACAACTGGTGGTACAATGGATAGAGCACTGGGACCAGAGTCAGGAAGACCCAAGTTCAAATCCAGCCTCAGACTCTTACTAGCTGTATGACCATGGGTCGTACATGACACGGGTCGTGACTTGTCCATGGACACAAAGCCAGGATGGGTCAGAGGTAGGACTTGAACTCTGGTCTTGCTGATTTCTAGGCCAGCTCTCTCTACACTGTGCCATATTCTCTCAACAAATCATGATAATGATGATGAAGATGGTGACAATGATTGACAGTGATATTCATATAGCACCTTCATATTGTTTAATTTTGATCTGACAAGAACTCTATGGAAGTTCCTGTTTTTTACAAATAAGGAAACTGAGGCTCAGAGAAGTCGGAAGACTATAGCTTTAGAGAGACCTTAAGAGCCATCTGCTCTAACACCTCCTCATTTTTTCAGATGAGAAATGAAGGTCAAGAAAGATTAAATGATTTGCCAACAGCCACATACCCAGTAAGTATCAGGTACAGCATCTGAACCCACTTCTTCCTGACTCTACCCACTACGTAGCTAGGCAGCTAGATTTAGAAAGTGGGTTGGACTTCAGACTTGGAGTTAAGAAGAACTGAGTTCAAATCCTGCCTCAGACACTTATTAGCTATACAACACTGGGCAAGTCACTTAAAGTATCTCTGCCCCAGTTTCCTCATCTACAAAACAGATTCACAAACATTAAAGTGCTACACACCAAGCTCTCTCTTAAGAAAGGGGTTTGAAGTTTTGGGGGAAACATCTTCACCTTTTCTTGTTTTCCTGGACCCCTATGGCCATCTGGTGAAGCCTGTGGACCCTCCTCCACGGAATGCTTTTAAATATATATAACAAAATATGTAGGATTGCAAAGGAAACCAATTATATTTAAAAACAGTTATCAACTTTTTTTTTTAAGTCCACAGATGGCAGGCTAAGAACTAACCTCTAGGGCAATGAAATAGGTTTGGTAGCTCTGAATAGACTAAGAAAGACTGACACTGGGCCCAGTGAATTTCCATCCACGTTACAAAGTTTCCTTAGAGTCTGTGTGATGCATCTTGAATCTATGGACCTGACACTGGGCAGAAAAAGGAATAGCTTTTCCGGGAATTCTTAGAAAAGAAAAGAAAAAGAAATAGCAACACCTCTTGCACAACTTCCTGTACCTCTTCCGGCTGCCCTAAGATATGTGGCAGGGGATGCTCATGGAAGTCGGAGTGGGACAGAGAAGTAGAACAATCCCAACGTAAAGCCACAGTGTTTAAAACTAAAACAAAACTCTCGTACTGATGCCCCATCAGATTTAAAACTGCTTAAGAAGCCAGCTTGGCCAGTACTGAGTTAAGAAGAGATAGATTCCATTTCCCCTCCTCACGCCTGCTTGTAAAGCTAATTCCTCTGAGTCACTACAGGCTATTAACAGACTTTATTAGGATCTTAAATCGAGGGTGGTAAGAGAGGCCTGTGTTTCCAAGCCCTTGGATGGGAGGGAGGTGAGGAGGGCTGGACCAAGCAAAGGTCTCAGGTGTTGACCTGGGTCTTGGACCTGAAATAATCCCTCCCATGAGGAACGTAGTTGGGCTCTCCTCCACTCAGCGAGTCTCGCTCGGGTGCCAGCCTTCCACTCCAATCCGTCTGAGTATACAGGAGAAGGTGTGGACGGCCCATCTGGAGTGTGAGCAGGTCTGGGGCTAGGGAGCCCATGATCAAGTTCAGCCAGGGGCCTCTGCCTTCTATTTCCACAGTATCCCTGTCATCCTGAGACAAGAGAATCTCTCCAGGGCCTCTCTTCTCCGCCCCCCCCCCACATCCCTACTGTTTTCCCCAGAGGGAGCTTTACCCTTGTCAAAGAGAATGGAGAGAAGACTATAAGGAGCTCTTACAAAGGAAACTGTAGAAACCAGCAGGCCCCCTGGACAAAGACCAGCCCTGATGCCACTAGAGTAAATCCCAGAATCTGGAAAGGGTTTTCTGAGCCAGAACGGCCCTGAGAGGTCTTCCAGGCCGATCCCTTGCTTTACAGAAGCATCTGGGGCAAAGGAGAAGGAACGGCGGACCTGGGGCTGGAGCCAAGGCAGTATATGGAGTGCTAGGCTGCCCTGACCCCAATCTGCAGCTCAGTGTTCCAGTAATGCCCTGACCAGGCAGCCTGAGGGAAGAGTGGGGAGGAAAATACTGACAACTGACATCTATACACTAACCTTAAGGTTTACAAAAGGCTGATCTCATTTGAAACTTAAACAACCCAGCAAGGTTGTCGTCTCCATATATTCACAAGGTCATTATCATCTCCATCTGTAAGATGAGGAAATTTACCCAGGGTCACATGACCAGTAAGTGTCTGAGGTTGGATTTGAACTCGTCTCCCAGCTACCCAATCTAGGACTCTATTCACTACCCAACTCCCAAGCAATTGGGGAATGACATAACAAGCTGGCCTCGACCTAAGGTGTAAGACTGGACAATAACCTCATGCACTTCCCTCATTCTGCAGAGGAGAAAACAGGCCCAGAGAGGGGGAGATATTTGCTTCAGGCCACACAGCTAGTCAAGAGCAGAGTCAGAATTCAAATCCAGGGCTCCCTGCACTGCTTCTTGGCAGCTTTCAAGCAAGCTCAAAAGTCTAGGTACAGCCCTGGGCCTTTGGAGCATGCAAAACAAGGCACTGGAGTCAGCAGCCAAACTCTGATATCTTGGGCCCTCACTCAGAGTGAGAATAACTTTTCACACACAGTTTTTACTAAGTTTGGTCTCTGGTTTCCCAACCCACATCAGATAAGGAGCAGCAAACTTGAAAGAGGAGGGGAAAGTTTGGTGAAGGCAAAGGGGATGATGGGGGGTGGGGAGGAGGGGCAGGGGGGAGTGCTTCTGTAAAGAGTCACAAATGTCGCCTCTAGGAGGTACCTCAGAATCCACCTGACCCACCCCTTCTGGCTTTAGAGAATCTCAAAGCAGGCACATACACAGAATCATCCATCCAGGGCTCGAAGGGACCTCAGACACCATCTTGTCCAGTCCCCTCCTTTTATGGGGGAGAGATTAGTGGATCGGACATAGGCAATGAGTGGCAAAGAGTCTGCTTTGAAAAGAACGGGTAATTCTGGAAGAGGAAAAAAATGTTTGGCGTTCAGATGCCCAGTGTGAAATGTGCAGCCCAGGCCTGGACTCAGTAGTCAGGGTCTGCCCAATGGGCAATCCAAGTACTTAGTGATCCCAAGCAAATAATTTCTACCAGCCTTACCCTGAAAGTAGATAAAGAGGTTTAGAAGTATAGTCTACAATCAAGAAAGAATGGGCTTCTCATTCTCCCAAGAAAACAAAACAAAATATAGTAAAAGACAAAGGCCAACCGAGATGAGAAAGAAACCAAAGGTGAGGGACTCCTAAGTGCTGATGAAGGAGGGATGCTGGGAAGAGGCAGACCACCCCAACCAGGGAGGGCATCCCAGCTCTCAGAAATCTGTAAGATTTACCCCTCTGAACCAGCCTGAAACTGAAAGCTTCTGGGACTCCCCCTAAAAGAGCCAGTCTAATTACTACGCCTTTTCCAATATAGAAACCTCTAATTAGCCAGACAGTGCAGAGGTTCTCAAAGAGTACCCCCTTTTCTTTTCTTTTTTTTGAGGGGGTAGGTGCTTCTGTGGGAAGCTCATTCCTGTCTGGGGCAGCTTTTATTCTCAAAAAGCTTTTTCCTAGGGCAGCCAGGTGGTTCAGTGGATAAAGCACTGGCCCTGGATTCAGGAGGACCTGAGTTCAAATCTGGCCTTAGACACGTGACACTTACTAGCTGTGTGACCCTGAGCAAGTCGCTTAACCTTCATTGCCCCTCCAAAAAAACAAAAAAAAAGCTTTTTCTGTTGTTCATTCAGTCAGTCACAAACCCCACAGACCAAAGCATGCTAGGCCCTTCTATCCTCTACTAGTCTCCGAAGTTGGCCCAAGCTCACGTTTGTCACTTCCATGACACTATCTATCCCTCTCATCCTCTTCCGTCCCCTTCTCTTTCTACCTTTGATCTTTCCCAACCTCAGGGTCTTTTTCCAATGAGTCCTGTCTTCTCATCACGTGGCCAAAGTGTTTAAGCTTCAAGCTTCAGTATCTGTCCTTCCAATGAGTAGTCTGAATGAATTTCTTGAAGTACTGACCCATTTGATCTTGCTGTCCAAAGGATTCTCAAGTCATTTCCAGCGCCACAAATCGAAAGTGTCTATTCCTTTCCTCACAGCAGACAGAGATCTCCCTCCATGGTTGGCCAGCTCTTTCCCCCTCCCCCAGCACTTACAAAGATACAAGGAATTTTTCTCCTCTTGGGGGTCGAACCAGAATGGTACAAAAATGAACAGCACAAAATTTTTACGTCATTTCCCCCATGTGTTTCAAATTAACCTATGATCCTACAAGACTGAAGGCATTCTGGAGGGGACAATGAGTTCAAGTGCACCAAGTTAATGACTCCTGCTGAAAGCAAGTCATAGCCTTTTTGTTGTTCATCCATAATTTTTCAATTGTGGTTGACTCTTCGTGACCCTATTTGGGGTTTTCTTGGAAAAAGATACTGAAGTGGTTTGTTGCCATTTCCTTCTCCAGCTCATTTTACAGATGAGGAAACTGAGGCAAAGAGGGCAAAGTGACTTGACCAAGGTCACAGAGCCAGTAAGTGAGGCCAGATTTGAACTCAGGTCCTCCCAACTCCAAGGCCAGCACTCTATCCACTGCACCACATCTCTGCTACCCAGTCACATCCTTATAAGATATTCGAAGTATAGTAGTGCCTGCTTCAGAAGCCATTTCCCTCATATTTGTCTCTAGGCTTTTTGCTTCTTCTCCAAGGATGGTTATTTTTTATTAAAACAGTATGTAGGGGGCAGCTAGGTGGCGCAATGGATGGATTCAGGAGGACCTGAGTTCAAATGTGACCTCAGATACTTGACACTTACTAGCTCTGTGACCCTAGATGTCACTTAACCCTCACTGTCCTGTCCCCCCCCCAAATGTAATCTGGGAATACACAATGTTATATGAACAAAAATAAGAAAACATACTTTAAATATATTTTTGTAAAAAACCTTCCTCCTTTTCCTCCCAGTACACTTAACAGGTCATAGCTGGACATACCATCAACAAGTCAAGGGTAAAAACAGTCAATCATTCCATCAGAGGGAAGATGTGATACATTCCTGCTCTTGGGAAGTTACTTTCTGATATAGGAGGCAAAAAGGAGTTAATAGAAAAACCGAAGACCCAAGCTCTAATTCAGATATGAGCTCTAAGAGGGATTCAGACCCCAGTTAATGGATAACTTACAAGTCAGGATGCTAAGTTCTCTTACCCACAGAAATCAGTACCCATAATAGGAACAGAGGGAGCTAGGTCGTGAAGACCTTAAATAAAATGACAAGCTATAGAAACTCAAACTAGGAATAAATGATAAATGAAGATGTTTTGAAATGTTTGAAATTAAGCATGGGAATCAGAAAGACACATGCACAGAAAAGGCCAAATTTGTCCCCAGATTCACCTTATGACGTGTAAACCCCCAAAACACACCTCCACAGAAAAAGGTACCTGCCTCAGGGGTTGGGTTGGCTTAGGAACACTGGATGTCATCCACTGAAATCCTTCATTTTTACAGATGAGGAAACTGAGGCTCCAAAAGGTCTCAAAAGCAGTAAATATCAAAGGCAGAATTTGAGCCAGGGTCCTCCAACGTGAAATCCAGTGTTCTCCCCACCCCCAATTAATTAATTAGGAATCATTAATTAGCGATTAGTAACATGATTAAGTGCTATGCTAGGTACCAAAGCTACAATGATAAACAGGAAACAATCCCTGCCCTAGAGAACCACACAAAAGGGAGGGAGGGTTGCACAGAAGGGAGCAACATGTACACATATAATCAAAGATCAGCTACATACCAAGTAATTACAGAGCAATTTCTAGAATGTCAGCCCCTTGAGGGCAGGAACTGTTTTTTGTTTCTGTATCACCTAGGCCTTGTTATTCAGATTTAGATTTTCTAGCTGATTGGTATAAGCCATTACAGCAAGTTCACTAAATGAATGAACACTCATGTGCTCATTGAGTTGAGTCAAATACTTGTTTTTCTCAGGTACACTACTGTCCTGAGTACTGTCAAACCTTTGCTTGAAGGTACTAATCTGGGCCATCAGTCTCTTGATTTGTGAACCCCACTAATTCTGAAAGGACTTCCTTAAGCTCTTCCTCTCCCAAGCTCCCACCTTTCCAAATCAAGAGCTTTAGATGCCTAACCTCGGAATTCAGATTTATGATAGATACATTGATGGAAAATGGCTGGGAACTTCAGAGCCTTTGTGTTACAAACATGAAAACCCATCACAGCAGCCATATAAACAACTGAAACATCTCTGGACAGAATTCACATAGTAATGTACATTTGAGAATCAGAAACCAACACAGGACAGAGGCAAATCAAGTCCCAGCATTTAGCTGAAAAGCCAGCTTCCTTAGGACACTATCTTGGGAGATGGTGGGCTCCCTCTCACTAAAGGTCCCTAAGTCAAATCTATGATAAGTTGGGTATGTGATAGATGGAATTCATGTTCAAGTGTGAGTAGGACTGGATGGCCCTAGGGGACCCATATGACCTTAAGGCTCCAGCATCAACCTTCTCTGAAATTCAGCATCCTCACGACATGGCAAGCCAACGTTCTGGGCACCATTTTGTTTTTCTACAAAAAACATTTTCTACAAAAAACATTTTCAAGCCATTTTCCAAAGAGACCAGACAAAGAAATCGGCTATGGAAGTATTTCAGAAAGAGTTGAAGGGCAAGAAAAAACTCTGTAAATCAACCTGTAGAAATCTAGCTCAAATCCCACCCTCCCACACCCAGTCATGATGATTCTGCCTCTGGTTCAGGAGGGTCCTGGGGATCTGGGAGGGAAATGTACACACAACACAATTTTAAGTTTAATCCGCATGGTTATTAAAATTTTCTCTATCCCTTTAAAAGCTTAAGTCTAGAAAGTTGACCAAAAAAACAGATCAGGGGCAGCTACGTGGCGCAGTGGATAAAGCACAGGCCCTGGATTCAGGAGGACCGCAGTTCAAATCCAGTCTCTTGACACTAGCTGTTCGAACCTAGGCAAATCACTTAACCCTCCTTGCCGAGCCACCCCCTCCCCCCCCAAAACCCCCCCCCACCACCACCAACAAACAAACAAAAACAGAACAAATCCTGATTTGCAGCACTATTTATTGACTTCCATTGAAAGTTTTGTGTTTTCTAAAATTATTGCTATTTATATATTAATGGCTATTGCATCCATCTTGGCAGTAAGCACTTATTATTAATTAATATCATATATACCAGTAAAGAATTGACCACGTGTCTCCCTAAGATGCCCACTAGTCTCAGGTCTTCAAGCCTACATAGCTACACACCCCTAAGAGGGAGCTCACACCAAGGGACAGCATTCCCAGCCAAGGGAGCGGGTTCGGGAAACCAAGAGAGAGACCCAGAACAGACAAAGATAGCAGGCCTCCCATGGTCAAGGCTTTTATCGTCTTTTGATAGAGTCGGGTCATTATACATTGATCACAGCTAATTAGTTAGCATCATTCAGTGCGATTGGTTGACATGATTTGAGGGTGGTCCAGATTAAAATGAGCTCTACAATGACCTAATGGGAAAGAGACTCTCCCTGAGGGCAAAAGCTAAATCTGGGTACCTAAGTGTGGTTTAATGCCTTCAACTCCCTTAGCTGAACAAAAGAATCAGTCTCCATTCCTTTTGTTCCCTTGGGCTTGTCCCAAACAGGATTAGAACTTCCTCAATAATTGGACTTTTGGGGGCACCTAGGTGGCAAAGTGGATAAAGCACCGGCCCTGGATTCAGGAGGACCTGAGTTCAAATCCGACCTCAGACACTTGACACTTAACTAGCTGTGTGACCTTGGGCAAGTCACTTAATCCCAATTGCCTCACCAAAAAAACCCCAAAACAAAAGAATTGGACTTTTTTGGAGGGGAGTAGGGAGACTGAAACTGATCTGGGTCCCCCCAAGATATTCATTATTTATAATTATTTTCCCACAATTTAAAAATCAGAGCTAGTTCAGAAGGGTCCCCTGCACACCCATGCCTAATTCTAATTAGGGCTGACTTGACTTCCATAGTGGGGCTTGGAGGGATAGAAGCTCGGAGAAGGAATCCACACTGAAATAAGACACTGTCTGTGATGTTTCCAGGTGATCATCAAGCCTCTTGTTGAAGACCTTTAGATAAGAGAACCCACTGGATCTCAGGAGACTCATTCCTCTCATTATTAACAAGCTTCCATTTCCCACTTTTGCGTCTTTGCACAGTTGTCCAGAACGTTCTCTCCCCTCACTTCCCCAATTTGGAATCCTTAGCTTCCATGAAGACTCAATGCAAGCGGCAGCAACTTTGAGGGACCTTTCCTGATGCCTCCAGTTGGGAATGTTCTCACCCCACCCCAAATTACTGTTTTACTGTGAGTTTATGTATCCAGAGGTATACGTATGTATGCATGTATATATACACACATATATACACACATACATAAATGTGATGTTCACTTACCCCTTAACTATTTTTGCTTCAGTAAAAGGTAAACTAAACTCCTTGTCCATTTTTCCACATACTGCCTTTCAATAATAATAATAACAAATGAATGGATGGATGAATACATGAAGAAGAAGAAGAATAGCATTTTTAGAGAGCTTTAATGTTTATAAATAACTAGCTTTATATCTGTTCTCTCCTTTAACCCTTACAACAATGCTGTGAGATAGGTGCTATTAGGTGATAAAGGGGGTAGAGCGCTGGGCCTGGAAACAGGAAGAATTGTCTTTGTGAGTTAAAATCCAGCCTTAGATACTTACTAGTTGTGTGACCCTGAGCAAGTCACTTCACCCTGTTTACCTCAATTTCCTCATCTGTAAAATGAGTTGGAGAAGGAAATGACAAACCACTCCAGTGTCTTTGCCAAGAAAACCCCAAATGGGGTCACAGAGAGTTAGACATGACTGAAACAACTCAACAAGGAGAATTCCTATTTTATAGGTGGGGAAACTGAGGCTAAGCAAGCTTAAGTGTTTTGTCCTGGGTCACAGAAATAGCAAGTCCTGGAGGCAGGATTCAAACTCACTGATTCAATGACAGAGCACCTGCCTCAATCAGACACAGACTTTTTTAAAAAGTACATAAGGAAATGCTGAAAACTCCCCAGGGTGGGAAGGGGGATGGAGGTCACCCTTCTGGGTAAAGACCCCCCCACTAATGAAGGCCAAAGCCTCGTGTTGGCCAAAAGAGTCTGCAGGAACACATCCAGCTGAGGCTTAGGAAAGAGCTCTGGACTGCAGATCCAGGGGCCCCCAGGGACAGCCCCCTCCCCAGTCTCTGGAGTTCTCTGGGAGAGTTCCCCTCCTCTCCATGCCCAGGGAGGCTGAACTTACTAGGTCTCTATGACTCAGGACCAAGGTTGGTGAGGGAGAGCAAAACTTCAGCTTCTACTTAGAGGCCACCCCAATTCTGCTCTGCCAATTTGTGGTGACTGGGAGAATAAGACAGTCCACATAGTCCACTGATATTCGAAGCAGCCATCTCGGGGAGAGAGGAGTGACAGGCAGGTAGTCGGCGTGAGTGGGCACCTCCTACAAATGAGATAACAGTTCCTGGTCCAGTGTGAGGACGGGAAAGGCAGCAATGCGCACAGACCAGGAGAATGGATCCTGAGCTTTCTCAGCACTCCATCAAGAACACAGAGGGAGCAGAGGAGTCTGGAGAGCCCTACTATTTATGCAAGTCCTACTATTTATGATCCTGTTGGTGGAAGGAGGTCCTAATGAGGAAATTCCCTCTACCCATGGAAATCACAAAGTGTCTGGCAACTTCTAGTCTTCAGATAATTGGCCTGAGGGCCCAGTGCAGAGAGCACTGGGCTTGGAATAAGGAAGACTCATCTTGGTGAGGTGGAATCTGGCCTCAGACACTTGACACTTAGTGACCCTGGGCAAGTCACCCTGTTTGCCTGTTTCCTCATCTGTAAAATGAGCTGGAGAAGGAAATGGTAAACCTCTCCAGTATCTCTGCCCAAAAAGCCCCAAATGGGATCACAAAGAGTCAGATACCACTGAAAAATGACTGAACAACAACAAAATTCTAAGTCATTGGGCTTAAGTGACTCGCCCATGTGTCACAGATAGGACAAGACAGGACCATAAGGCCGGGTCTCTATCCACTCCACCACCCTTGCATCTATTGATTAAGTGCATTTATCTAGTGCCATTTTGGACTAAGAACCTAGTGTCTTCCTGCAGAGTGATGAAGTTGAGTTCTCTAGAAGGCTCTCTCAGGTCTAACCAAGCTGCAAAGGCTTTGACTTTGTTATTATTATGAATAAATGAACACATTCTTTATGTATTTACAAACTGTCTTGCCCCTTTAGACCAAAAGCTCCTTGAGAACAGGGACTATTTGTTCTGATGTCCACATCATCTCAATTAAACCTTATAACAACCCTGTAAGTCAGCATTCCAATTTCTGTTATACCCATTTTATTTATTTTTGTTTTTGTTTTCAGGGCAATGAGGGTTAAGTGACTTGCCCAGGGTCACACAGCTAGTAAGTGTCAAGTGTCTGAGGCCGGATTTGAACTCAGGTCCTCCTGAATCCAGGGCTGGTGCTTTATCCATTGCGCCACCTAGCTGCCCCTTACCCACTTTATAACAGGAAAAGAGGGGCTCAGAAAAATTGAGCGTCTGGTCTCAGGTCACATGTTAAGTAAGCAATGGAGGCAGAAATCTAACCTGGGCATCTCTGGATTTGTAAATCCATTTGTTCCAAAAAGTGTCTGTATGACATGAGGCCCTGAGTTTTATATTAGCAGGAGGCACTAATTATGATGTCATCATCAGCCTACTAGCTTAGAAGGCTGAATGATCTAGAAGAAAATGTCTCGGGGCAGCTAGATGGCGCAGCGGATAGAGCACCGGCCCTGGAGTCAGGAGGACCTGAGTTCAAATCCAGCCTCAGACACTTTACTTACTAGCTGTGTGACCCTGAGCAAGAAGAAAGAAGAAGAAGAAGAAGAAGAAGAAGAAGAAGATGTTTGTGCTTTGAAGTAAATGGATCTGAGCCATCCAGCATGTGGCCATAACCTTCAGGAGTGCTCCCCTGCTGCTGACCAAATAAAGGACACAAGATGACTTTGGGCTTTGATGAGTTTAAGAGAGAAAAGCACAGTTGGACCCCAGCTATTCTGGAAAAGATCTGGCATTAGAATGAACTGCAGGCTCCAAATGAGTCCGCAGGGTTATGTGGCCACCCCAAAAACCCAATACAATCATACATCGTCTTAGAAAAGAAGCAGAATTTCTAAGAACTGGGAGGTGGTCATCTTATTGTGCATATGATCAGAATATGATCAGACCTCAACTGGAACATTGTGTTCAATTCTTGGTGCCTGCTGTGGTTTAAGAAGGATGTAGACAGTTTGGGAGAATGTCCAGGGGAAAACAAGCAGAGGGTCCAGGGCCTTGAGCTCATTTCATGCAGGCAAACTGGCAAAGATGACCAAAGGAAAATGACAACTGTTGGAAAGCCAGTGGGGAGAAAGGCCTTCAAATGCACTGTTGGTGAAGCTGTGAGCCAGTCCACTCTGGAAAGCAATTTAGAACTATGACCCCAGAGCCGTGATCCCTTTGACATAGGCCCATGACCCAAAGAGATCAAAGGCTGATATATAATATTTACAGTAGCTGCTCCTTTTGCAGGGTAAAAGACCAGAATCTAAAAAGGTGGCTAGCTATCAGTGAGGGGATGGATGAAGAAACGATGGTATATGGATGTAATGAAAAGCTATTAATGCCACAAGAAATGACAAAAGGGACTTGTTCAGTCTCCTACAAAGACTTGTATGAACTGACACAGAGAGAAGTGAGCAAGACCAAGAGAACAATTTATAGAGTAACAACATTATAAAGAAAAATAACTTTCAAAGACTTAAGAACTCTGATCATAGCCATGACCGGCCTTAAATCTAGAAGACCAATGATGAAGCATGCTACCTACTTCCTAACAGGGAGGATGGGTTCAAGAGGCAGAAATAGACATACGTTGTTGTGTTGTTGTTGTTGTTTTAAGAAAATACGTGCATTTGTTTTCCTTGACTCTGCTTCCTTTTTGTCAGTCAATATAAAGATTTCTTAAGCACCGACTATGTTCCAAGCACTGTGGTAAGTGCTGCAAATACACAGAAAGGTGAAAATCAGTCAGTCCCTGCTCTCAAAGCCCTCCCAATATAATGGAAGAGACAACATACAAATGGCTGTAGAAGATAATCTCAGATAATCACTAGAGGGAAGGCACTGGCATCAAGGGGAAAGACTTCTTATAGAAGGTAGGATTTTAGGGGAGACTTGAAGAAGAGCTGGAGAAGTTGGGAAGAAATGATGAAGAGGAAGAGGGTTCCAGGCATGGTGGGCAGCAAGCGAAAATGGACGGTCGGCTGAGGTAATGTCTAGTACAAAATGCAGCATGGAGGCCACAGGATTATGGAGGATTCAAAAAGCGAAACAGAGGATTTTCTCTTTGATCTTGGAGGCAATAGGGAGCCCCTAGATGATCATAAGGGGATGGGGAGGAGGTAAGATGAACTAATCTGTGCTTTAGGAAGATCAATGCGATATCTGAGTAGAGGATGGACATGTATGGGGAGAAACTTGAGGGAGGGAGACCAACCAAGGGCTGGATTTTTTTTTTTGAAGGGGAAGAAGGATTTAGTGAGGAAAATGGAACTATTAATAAGATTGCCAAAAATAAGAAGAAAAAAGGGGGTTGTTGAAATATTTTTTAAAATACACAAGTGAACAAAAGGAAGCTCAGCAGGAAAAACAGATAAGCAGAACAATTTTGAAAATAGAATGTAGACTTGATTATATAATTCTTAATAAGTAAGCTACACATAATATATGAACAGTTTCACAGGGCCCCCCCCATTTTGTATATGAGAAGTGGGGGGTCGTTGTTGTTACACTAAAAATAAAATTAAAAACAAGACAAAAGCAAAAAAGTAGGTGGCGGGGCAGCTAGGTGGCGCAGTGGATAGAGCACCGGCCCTGGAGTCAGGAGTACCTGAGTTCAAATCTGGCCTCAGACACTTAACACTTACTAGCTGTGTGACCCTGGGCAAGTCACTTAACCCCAATTGCCTCACTAAAAAAAAAAACCCAAAACAAAACAAAACAAAAAAGAATCCAAGATGACATAAGAATCAACAAAAATAAAGCCATCATAGATACTTGGGAAGAACTGTACAAACTGAGGCAGAGCAAAGAAAGTAGGACCTTAAGAACATTCTGTAAGACTGCTACAATAAAGTAAAATAAAAAGAGCATGAATGAGAGACAGATAGAAAAGGCTGGCCTTGGAGTCAGGAAGACTCGGGTTCAAGTCCTCCAGAGGCACACTTTGCTGTGAGACCTGGGCTCCAGATAATCCTCTGACTTTTTAAGTTATAAACAACTTGCCAGTCCGTGCTGGCAGAAGAACTTTCCCCACATTCATAGAAATTACAGATCCGGGCCAAAAGAATTACACTAAAAGAATAAGAATTTGAATTAATGTCATGACCGGACTTGATTCAAAGGACTGGTGAAGAAACTGACTTCCCTCCTCTATAGAGTGGTGGTAGTCTATCAGCACAGAAGGCTACATATGTTCAGACATGATTAATTTGTTTATTTTCTTAACTTTTCCCTCAGTGTTGCAAGAGAGGCTAAATTGGGGGAGTGGGATTATTGGGAAATCAGAGTGATGTTTTTTAAAAAATCAAAGAATTAACAAAACATTTTAAAAAATAAAAGTGTCAAAATGGCAATTTTCTCAGAGTTCAAATCATGGGTAGGGCCAATAGATGGAAGAAGAAAATCCTGAGGGTTTGGCAATGGCTCCAGATGGTAAATTTAAGGTCTAGACAGGGTAGTTATGTAAGAAGACTCCTTTACTGAAATAAAGCCATTCTGACAGATAGGACATATAGATAACCCACCAGAGAAGGAGAAGGGGTGAAAAGCCATCAGTCAGCAGGAAACTGTAGTTTCAAATACTGAAAGACAGTCTCTCCTATTTAGGTGAAAAGTTAGCCAGAGTCACCCTTGGGTGGGGAAAAGATGAGCAGATATATCCTTAGAGCTGGGCTGTGAGACAAGAAAAAGACATGGCAGTCTTAGGTCTGAGACCTGTAACCAATGGGCCTCATTTTCCTCAGCCGTAAAATGAGGATGACAGTGCTTCACTGGTTATCAGGGAGGAAAATGCCCTGGAAACATTAATGGTAATACAGAAAGAAATCTGTCTCCCCCTCCCTCATCATCAACATCATCATTGGAGTAGTGGCTAGACGTTACTGAACCTCTCTTAGCCTCGTTTCCTCATCTGTAAAATGAAGAAAAGCTGTAGTACCATCTGCCTTCCCTCTATGCCCCAAATACCACTGGGTCTTTCCAGCTGCCCTGCAGCTGTGCTGCCTCTGATTTTGTATTTCACTCATTCATTCATTCATTCATTCATTCATTCATTCATTCATTCACACCACACTAAATGTATGTGCAGTATTACATTAAAAAGCCTTACTTTCACTCTAGGCTGTCCTACAACTAACATCAGTAACACCTCCAGAGAGGCAGAATGAAAGTGTCTTGGGGTTGGGAATCAGAAAGCCCTGGCTTAGTTTGAGTCAGCTCTGCCCTGCGTGTGGCTTTGGCCAACTCATTTCACTTCTCTGAGACTCCATTTTCTGCGGTACAGCCTTTTTCCTGCAAGAGATTGGCCCATATCTAATCCGTCACCGAGCCTGTCTATTCTTCCTTCTTCACACCTCTCCAATACACTCCCATCTCTCCTCTGACAACGCCACCCCTCTGGCACAGACCTCCCACAAAGTGGTTGCATTATTTGAATTTAAACTTCATGTTTCCATTGAGCTGGAACCAATGGTCATATTTTACATAATTACAATTTAGAAAATAATGGGAGTTGAAATACATGCAATCACTTCATGGCATGCATTCATTATTCATATTAATCAGGTTCTAGTGATATTTAAGGGATAATTAGGTGGCACAGTGGACAGAGTGCTGGGCCTGGAGTCTGGAAGACTCATCTTCTTGAGTTCAAATCCAGCCTCAGATATTAACTAGTTGTATGACCCTGGACAAGTCACTTAACCCTGTTTGCCTCAGTTTCCTCACATGTAAAATGAACTAGAGAAGGAAATGACAAATCACTGCAGTACCTTTGCCAAGAAAACCCTAAATGGAGTCACGAAGAGTCACTCACAAGTGAACAACAACAGAAAGCTGTATTTATTTATAGAGCAGGGACCAAAAAGCTGTGAAATCGATTCCAGTCAATTTTAAATTAACTGAAACCTTCCAAAACACAAGTATGAATGTTAGGAGATCCGATATTGTGGATCAATCAACCAGTAGTGATTAAGTACCCACCTTGTGCAAGGCAAGAGGGAAAAGTTAAGAAGACAAACAAATTAATCACACCTGATGGGTATGTTGACATTTGACTTCATACCCCTACTCATGAGGAGCTGGGAGAGGGATTTCTTGATTAATCCTCAGAAGAATAATGACTTTAAACTGAATTCTCATGCCTTTTAATGGCAAAACTATGGCCAAAAGAGATCCACAGGCTCTCCTCTTATGGTAGTCAAGTTTATAATACACCGGTATTGATATTTTTGTTCTGGTCACAAAACCAGAACATGTTTACTGTGGATAACAGTCACTAGAATCTTATTTAAAGCAGTGTTATTCTTCCTCTGAGTGGACTTATTCACAAAGCTCTCTCTGCGAGTATGGTACCATGAAAACAGGAAATCATAGGTTGCTGTGACTCCCCTATATCTGTGAACTCAGCTGGTGCACAAAATGGATCACCCAGCAAAAGGACTGAAGGCCTTTCTCTGATACTTTTAATATTTGGGTGCTATTCATGCCATGCTAAAGGTCTCAGTGAAGCTCCAATTTGGAAGTCACGAAGTGGCCATTGTGAGAAATGATCACTTATAACCAATATCTTGGGGAGATTCAGAGCTCCCCCACTTCTTTCAAAGCCCCATTTTTTCAAGGTTCAGTTTGTCTTTAATAATAACTTTAATAATAACTTTGTCTTTAATAATAACTCCCTTCATCTTGGTCAGCCCCACCCTACTCAAGCTTGGGTGGAGACAGATCCTTTTGTCTAGATAGGGAAGATTTAGGGTGGAGTGGGGTGTCACTCAGGACCCCCCACCCCCAATGAAAAAGGAATACATTCTTTGAATTGATAACCCAAGACTGGAGATGGCCTTTCTGTGAAGTACATCAATTCTCAGCTCCATTGATCAAGTATATATAAAGTGTGAGTCCACTCACCACGATTGTCTGAGAGAGACAGCCAAACGACTGTCCTTTTATTAATAACCTGTAGACATTATTAATAAAATGATTAAATTACTTAGAAACAATGTCTCTCAACTTTTTAACCATCAACACCATCCAACCTGTGTGTCTACAATCAAGCCCCACTAAAGTAGGAGTTGGGAAGGAGATTTCTTCAGTAGGCCTCAGAAATCAAGATGGGGCATAAGTATAATCCAAATTTAATCTAAAGACCTCCAGTGAGGAAGTTATCCCCACCTAATTACTAGGAAATTCTTCCTTAGATCAAGTCCAAATTCGTCTCTTGAAACTTCAACACACTGTTTTTAAAGCAAGTCTCAATTATCCCCCCTCCACATGATATCTGAAGACAGTGCAAGGCTTTTCTTCTTCTGTTGAAATAAATACCCTTCACCATCCTGGCTGGCCTCATCTGGATGGCCTCCCTGATTATCAATGTCCTTCCTAAAATATAACACCTGTATCTGCACACAATCCTCCAGATGTGCTCAGGCCAGGAAGGAGGTCAGCAGGACCACCAGAGGTGTGGGTGATGACAGAGACTTCTGGGGACTGGTGCCCAAACTACTCCCCAGGAGCCCAGTCTAGAACTTAGCTGGGCTGTCTGAGAGGGACAAGATGAAAATAACATGGCAACGTAAAAGGATTTGGTAAGCTGAAGTAAGCGGCAGGTTGTGACAAGGTCTAAAGCAGTTTATCTCAGACTAACACTGGATCACCTTAAGAGCCCTTTGTGAGATTTTGGGAAAAAAAATTTTTTTTTGCACTCCTACTATAAAGAAAACAAAACCCCCAATCCCCTTCAGGTATTCATCCTATGAATACACAAAACACTACCTGAGCTACTCCCGTCTCAAAACCACAGAGCAAAGTCCAGACGAGTCTGTTCAGCTCCAGTGTTGGCCAGAAACGAACCACAAATGCATTCAGCAAAGCCTTGAGGTCTGTGGGTGCCAGAAAGAGCCAGCAGGGCTTAAAGAGACTCCTGTGAAGAGTGAAATTATCAGAAGCATGAGAGGCAAGGGGTCATCCGGCCACCGGGATATAGGGGTGAAAAAAAATTAAATTCCTTTCTTATTTCTTCACATTGAGACTGTGTGTGGTGTGTAAATGGGAAGGCGATCGGCCCAAGGGCCGGGACATCTGGGCTCTAGTCCCAACCCTATGACAAAGTAATTGTGTGGCCTGTTCACTTTACCTCAGTTGCCTCATCTGTAAAATTAGGGGGCCTGAAGTGGAAAGGCTGTGAGGTCTCCAGGGAGTCCCCCTCTAAGATTCTAGGAATGCAATGCTGGAAGGGAAACTGTATACATCGATAAGACGATTCTAGAAGGCGGTGGGAGATACTGACTGATTATACCAGTAAGAAGACAAATGGCAATCACTCACATTCAAGGACAGTGTCTGGACACAGTGGCCACTTAAAGAATGCTTGCTGACTGACTAATTGACATATGTGTATCTCACATCAACCATTACGAAGCACTTTCTTACTCTCTCCCTGTCAGGAAGGCACGGCAAATATAGCAACTTTACAGATGGGAATCTGGGGCTCACAGAGGGTTAAATAACATACCCAAAGTCATACAGCTAGCAAGTGTCAGAGGTAGGATTCAAACCCAGTTCCCACTGACATCTTATTCTTTTCTTTCTTTTCTTTTTTTTTTTGGGGGGGGGGAGGGCAATGAGGGTTAAGTGACTTGTCCAGGGTCACACAGTTAGTAAGTGTCAAGTTTCTGAGTCCAGATTTGAACTCAGGTCCTCCTGAAGCCAGGGCCGGTGCTTTATCCACTGCATCACCTAGCTGCCTCCATCCCACGGACATCTTAAAGTCAATGTGTCCACAACTTCACTCATTATCCTTCTCCATCAGAACCTAGCTGTCATTCTCAACTCCTCACATCAATTCTTCACCAAGGTCTGCTGAGTTTATGTTTCTAATATCTCTCTCTCTCTCTCTCTCTCTCTCTCTCTCTCTCTCTCTCTCTCTCTCTCTCTGACAGGAAAGTGACTTTCCCATTGTTTATTGGCCCTTCTAATAATGCAAAGGTTGTTCAAAAAGTCCATTTACAAGGTCCGTTTCTAGCACATTATACATAACAACAGTTTTGTTGTTAATACCCTATTTTGTCAGGCCCATATGGCCACACTAACTCTCTGTGACCTGAAGTCCCCTCAGTTTTAAAGACGGGGCTACTTCCAGACAAAATACATGCCAAGATTCAAGTGGGGAAAAATGTTTGCACTGCAGAAATTCATCACCAAGTGGAGGTTTACAGAGAGATTGTTTTCTGTTAGTCAACTATACTTAAGCAGCAGAAGGTAGAGATACCTAGGGGTGCTTGAGGAAGCACAACGAATGAATATTAAAGATCATACATTGCCACTGGAATCTGGTGGAAGACATATTACAATGGCCTGCTCATTGGTCCAATTTGGTCAAGTCTTTGTCCACTCCAGACCAACTTCCCCTCAGCTGTCAAAGAGATCTTCCCACAGGCCACATCCAACCATATCACCCTCCAATTCAATTACAGGGGGCTCCATTTGCCAGTAAGAGTTGCTTCCTATTGCCTCCAGCATCAAACAGAAAATCCTCCAGTTTGCAAAGCAATTCATAACCCAGTGTCTTCCTACCTTTCCAGTGTTCTTAAACCCAATCCCCCCAAACCCCTTACAAACATGCTCTTCGGTCCAGTGACACCAGCATACTTGATAGTCCTCAAACAAGACCCTCCATTAAAAAAAAAAAAAGATCCTCCATTTCCCAATTCCAGGCATCTTCCCTGGCTGTCCACCATACCTGGAATTCTCTCCCTCCTTATCTCTGCCTCCTGGGATCCTTAAGGTCCCAGCTAAAAATGTACTTTACGCAATAAGTCTTTCCCGATTCTCCCTCAATGCTTTCTCTCTGTGGACTACTGCCCATCTATCCTGTCTATATCTCATTAGTACATGGGTCTCCCCCATTAGACAGGGAGCTCCATGAGCGGGGATAGTCTTTTGCCTTTCTTTGTATACCCAGTGCCTAGCACATAATAAGGACTAAGGACTAGATCTGAATTTAACTCATACAGGGAACTCCCAAGTAAGGAAAGACCTTCCACCAGCGTAGGTTGGTAACATCTTAGCATTTTATATTCTTAGGGAATCGCCTAGAGCTCTAAGTTAAATGACTTGCCCAGCGTCACAGGCCAGCACTGTGACTTGAACCTATCTTTTCCTGGTTTGGAGGACAGCTCTTTACCTACTTAATAAATAATGCTTGTTGGTTGAATTAGTGACCCCACCTTCTACAGCCTAACATCTCTGGGTCTGAATTCCTCATCTGTAAAATTTAGATGAAGGAAAGGGGAAAGGCATTAGGCAATAAAGAGCTGACCTTGGAGATGAGAAAACCCGGGTTCAAATCCTGCCTGAAATATACTGGTTGGACAAACCTAGACAAATCACTTAACTTTTTAGTGTCCCGGGTAACTCCCAAAATGGTAGCCCATTTGTAAACCTGCATGTGTCGAGGGACTCAGCTCACTGGGAGTTCCCTAAATGGGTGAAATTATACGTTTGGATCAAAATAAAATGAGGAAGTAGAATAACAGCGTCTCCAAGGCCCCTTCCAGCTCAAGCATGCCATCCTTCTATGAGGTAATTGTATGCAGCAACCAACCTTTGTGCCCACGGTCTACAACCAAAAAAAGTTCAAGGGCCCATTTCTCTGCACTACCCCCTCTCCAACCATCGAAGATCACAACAATAAAAACCTACCCCGCCTGACAACGAGTAACTCATACTGGAAGCAGCCTCTTCCAGGGATACACTGTCAATTGTTTAACAACCAGCTCTCCAAAAGAACACTTTTACTTTTATTCTCTCTTGCAAGTAACATTTTCTCCATCACTTTTTAAATACTAAACAAACAAAAGAACAATAAATCCAAGCCTTAATTTGTATCCATTGTGGCGAGGCAAATGCCCACAGCAGAAATTTAATACCCTTGGGTCTTTCCCCATTCAGGGGTGCTAACCAAGCCTGTCACATTGAAGAAAAGTATGCAGAAATAGATACATTCTTGTAGGAAGTGGGGAGGAGAGAAATGGAGTTTAAAACATGAGGTTACATGGCTACATATCTGGGAGTGGCTCAGAGGCAGCCAAATCTAGCTCTGGGTGGGTTACTGTGCTTAAATGAGGTGCAAAGATCTCATTTTTACCCTACCACTCAGGCACAAATTTTATTAGCACACACATAGCCCACTTCACAGTTAGAACTTGAAGAAAGGTCAGAAGTCATCTATTCCTGGGGGCAGCTAAGTAACCCAGTGGATAAGGCACCCACCCTGGATTCAGGAGGACCTGAGTTCAAATGTGGACTCAGACACTTGACACTAGCTGTGTGACCTTGGGCAAGTCACTTAACCCTCACTGCCTCCCCCCCACAAAAGTCATCTAGTCCCACTGCCAAAGAACAGATTTTTCTGAGCTGAGAGAGACAGAGAGAGTGTGTATGCGCGCCTCTCCAACTCAACCTTGCTCCAGGTTCTGTCTTCTGGAGCCAAACAAGACACATGGAATCCCTCTCCTTTTCCTGATGGTCCTTCAAACCCAGGAGCACAGCTCTAGGCCCCTGGGGGCTTCACTAGGCTAGCCCTCCCTAATTCCTTTAGCCCATCCTTGTATGACTTGGACTCACAGCCCTTCACACAACCAACGTTTCTCTCGATTTCCTAGTACCTTTAGGGCCCCTCCCCTGTCACATTCTTCCAACAACCATCAACTAATATTTATTAAGCATTTCCATGTGCCAAGCACTAAGTTACTGCCAGGAATGTTCAGAATTCAATTGAATTGAACAAACATTTATTAAGTCATTTATTTATGAGATACCCAAGGCACCATGCTAGGTCCAGAATAACGCCAATCAAGTCACATCTCTTCCTAAGAACTTCCTCCCAAAGCTTAGATTAGGGGTCAGTAAGGTAGACAGTTGGCAGGGAACAGCAAGTCTTAAAGATTTTAAAAGATAAATGCATCTATTTTTAATGCCAGAAATGTCTGCTTTCTACAATATGGAAAGTGGTGCAGCAAAGAGAACTCAAGATCTGAGTCAGAGGAGCTGGGTTCAAATCAAACTCTACTTATTTCCTGTGCAACCTTAGGCATTATTTCACTGCTCTCTGGACCTGTTTCCCCATCTACAAAATTACAAGGCTGGATTAAATGACCTCTAAGGTCCCTTTCAAAATCGATGATCTTTACTTACCAATTTCCCTTGTATACATCCTGTATGTATATAATTGTTAGCATGTTGTGTGTCCCCTTTCCCCCCTTAGAATATAAACTCACTGAAGGCAGGGACTGTTGTGATTTTCTTTGTATCCCCAGCAGTTAGCCCAGGGCCTAGCACACAGTATGCATTTAATAAATACTTGTTGACTGACTCAGCTGTGTTTAAGTCGTTGTTCCAACATATACTGGCTGTCCTGGGGAACACTGTAACCTGAATTTCTTCAGTCTCCTCTGAAAAATGGAGATAACGATTATTTATAGGAACTGTGAGCAGAAATAGGCTGGTCAACTCAATAAGGCCAATGGATGAACCTTTGTTCTGCCTCTTCAAGGTGACTTTCCCATGTACAGTTTGGATATCTCCAGTGAAACACATTTGGGACTGGGATCCTACCTCCTAGATGCTATGCCAAAGGTCTCTTTTCCTGAACCTTGCCAGCCCACTGGCAACATAATGAAAATGAATGAAGGAGTTATTCCCCAATTAATAAATTTTCAAAGGATACAAGAAGACAGTTTTCTAAGGGAGAAAATCTAGCTATCAATAACCACATGTGAAAAAAATGCACTAAACCATGAATAATTAGAAAAATGAAAATTAAGGCAAACCCGAGTTACCACTTCAGACACTCATCAGATTGCCAAAAGTTTACCCAGAAAGGAAAATACAATATATTTTAATTATAACATATACTATATATTAACATACTGTTGGTGGATCTGTGAATTGCTCTAGCTGTTCTAGAAGGCAATTTGAAGTTATGCCCCCAAAGCAATTCAACCGTGAATACCCTTTGAACCATAGATACTACTACTAGTTCTATATGCCCTAAAGATTAAAAAAAAAAGAAAGAACCCAAATGCACAAAAATATTTATAGCAGCTCTTTTTGTGGTGGAAACTGAAGAGATGTCCCTCAATTGGAGGATGTCTGAACATGCTGTGGTATATGAATGTGACAAAATACTATTGTGCTCTAAGGAACAGTGAAGGGAAGGGTTCCAGAGAAACCTGGGAAGACGTGTATGAAATGATTCAGAGTGAAATGAGCAGAACCAGAACAATTTACACAATAACAGCAATACTGTAAAGACAAACAACAGACTTCGTAACTCCCTTCAACAACAATTACCAATCACCATTCTAGAAGATCAATGAAGGAACATGCTGCCTACCTCCTGATAGAGAGGTGATGGATTCAGTGTGGATTCTAGTTTGTTTGTTTTTAATATGGATAATGCAGGAATTTATTTCATTGGGTTGTACAAAATTATAACAGGTTTTGTTTTTCTTGCATTATCAATGGGTGAAGCAGGGGATTTGGGAGGATGAATATTTGGAAATAAAAATAAAATAAAAACCGAATTAAAAAAAGCAAGCAAGCAAAAGGACAAGCGGGGGAAATGATGAATGAGTCAGGGTATTTGGAAAAGACAGACAGATTAAGTCAAGGCTAGTTGGAATCAGAGCCACACCCTGGACTTGGCCTTCAGAGCCAAGAACAGAGAGTAGGACTTGGGTCCAGGGGCAGGGTATGCTTTTTTTTTCTTTTTTTTTTTTTCCCATAGCTCTTCAGGCAACCCTTCAGCCTGAGAGGTGGCATCTGGGAAGGCCGTGGGAGAACCCTTCCTCTGTGTCACTTCCAGGGCTGGAGCCAAGTGATGCTGTCACTAGACAGTCCCAACACCATGGCCTTCTGAATGGTCAGCTGTGTGTGTGTGTGTGAGACCTCTCCCTCAACTCCAGGGCCTCCCTCTGCTCTCCATGGTGTCTCTCCCCTCCTCCTTCCAAAGGCCACATCCCGGGTGTGGCCCAGATCCACACCAGCCAAGCCTCAATCAAATATCAATCATTCCCACAATTATGAGCAACTAGAATTTATACAACTTTCAAGTTTCCAAAGTACCTAATGTACGTCTTCTCATTTGAACTTCATTGTCATTGTTCAGTTGTTCTTAGCCATGCCTAACTCTTTGTGACCCCATTTGGGGTTTTCTTGGCAAAGATACTGGAGCGGTTTGCCATTTCCTTCCGTGAATTAAGGCAAATGGAGGTTAAGTGACTTGCCCAGGGTCACACAGCTGGTAAGTGTCTGAGGTTGGATTTGAGGAAAATTAAATCTTCCTAACTCCAGGTCTGGTGCTCTATCCACTGTACCACCTAGTTGCTTTAAGTCTCTACCTCCTCTTAATTTCAGTGCTTCCCCTTTTAAATATTTCCTCTTTATCCTGTATGTACTTGTGTGTGTGTGTGTGTGTGTGTGTGTGTGTGTGTGTGTGTGTGTACAGAGACAGAGAGAGAAGGAGAGAGAGAGAGAGCTTGTTGTCTTCCCCATTTGATTATAAGCTCTTTGAGGACAGGGACTATCTTTTTTTGCCTCTTTTTGTATTCTCAGCACTTAGCACAATGCCTGGCACAAAGTAGGCACTTAATAAATGTTTAATGAATTGAACCGGATTTCAGAGAGGTTAAATGGCTTGTCCACAGCTAGTACATATCTGAGGCTACCTTCGAACAAAGGTCTTCCTCACTCTAAGTCCACTCTATCTACTAGGCCTTGACATCTTTCATCTCTGATGTCCAAGACACAACCAATCATCCTTGTGTGGTGTCCCTAGGCCCAGGGCTATAGTTAACAAGATTATCAACAAAATCCTCAATATGGTATTAATAGAGATGTGTACAATCTTCATAGAGAGAAATTGTCAAATCAGAATCATACCTGGATAATCTTAACTTTGTTCCCCTGACCTAACTCCTGTTCACATCCCCTATATATATTTATACTGTACCTCAAAATACTATTGTGAAGAAAATACTTGGGGAACTTTTAAGTGCCACATAACTGAGTACTGCCACAGTGCTTTTGATGGAGAGCAAGGGACCACAATTCTTGGTTTGGGTTTGTTTTTTTTGTTTTTTTGGCATGGCAATGGGGGTTAAGTGACTTGCCCAAGGTCACACAGCTAGTAAGTGTCAAGGTCTGAGGCCGGATTTGAACTCAGTTACTCCTGAATCCAGGGCCAGTGCTTTATCCACTGCGCCACCTAGCTGCCCCCAATTCTTGCTTTAAAAAACAAAAAACAAACATCCTTGTTCTTTCCAGCTCCCAGGTCACAGGACCATAGGTTTAGAGTTGAAGGGTACATTAGCCCTAGAAATGAAGAAACTACTGCCTACAGTTGTGCAACAACTTATCTAAGGTCATACAACTAGTGGCTGAGCCAGAACTCAAACACCCAGGGCCTCTGACTCCCAATAATGTCCTTTGAACTGCTTCACCCTCTCACATCTCCGTGAGCAAGGACTTTCTGTCCCTTTGATTGCTGAAAACCAGAGCAGCCAGTGAAAGGCCTTGGTTCTCTGTGAAAACTTGGAGTGGTCCTTCAATGGCAATGAACTCAATGTCAACCCAGCGCCTGACTTAGGCCACATGTGAGTAAGCCTTTGATACCTTCCCCCCTCCCCTTTTCATGGATTCTCCCCTCCAGCTCCTGGGACCAGCCCCCTCAGTCCCCGGCCTCCCTGGATTGCCCAATGTGGCCTTCCGCCCAGAGAGATGAGCGACCCAGGGCGCCTCGTGTAGTACTTTCTCTTTGGAGCCTCACAACATTTTTTGAAGATGGGCACAGGCATTATCTCAATTTTACAGATGAGAAAACTGAGGCCCAGTAAGGTGAAGTGATCTGCCCATGGTCATATCACTTAAGAAGTGTCAGAGGCAGAGCTCTCCTGTATCCAAATTAAGTGCTCTTATCATAAACAAAAATGAGATGCTCCTTTGAATACCATCAGTTACTGACTCCAATTTAGGTAATACATTTTCCCCAACCCCCACCTCCAAGAAATTTGGAAATACAGAGATTCATATTCCTATGGAGCAGTGACAACAGACATGGATCTGAAATTAAGAAAGACCTGGGTTTGAATCCTATATGACATTTTCTGGCTAATCTTGAGTGAGGGATCCCATCTCAGCTCTCTCCACTAAGCAATAGCATCTTTCATCTGTAAGGTCCAGGACTCAATCAATTAGCCTGGATGTGGTGTCAAGAGGCTTGTAAAATGGAGGGAATTGAACTGAATGACCTCTAAGTCTATGAGTCAATGATATAAAGTAAATAAATGTGATCTGCTACTATTTTTCCTATCAAGGTACAAAAAAAATTAAGAGACTAATATGGTTTGACAAAGATAGTCCTTTTACATAGTCTCAATAAACAATGCACTTTCTTTTCTTAAAATCTGAAGACATCCCCTGCAAATTCCCCTAGCTATTATCTCTGCAAAAAGATCTGAGGTTCCCTTCAGTTCTAAACCTGTGTTTCTATGAACCTGACATACCCAAATTATTCCCTGTCCTACCCCAGTCTCTTTCACACTCCCAGTTCCCACAGCTCAGACTCTGGAGTTAAATGAATTCACACTGAGGTGTCAACTAAGGTGTAACCTCTAAGGAAGGTCATATTTACCTTTTAAAAGAGGGTTGCCCAGAGAGATAGAGGAAAAGAATGAAGGGAGAGGGAGATTTGTACCTTTCCAAAGGCCCCTCAAAAATCAACCAAGGCCAGTATTTATTAAGAACATGCCTAACTCAGTGCTAGGCAACGTGCTGGTACAAGCAAAGTCCCCACAGCCCATGCCTACCACATGGTTACCCATCTACCCCCTCTCCCAGATGTGGCTCATCTTCCCAGCATCCGTAGACTGGCAGAGCTGGAAGTGACCTATTAATTATCATTTAAGCTACTCCCTCCCTGCCTTTTCACAGAGGAGGAAATCTAGATAGGAAGAGTGACTTGCTCAAGGTCTTCCTGCTAGCAAACTTGGTACAGGCCAGTGGTTATTAATCTGGAGTCCCTGAAATTAAAACAAACCAGAACAAAACTTTTGAAAAATAACTATTTCGATATGATTGGTTTTCTTTGTAATCCTATTGTATTTTATGGATTTAAAAACATTCTGAGAAGGGATCCACAGGCTTTACCCAAACTGCCAGTGAAGTCCATGAATATACAAAAAAATTTAAGAATCCCTGGTATTCTTTCTGGAGAGCAGTTTGGAACTATGCCCAAAGGGCTATAAAACTGTGCATACTCTTTGACCCAGGAATACCACTGCTAGGTCTGTATACCATAGAAAAAAGAAAGAAAGAGAGAGAGAGAGAGAGAGAGGAAGGAAGGAGAGGACAGATTAATGTATTGTACAAAAATATTTATAGCAACTCTTTTTCTGGTGGCAAAGAATTAGAAATTGAGGGGGATGCCTAGCCATTGGGAAATGATTGTACACATTGTGGTATATGATTGTGATGGAATAATATTACGATATAAGAAAAGACTTACATGAACTGATGCAGAGTGAAGTGAACAGAACTAGAAGAACATTGCACATAGTAACAATACTCTACAGTGATCAACAGCAAATGGTTTAGCTATTCTCAGAAATACAATGATCCAAGACAATTCCAAAGGGCTCATGATGAAAAATACTATGTGCCTCTGGAGAAAGAACTGATAAAGTCTGAATGCAGATCGAAGCATATTATTTTTCACCTTTTTGTGGGTTTTTTTGTTTTCTTTCACAACGTGACTAATATGGAAATATGTTTTGCATGACTACACATGCATAACCTATATCAAATTGCTTACTGTCTCAGGGAAGGGGGAGGGGAAAGAGAGGACGGAAGAGAATTTGGAACTCAAATTTTTTTTAAAATGTTCAAAAATTTTACATGTAATTGGGAAAAATTAAAAATTAAATTATTTTTTAAAAAAAAATAAAATAAAAGAAATGGGGAAAAATCCCTGGTAGAGTATTGGGCCCTGAGTTGGAAAGACCCATACTTACTAGCTGTGTAACCATTGATCACCTCACTTAACATCTCTAAGCCTCAGCTTCTTCACCTGGAAAATGAGCAGGTTGGTTTGGACAGGTTTTAAAGTCCCTTCTAGCTCTAAACCTATAAGCCTAGACACTCAAGTGTCCTAACATTAAATCCTGTACACTCTCTTTCTTTCTTTTTTTGTAGGGCAATGAGGGTTAAGTGACTTGCCCAGGGCCACACAGCCAATAAGCGTCAAGCGTCTGAGGCTGGATTTGAACTCAGGCCCTCCTTGAATCCAAGGCTGGTGCTTTATCCACTGGGCCATCTAGCTGCCCCTACACTTTCTTTCCACTATCCAAACTTTCCAAAAGTTTCCATCAGTGAAAGATCATTGGAAGAAGATCCAAAATAGGTTCTTTTCCCTTTCTTAGGGAGGAAAAAACCCAAAACAAACCCTACCAAAAAACAAAACAAAACAAACAAAAAAAACCTCTCAGGGTTTTCCGAGGTTTTCCGAGACCACAAAAGCATATGGAAACACAGAGATTTGAAAAAGTCAACGTGGGCAGTTAGAAAAAAAGTTCCAGAAATCTGCAAACTTCCCGTTCGGATTGGCTCTTCCAAAGATTATACTTATGGAAGGTGCTAAATCTCATACAAGCATTTAGAACAAGGCAGAAGGAAAGGCAGAAGGAGAAAGAAAGAGGAAGACCCTTTCACACTCTGGCCCATCAGCATTATTTTCAAATGGCATTTATCAGTAAAGATAATCTGAGGAGAACCATTTATACTGGACCATAACAGTCTCTGAGACCGGAATCTCTTTCAAAAGGAAGCAAAAGCAAGGAGACTCCCAGGTAATGAACCACAAACTTGTCTCCACAGACAAAGGGAGAGGCATCATCATATTTTAGGAAGGGCGTTTATATACTAAAGGGTCCAGATCTGGTTCAGTGAAGAGCCTCCAGGGCAAGACATAGAAAAACTCCTTAGACTAGAAGAGAAAGTGACAGTCTTCTTCAAGTTTCTGAAGGGTCACTGCATAGGGCAGGGATTGGCCTTGCTCTGTTAGGCCTCCTGAGAGAGGCAAACTTGGGCTTGAGGTCTAAAAAACTTTCCCAGCTGTCAGAGCGGTCTAGGGGTGAAATGGGCTGCCTCAGAGATTAGGGAGGCACAGTCTTTGAGTCAAGTCCCGTTAGGAAGAACATGAGTGGAAAGATCATTGGCTCTACCGGAGACCACCCACCCTCCCTGGGTCTCAAGTTTGCTCACTTGTAAATGAAGCCCAAGTAGCTACCAAGGTCCTTTCTCAAGCTCACAAAGTCCTTTTCTGGGTCTATGTGAACATTAAAAAAAAAAAAAAACTGTGTTGATATTGATTTGTATTGATATGCTTTGTATTAAATTTGTATTGACACGTTTTATATTTATGCTAAATATTTACATCCCTTATCCAGTGTGTTGGGGGCATGGGGGATTCTTTGGGGAATATGGGTTCTTTGTTAAGGTGTGAAAGCTGTGAAAACCCGATCACTGCATGGATATCCTTGAAATATTAAAACAATCAGATGAAGGTCTCCAGCCTTTTGGGTAGAAGCTCTATGAAGCACAGAAAGCCGTATGCCAAAACAGAAAATGGAGAATTTACAGTCAAAGCCAATGGGGGTGACAGTGGCCAAGTCACTGACCCCTCTCAGCCTGTTTCCTCATTTGTATAATGAGGGGACTTAGCTTAATGAATTCTATTGAAAGCTAGAGGAGTCAAGTAACGATAATGACTCAACCTTTCTAAATTGTTCTGACGATTTACAAGTATTTTTCTCAAAACAACCCTATGAAGGAGGTAAGGCAAATATCTCAATTTTTCACCGAGTCTCAGAGAGTTTCATTGAGAGGAAGTATAGTAGGATGGAAAGGACACCGGATCCTCCACAAATAATGGGACTTTAAGGTTTGCAAAGTGCTTTATCATTCCTCATAATAACCCTGTGAGGCAGATGCTATGATGAGGAAAGTAAGGCAAACAGAGGTTAAGTGGCTTGCCCAGGATCAAACAACCACTGAGGCAGGATTCGAACTCAGCTCTTCTCGACCCCAGGTCCAGCCAAGCTAGTAGCTTTGCTATTTAGCTGCCTCATGAGAGTGAGCCCATCGCTCTTCAACCTTTGAGGACCGTCGCCTAGCAGAGTGATTGTACTCAGCCCATCTGGCCTCACCCAAACTCTGTGAATTATTATGTTTGGTTGTCCCTATTTCACCAACCAGGAGATTACAGCTCAGAGTCGTCATTACCTGCCCATGTCCTAATCTATGATGTATTTCAGGCCACTGATGGTCACAGCCTTCAGAGGTGAGGCTGAAATATCACAATGCAATCAGTTCACGGCAAAGGGCCAGGGCCCCAGTCTTGGCTCCTGTATTACTGTGCCCATGAGCAGACTACTTCAACTTCGGGCCTCCAGTAAAGAATGAGGAACTGATGAAAAAGTTGTGGTTCTACAATGGCTGGCCAGGTGTGTCTGAGAAGCATATAGCTACCTGAAGGGCTAGCTCCAGGGCCAAATTCTCAGGCCTGCCCAATTCTTTGTGGCCCCACTCAGGGTTTTCTTGGCAAAGATACTGGAGTGGTTGGCCATTTCCTTATCCAGATCACTTTTACAGATGAGGAAACTGAGGCAAACAAGGTGAAGTGACTTGTCCAGGGTCACACGGCTTAGAAATGTCTGAGGCTGGATTTGAGAACACAGGAAGATGAGTCTTCTTGATTCCCAGCCCAGAGCACTATCCACTGTGCCACCTAGCTTAAGAAATATATGAGGACAGGGGTCAGCTAGGTGGTGCAGTGAATAAAGCACTGGCCCTGGATTCAGGAGGACCTGAGTTCAAATCTGGCCTCGGACATTTGACATTTACTAGCTGTGTGATCTTGGGCAAGTCACTTAAACCCTCATTGCCCTGCAAAAAGAAAAGAAAAAAAGAAAAAAGAAAAAAAAAGAACTAAATATATGAGGACAAAAATCAAAACCAGAAGGCATAAACTAGCAAAGGTCTTCTGGGAGACAAGGTGGGTCTTTCTCATGCACATACCAAAAGAAGTCCTTTGGAGACAGAGGGAGAGGGAGAGGAAGAAGAGAGAGAGAGAGGGAGGGAGGGAAGGAGGGAGAGGAAAAGGGAGAGGGAGAGGGAGAGGGGGAGAGAGGAGGGGGAGAGAGAGAGAGAGAGAGAGAGAGAGAGAGAGAGAGAGAGAGAGAGAGAGAGAGAGAGAGGAACCTCATTCCCTCCTGCCAGCTAATTTTAAATGGAGGGTAATTAGAGCTTCTCTGAAAGTTCTAAGTTGGGTTCTCCCTGCCTCCTGCCCTGACCTATTGCTTTGTATTGTGAAAACGGGCTGCCTTTGACCAAGGAGAGGAATTTACCAGCTCACTACAGTACTGTGTGAAATCTAGCAGCATCTGGGGGAAAGAAATGTCATCCCTGGCCCAAGCTGGTGTCAGGATTGCCACCTACGGGGCCAACCCCCAGTGTGTCTCAGGCTGGCTGAGTGAGGGCTCTCCTGGGGAGGCCGGAAAATTTAAACAACTCAATGAAACAAATGCTATTGCAGGAGCAGTGGTGTTAAAAACAATGAATGACCCAATCTGCATCATTCAGGTCCCTTAGCCTACTCTGTTGGCCCTTTCCCAGGGCCCACAAAAATTCTGTTTATTTTCTTCCAAATACAAATTAGGCCCTGCAGGTTTGCCTGACTTAAATTTGGCCTGATTCTTCCACGTAAGGAAGGAAGGAATAACTGGAAGCAGCTTGGTGTAATGGGATGACTGGTGCTTTGGCCGTCAGAGAACCTGGTTTCCAGTTCTGACTCTGCCCTTCGAAGGTCTGGGTGGCCTTGGGAAAGTCCCTTCCCTGCTCTGCCTTCTGTTTTCTCTTCCATAAAAGAAAGGTGTTGGTCTAGATGACCTAGTCTAGTCCTCTTTCCAGCCCTAAATCTCTGAGTCCTTGTCGGGGGTGGGATGCCGGTAGTTAGAGTCTGTGTGAACTTAAGAGAGTCACTCTCTTTGTCTGGGCCTCAGTCTTCCTCACAGATCAAATGAGTGGGGCTGGGCTACCCGACTCCCTCCTAGCTCTGCCTTTCCATGTTCCAATTCTCCCCTCTGCCAGGGCTGTCGCCCAGTGGGTCAGAGGTGCCAGCTTCGGCCACGGGCTCCTTCAAACTGCCCATGTGGATCTCAGCAGCAGACAGCACGGAGGACTTGCATTTAGTCATATGGGAAATCGGGGTAATTGAAACCTTGCTGCACCACAGGATTGCAGAGCCTTCTATAAATACTCTCCCTACTTGTTGCTGACAGACACAAAAGAAGAGCGGGGCGCGGAGAGGGAGGAGACGTCATATGACTGGGGGTGGGGGGTGAGCCCCGATTATTAACTCAGTTTTTATAACGTTTCTCTTCTAGATCCAGTGTGCTGTTATTGCGCGCACGTCCTTCCCCTGAAGCCCCATTTGCATGTAGACATATAAACAACAGCCCGTAAGAGGAACCTGATGCAGTCTGAGCCCCGAGGGGCAGTGTGATGGAAAGAGCGTCTGGACTTGGAGGCCCTGGGTTCAAATCTCACCTCTGACACCCTGAGCCAGGCGCTAAGCCTCTGTGTCCTCAGCTGAGGAAGGATAGTTTCCGAGTTCTGTCCCTGCTCCTCCTGTGGAGGTGCACGGAGCTCCAAAGGGTCGTGCCCGGAGGCACCGAGGACGTCCAGCAGCGTCTGGGAGTGGCAGCACCCCGCAGGGGCTCCCCAAGCGCAGGCTAAGGGTAGGGACGGTGGAAGAGCTGGAGTCCAGGGGAGAGTCGCCCTGGCTCCCCCTCCTACGCCTCTCCTTCCAGATCCGCTTCGTAACAAACAGGGGAAAGCTACAAAAACACCCGGGTTGAGTTCGAGCCCGGGAAAGCAGTCGCTAATAGGGTTTGTCTCCCGGGCAGCCCCGAAGCGCCCGCCGAGCCGGTAAACAAGGGACTACCCCCCCCCACCCCGAGCGCGGTGCAGATGCCCCGGGGGGCTGCTCACGCCCCCACCTCCCACCGGGCCAGAGCGTGCGTCCCTCTGCAGAGCTGGCTTTGTCCAGGGACCTTGCTCTTGTCCCGCCCCCTCCCTCCCTGCCCCAAACGTGGGGAGCGGCTCCCACTCACCCCCTCTCTGGGCCACCTGGGTCCTGCGTGGGGCCGCGGGGAGGAAGCGAGCTCGGCTCCTGGGCTCTCTAGCAGGCGCGAAGGGAGGTGGACAAGTGTGCGGGCTTCCCGGGAGCTCGCTGCTCGCTCAGCAGCGATCCGCTGCCCTGCCCTGCCCTGCCCTGCCCTGCCCTGCCCTGCCCTGCCCAGCCCCGCCGGCCGGCCGGCCAACCAACCCCTCACATCACACCCACAGGACAAGAGGCCGGGGGCCAGCCCGGAGCCGAGTCCCGTTCCCCTAGGAGAAGGCAGGCTCTCGGGCGCAGCCAGCGCGCGGGCACGTCTCCTGCATCGCGGGGCTCCGCGCAGTCTCCGGCTCACCCTTTTCTGGGGTGTGCAAGGCTGAAGTTTCTCTCCATCCCCCCTCCCGCCTCCCCTCTCGTCCTGCCCCCCCTCACTCCCCCCCCCCCCCAAGCCAGCAGCTTCTCAAGGAGGCTAAGCTTACATCCAGTGCAACAATTTCAGGAAGTCTGAGTTCTTTGACTTGAAAAGCCCGGGAGGATGGAGCAGGTCAAGCGAGCTCAGGGGCTGCATTTCTCTGGCGTGAGCCACCCCCCTCCCCCCAAACCTGGGGCCTCTCTAGCGCTGCCTGCCATGGGGATCCCAAGCCAAGCCAATCAGATCGCACATCCAGAGGAAGCGAGGTCATGCACGGGAATCCAGCCCTGGGCATTGGGGGAGTGGACTGGCCCAGGCAGGGACCGACACCCAGTAGGTCTAAGAACCGGGAGGAGGGCGCAGGGGCCCTCGAGTCTGGGCAGCAGCGCCCCGCCCCTTCCCCGCCCCCCTCCTCCAAAGCAGAATGTCAGAAATGCGAAGGTATTACCCTTAACAGCCCGTGGGGCTGCAAACAAACAGCCCACCCGGGTGGATGGGAGACTTCAGAAAACTGCCTGTATCCAGAAAAGGGCGCCACTGTCTTAGGCCGGAGAAAAGTTTCTGTACAAGAATGCGGCTAAGGTTTCCAGGGAAGGCTCTCCCAACGTTAATCTACGAAAGCCTTTCTGAGCATGAAGCGTCCTGAACTCAAGGGGTTAATGGAGTTTGCAACAACTGAAAACAAAGTAACCCAAGAGGGGGAACGAGACCAAAAAGAACCAAAAGTGTAATTTTTAAAACAAAACAAAAACACAATAGTTTCTTTTCTGCGCTCCAGGTGTTAAAAACCTCATGCAGCTGTCTGCAGAACTCACTGGTCTGCTTTATTTCAGTGTTCTAACCATCCCGTAGTTAGGCAGGAAATCTTCCAAAAAATGCTATCTGCTTACACATCAGGTTTACCCTTTGATGACGAGTCCCCCCAAAATAATGACTGGCCAGACTGACATTTGCAAAAGGGCAAAGGCGGTTGTCTTTAACGCAGATGTTAGTCACCCTTCAGCTCTTGTTTATATCACTGTAATTTCCAAAAACAGCGTCCGGATTAAAAGAAAAGAGCTGTTTTAGCTGTAGGGCGTGTGGAGGGGTGTGTGTGTGTGTGTGTGTGTGTGTGTGTGTGTGTGTGTGTGTGTGTGGGTGTGTGTGTGTATAATATAAGAGTGCAGTTCAATCCAACAACTGTTTATTAAGAGCCCACTATGTGACAAGAATGGTGCTACATGCTGAGGATACAGAGAGAGGGAGGGAGGGAGGGAAGAAGGAAAGAAGGAAGGAAGAAAGGAAGGAAGGAAGGAAAGATGATAGTTCCTGCCCTCAATGAGCTTATTTTCTACTTACTTATAAAAATAATCAATAACTGAACACACAATACTTGACACCCCAGGGCAGGTATTTATAAGTTAACTAATTTTTAAAAAGAATAAGAACCATAATTTTGTTAAGTGGAAAACAATCCATTCCAACTTCCTTGTTTTACAGATGGAGAAACTGAATCCCAAGAGGTTGTGGCTGATTCAAGGTCATTGGCTGGTTGGTGGTAGTCAACCAAGGTTAATTAAGAATTGCCCCTTATGCCAGGCACTATTTGAGATGCTGGGAATAGAAAAACAAAAAATAAAAGTCCCTGCCCTGAAGGAGCTTACATTCTCTCAGGAGAAATAATATGTTGACATATAACTAAATACCAAATTAATTAACAAAAAGATATTTGCAAAGCCAACTGGCTTCCCTCAAGTCTCAACTAAAATCTCACTTTCTCCAGGAAGCCTTTCCCAAACCCTCTTAATTCTTGTGCTTTCCCTCTTGATTGTTTCCTATTTATCCTTTCTATAGTGGGGGGTGGTGAGAGGGGGTGAGGGAGGAGGGAAGGGGGGGGCTTGCCTGTAGTCTTTCCCATTAAATCACCAGCTCCTTTCAGGGCAGGGACTGCTATTTGCTACTTTTTGTGTTCCCCAGCACTCAACACAGTACCAGGCACATAGTAGGCACTTAATAAATGTTTATTGACTGACAAATTGGGTGCTTATTCTGTGCTAAGCAGTATTTCCTGTGAGTCACAAATATAAAATCTAAGACAATAACTTCTAGTCAAATGGAGGAGAGGAGGTGGGAAGGCACGAACAGCTGGGGCCTTGGGAAAGGCCTTCAGTTAGCTCTTGAGCTAAGCCATGAAAGATGTTTAGGGATTGTAAAAGGCAGAGGTAAGAAGGGAGTGCATTCTAGGCATGGGACAGCCTGGATCAAGGCCCAGGGCCAGGATTCGGTCACTTCTTTCCACCATATCACCTACCTTTCCATATGATTTCTTGTTTCATTGGCTAAGAACTTGCAGAGTTTCTCCCCACCCATGACAGAGTGCTTTAAGTTACAGGGGCAGCAATAGAGGTCTTGTGTTCAAATCCAAGCATTACTACAGTCTACCTCTGGGATGCTGGGCATGCCTCTTAATCTTCTGTGCCTCAATTTCCTCAAGAATAAATGAGGGTTAGGGGCAGCTAGGTGGCACAGTGGATAGAGCACCGGTCCTGGAGTCAAGAGGACCTGAGCTCAAATCCGGCCTCAGACACTTAACACTTACTGTCTGTGTGACCCTGGGCAAGTCACTTAACCCCAATTACCTCACCCCCCCAAAAAAAAGAATAAATGAGGGTTGGACTAGATAGTCTCTGAGGAGGACACTTTCAGCTCTAAATTCTATGATCCCCATTTTAGGGATCAAGGTTCTGAGAAGATAAATATTGGAGCCAGGACTTGAACCCAACCAAGTCAGCTGACTTCCAAGTCTATTCTTTTCACTTCCTCTCTACAAATTCAAGGTCTAAACCAGAGCATTTAGAGCCATTAGGACCCTTAGAGTTGGGTCTCAGCACCTCACTTTACAGATGAAGGAAGTGAGGCTCCCAGATAAGAATCCAATTACATGGAAGTTTCTGGAGAGCAGAGACTACTTTGTTTTCTCTGTAGCTTCAGTGCCTAAGCGCACACACAGCAGGTGCTTTAAAATGCTTATTCAAAGAAGAGCCAAAAAAATGCTTATTCAAAGAAGAGCCAAAAAAAATGCTTATTCAAAGAAGAGCCAAAAAAAAAAAACCAAAACAAACAAACAAACAAAAAAAAAGAGCCTCTCCGGAGTGCCCAGGTAGTGGGAACCACTGGCCACTTAGATGCTCTTAGCCGGCTATTCTTAGATCAGAACTGCTTTGATATCCTCTTTGCCCACATCTAACCACCTGGGGGCAAAGCAGATTCCAATTCCCCTGGGTCTCCTCCACCTGATGTGGAAAGCTGGAGAGATGACAACAATAGTCATGAGAACAACAGTAATAGCTGGCATTTCTATGGGACTTTGAGGTTTGAAAAGCCCACCTTTAATGTAGATAATAATTTAATAACTTATCTTTAATGTAGATAAGACATTTTCCTATTTGGTTCTCACAACAACTCTGGGAACTGTGGGCTATGATTATGCCCATTTTACAGATAAGGAAACGGAGGCACAAGAAGTGAAGTTGCCCAGGGTCACACAAGATTCGAATTCGTGTCTTCCTCCAAGTCCGATACTTTATCCACTCTAGCACCTTGCCATCTCAACTTACACCTCCCCAGCTCTACCTACCAATACCCTGGTCCACAATAGCCAGGATGCTAACCGAGGTCCCTTTAATTCAAAATCTAGTGCACTTTCCACTCCAATGCTCTAAGAGAACTGTGCTTGCAACCATCTGCACCTGCCTTCTTTTTATCCCCTAACATAAATGCACCAACATGTGAGTACATTTCCCTTGCCTGAGGGTTCTCGTGACTGTAGGGGGCTGTCATCATTGCTCTCACTATGTGACCAGTTCACCTTCCACCTTCCCCTCCACCCCAGATTTAAAGACTAGACCATGTCTGTTGTTGATTTGTTTGGTTTTGGGGAGAAAACCCAAAGAATGGATGAATCTTCCCTGTGGCACTACATGGAGGGAACAAGAAACCACCAATGTGCTGCCTTTTCAGGATCAAATTATAAAAAGTTGATGCAGGTGGCAACAACTGCAAAGTTAGAGCTTTCTATACCTTGCATGGTCAGTCAAAGTAGAGAGCACGTGGACTGTGCATGCATCCATAAAAATCATCATGTGCAAACTTCCAAGGCCTTGGCACCAAGGGAGTTACCTTGAATATGAACTGGAAGCCTTCCTAAGTCACTGACGTCCAAGTCTGCCTTCTCTGGCTGACTACAGACCTTTCCCAACTGAGAAATTAGGACCTGAGAAGTTTATTTTGTGGGAGTATGTTGGAAGAAATTTAAGAAAAACCTGTTTCCACCCATGTAGCACTTTTCTTGAAAGCGAGGGTGTTCCTGGTATGTCCAATTTTAAATAATCCCTTTTACCTTTTGGTGTGCTACGTATTGGCAGGCCACCCAGACGGCACCCCAGATGGGCTGGCATGTACACGCAGTGTGAATAATTTTAGTGAAGTATTCCTTTCAGGCCTGGGATTCCTGGTGGTCATAGCCTCTTTGGAGGGATTGTGGGTACAATGGAGTAAAGAAGACCTCTAACCTCAAATCCAACCTCTGGCCCTGATTTCTTCCTGTTAGTAGATCTTGGGAAAGTCTTTTCTAGGCCTCAGTTTCCTTATTTGTAAAATGAGGTTGGACTTAGTAGCCTCTGAGGTTCCAAGTGCAGACCCATGTTCCCATAATCCACCCCTTCATGCGTACCATTCCACTGAAGCTGTCAAATGATGGAAGGTCAGGGATCAAAGGGACTCCAGCAATCATCTTGTCCAAAACTTCATTCTCGTAGGGGAGGAAGCTGAGACCCAGACAAGGGAAATGACCCGTCCAAACGTGTAGAACCAGTGAGTGGCTTGAGTCCAGAACTAGAATAAATAGAATAACAGTGACAATGATTTTAATGTTTGCAAAGGATTTTCCTCACAACACCCCTGCAAGGTAGATGTTATTATTATCCCCATTTTGCAGGTTAGGAAACTGAAGGACAGTCTAGCTCTCTTTCCGCTATATCAAGTTCCCTCTCAAATAGCTAATCACCATCCCCCCAGGTCAAGTCAAATCAACAAATATTTATTAAGTGCCTATTCTGTGTCAGGTCTGCCCTTAAGAAGCTCATAATCTAATGACAATTAAAGCTCATAATCTAGTGGAGATATCAAACGAGATGCCACATGTTCCAACATCTTCATAACAGTTGGTTTGGTGGGAATGAAGAACTGGGAACAAAGGGGGAGGGGGCACCGTTTGGGGAAATTGGCTAAACCAACTGTGGCACGTGACTATAATGAGGAGCTATTCCACCATAAGAAACAACAACTATGAAGAAGTCAGAGAAGCATGGGAAGACATAGAATAGATATAGAGTAGAAACAAGCAGAACCAGGAAAACAATATACACAAAGACACCAGTGGAGAGAATCCCAAAATGAACTACATGTAAGTATAGTGACCAAGCTTTATCCCAGAGAAAACTTAAGAACATGCATCTCCCTCCCATCTTTCCAGAGGTGGGGGATTATGGGTATAGAATATTGCATATGCTGGCAGGCACGTTTAATGTATTGGTTAGTTTTGCTTAACTGCTCCTCTCCCCCCCCAAAAAAACCCCACCTCTGTTACGAGGGATGATTCACTTGTAAAGAGAAAGGGGAGGATGTAATCAGAAATTAAGGTGACAAGATTTTTTTTTAAAATAGTCACTAGCTTCTGAGTGTTAGCTTTTATTCATGGATTGGTCATACAACTTTTGCTCCACACCCCTCTCCAGCCTTTAAATTCTCTAAGCTAAATGATTACAGTGGGGAGTGGAAGAGGGTGATTCCTATACCAAATAATCCAATGTGGTCAATCAATGCCACTGCTAATAGTTTATGTAGGGGCAGCTAGGTGGCGCAGTGGATAGAGCACCGGCCCTGGATTCAGGAGGACCTGAGTTCAAATCCGGCCTCAGACACTTAACACTTACTAGCTGTGTGACCCTGGGCAAGTCACTTAACCCCAATTGCCTCACCGAAAATAAATAAATAAATAGTTTATGTAAACCTTTTTTAATTCATAAAATGCTATACAAATTTATCATCTTATTATTTGATAAGTCATCAGATAGCTCTTTAAAACAAAGCTGTGAGTCATCCAAAGGGCAAAGAGGCACGTGGGCAGGCTGTGACACATTACTCACCAAGAATTATGCAAGAGATACATATATCTGAAAGATATATGACCAGAAAGGAGATACGGTGGTCATAGGTCATTTCACCTCATGGCCTGTGCCTGCCTCACTTGTGGAAGAGATTCCCTCTCTACTTCCACCTGGAAACTGCATCCCTGACTTCCTCTGAAGCTCACCTCAAGTACCATTGACTACATACATGAGGCTGTTCCTAATTCCCCCAGGTAGTCATGTCTTTCCCACCCCGAATCACCTTATTATATTGGTTTTATATGTATTTTTATGGGTACATGTCTTCTTCATTGATTTGTCAGCTTCTGGAGGGCAGCGACAAGGTCACTTTTATATGTGTACCCCGAGCACCTAGCACAATGCATGAATCACACAATAGGAGTGCAATAAATGCTGATTAGTTGATTCTGGAAGCAGTATGAAGGGCAGATTGGAAAGAGTAAAGGTGGAAAGACATGGAAGGTCATAGCATGTAAGCTTCTTGAGAACAAGGACTTTTATTTTTGTCCTTATATTCTCAGTACTTTGGGCCATCCTTGGCATATGGTAGACACTTAGTAAATGCTTATTGCTTAAGTAACGTGGAGAGTTTGAGGAATAACAAGCTTACGTTCCATTTGTATCTAAAGGAAACCCCTCTCGGCACCCTGGGAGTACCTCCTGGGAGGCTTTATAGGAGTAGATGAACAGGAGTCATCCAGGTTGCAAAGACATGGATGGACTACCCTGGGTACCTCTGGAAGGTGTAATGGCATCGATGAGATCACAGGTGCTGTGAATTAGCCAAGTACCAATATGGCTTCTCTTCTTGGGAAGAGTTGCCTGCCTCTAGTGCCCTGGCCTCACACACAGCATTGTGGCGATCATCTGAGGACCAGCCTAGCCAAGGGTCAGAAACACTCACCACCTGGTTGGCCACAGCCAACACCTGAAACCCGGCTACAAAGTCAGAGAGGCTGTGTTGTGTGTCACAGGAGCATAGGTCTACGGTGGGAAGGCTCCTCGGAGCTCATCTAGCTCCCCTCCCACATACTGCAAATAAGGAAACTGTAGCAAAGAGAAATTCGGCGACTTGCTTGTTGGCATGGTTGGGATTTGAACTCAGGTCTTTGAAGTCCAACGTAGGCATGAATCTTTGAGCTACGGGTGGGGTCTCTAAGCTCCTTCCACTTTGAACATTCTAGAATTTCATTCTTCCTATTTAACTTTGAACCTGCTAAGTATGCAGCCAACTCGATTCCTGCATTCTATAAGTGGCATTGCCTCCCCAGAATCACCTATCTACTGACTATGGACGGTACATCTGGAAACAACCCCAGATTAGGCAGAGTACTCGCTTTTCCAAGCTGAATATCTCATGTTCTTTGGTGAGCTTGAAAGGGCAACTCTGTAAAAAGGGAACTGCATTCTTCTTGAAAGCAACGGAAGCAATCCATGATCTCATACTTAGAATCACCTGGTATGCATGAGGTCATGTAGAGAGCACTGGACCCCTAATCAAATTCCACCTTAGATGCTTGGTAGTGAGCCTGGTGAAGTTGTCACATCGGTCTTCTCATATATAAAATGGGGGAGCTGGACTCCAGGGTCCCTAAGGTAACTTTCAGTTCTAAATCAATTTTCCAGAATATGAACCCTAGTCTTCTCCTTCCAAAGTCCAATTGTCCTTCTATACTAGCCTGCCTGGGCTGACCCAAGAGTAATAACGATGTCTGGTTAACTCTTTTTTTTTTGGTGAGGCAATTGGGGTTAAGTGACTTGCCCAGGGTCACACAGCTAGTATGTGTCAAGTGTCTAAGGCCAGATTTGAACTCAGGTCCTCCTGACTCCAGGGCCAGTGCTCTATCCATTGCGCCACCTAGCTGCTCCCACAGGTCATCTTTCAACATGACTCCAAACTACCAAGACATCTCTGGATTAAACCACCTCTTGGAAGGAAGGAAGGAAGGAAGGAAGGAAGGAAGGAAGGAAGGAAGGAAGGAAGGAAGGAAGGAAGGAAGGAAGGAAGGAAGGAAGGATGTTACTGAATGCTTACTAGAGCACTGGGGATATATAGAGAAAAGCAAGACAGCCTCTGCTCTCCTTCTAACAGCAGACACAACACACAGAAGGCTTCAGCTATAAGTCAGATGGAAAGTCCCCAGGGTCCTTAGGGCACAGCAGCAAAGTCATTTCCACTGATAAAACTGCATTAGTTTCTTAATTCATTGGAATGCTAGTGCTATTGCTGATGTCCCTGGTCAAGGGACAAGGGTAATAACCCACGTGTGCACCAAGTGCTTTGTGATTTAGGATCTAGCATGCACTTCCATCATGATGTAACTGAGGCACAGCAGACTCAATGGACCGTCAGTGTGAATCTCCACTGTGCGTACATGGGCACACAGCCTTGAACATGGCGATGCCCTTTCAAATGGGATTGCGCTGTGTTGTAATGGTTCCCCACCTGGGCAGCCATGGATCCCTGGGAGGCCAAAGAGTTATCTGGGGGATGAGAGGACCTTGAATCCAGAATCTAAGGTTGAAACTTTGACCACTTCAACCAGACTTCCAGTGTCTGAAATCTGCAAAACAATCAGAGCTGCTCTCTCTTTAAATCAATCTGTGTGCCTTTATTGAGCACTGGCTGTGTGCTGGGTACCTACCCTTCAAGGTGCTGAGAAGACAAAGACCAAGGTGAGACAGTACCTGCCTTCCTGCAGCTTATGTTCCACTAGTTTGAAATGACTCAGGGTCATCAATAAGTCAAGAGACTTTCCGGAGAGAACAAATAGTGTGTCTTGTACATATCTGTATTACTATTTTTCAACTATATATATATATATATAATATATATAATATATATAATATATATAATATATATATACACACACATACATATATATGTCCTAGTGTAATTAGTAAACTGTAAATTCATCTAAAAGCAATATTAAATTCACAGAAGCTTTTCTCAGATCAACAGTTAACAGTACAACTAGTATCACCTGGGGATCCATGCCAAGGGATCTTCCAAAAATATTGGAGACCACTGGAGCGACATAATTTCAGGAGAGCAGGAAGGAGTGCTCCTTCGGACCTTCTTCCCGGCAAGGCTGAACCTCTCCCTCCCCATGGTACACACGTGTTTTTTGTTTGTTTTTGCTGGACAATGAGGGTTAAGTGACTTGCCCAGGGTCACACAGCTAGTAAGTGTCAAGGGTCTGAGGCTGGATTTGAACTCAGGTCCTCCTGAATCCAGGGCCAGTGCTTTATCCACTGCGCCACCTAGCTGCCCCTTACACAAGTGTTCTTTCTCAGCTCCAGCCGAACACCAGAACTGCCCTACAGAAGAGAAAAAACCTGCTACTGGGTCCCTGGAAGAGATGAAGCAGGTATTTTCTATGAAAGCAGGGCCATCTGCAGGGTTCTGGCACTAAAAGAAGGAACAAGGAGGCTTAATGACTAATCATTGTCCAGCTGAGATTTCCTGGCTGAGGAGGTTCCTGGATGGTCTGTTGGAAGTTAAAAGGAGATTGTTCCTCTGCATTCTTGTGGGAGGGGTGGATGAGCCCATGCCTACACCCAGAGAGCTATCCAAGACCTTTTTCGACAAGGGAGATATAGTGGACCAGAATCCAGGCAAAGGGAGCCAGTGCCCCTCCATCAGGCTAGCTCTGCAGATGTGGGCCAACCGCTAAGGATCTGGCTGGTGAACCTCTGCTTCTTTCTTTCCAAGGACACCTGGAAGATGACATCATGGGACCGTGGGAGGAACCCAAGAGTTGGAGTCAGAGGTTCCGAGTTCCAAACCCAGTGTGGCTACTAGCCACTGTGGCTTACCAGCTCTGTGACCATGTGAGAGAATTGTCTTGGTGTTTCAGCTTCGTCTAAAAAAAGAAGTGGGGGGAGGGGGCAGGGTCGGACCAAAAGATCATTTAAGTCCTTTGCAGCTGGGGCCCCTATCATCAGACAGTGAGCAGGAGAAAGTCAAGGAGAGGAACACAATCAGCCAATGGTTAGCAGGGCTGATATGGGAAGGGTTGGGGGGGGGGAAGACCATGAGAGAGGCCTGAAGAAATCTGACCTGGGGAAAAGAACCTAGCCTTCAAGTCTGGACAGCTAGAGAGACAGAAAGTAGCCAGGTGACCCCAGGAAAATAGTGGTGATGCCACCACTCTGGACCTCAGCATGCTCACCGATAGAACAAGGGGGTTGGATGAGATGATCTCTAAAAAGCTTTTTTGTTTCACATCACTCTGTTCTATAGACCCTGTGGAGAGGCAGTGTACCATGGTGGATAGAGATGGCACAAGACCCGGGTTTAAGTCCCTCCTATGACCTGGAAAACCTCAAAGCAACTCTCTAAGCCTAGAGATTGCTGAACTGGTCCTGGCTGGCATTGTTAGATGTTTCTTCAAATGGGAGTTCCCTCTATCAGTGAAAAGACAATTGCTGAGTCTATCCCTTTATGTTCTGCATTACAGTTAAACTTGACTCTGAGGCTGTTCCCCTAAAGTCAGTGACCATGTATTTGCTTAGTTTAGGCCGCATGAATGCATAGAGCCCAGTCCATCCTTCTGCTCCTTTGAGGCTGGCTCTAATGCCACCTCCATCCTAAATCTCTCCCTGATTCCTGCCTCCTCAAGCCCCCAGCGAAGCTCAAAGTGTTCTCTCCCACCTCAAATGCTTCTAGAACCCCCTTTTCTATCTCTATCCTTTGACCCTATCATCCTCACTTTGCTTTATACTTATCTGAGGTACAGGTGCCTTCTTCCCTTTCTCCCCACCAGCCAAGCAGAACTTGAACTCCTTTATGGAAGGAAATAGGTATGGAGAGACAGAACAATATCTCCATTATCTATAGATTTGTCTTTGTATTTTTAGCCCCTTTTACATAGTCCAGCCGGAGAAGGAAATAGCAGATCCCTCCAGTATCTTTGGCATGAATACCTGCAGTGGGGTCACCAAGAGTGGGACTGAGCAACACCACACACACACACACACACACACACACCCCTACATTTTTAGCCTTCCCCATTAGCCCTGGGGTGCAGGCTGTCTTTTGCTTTTCTATCCACAGAGCTTAGCACAAGCACTATGTGCCTGGGTAGGCATTCAATAAATTCTTGTTGACTTGACTTAAAAAATATATTTGTTCAAATAAGCTGAAGCACATACCCTGCACTGAACACAGTTCCCTGCATGTGCATTAAAAAAATTGGTGTTAAATTGAATTATAAATGAATTAATTAGGGTCCTACTTACTGATCTGTAGGCAAAGATGATTAATTGATGGTTTTAAGAGAGCTATCCCGAATCCATTAGAGTCCTTAATGGCTAGGACAATTTTTTTTTTAAATGTACAAGTATGCTTAAATTTCTAGAGCAGCCAATATTCTCCTACTCACAATCTTGAATTTATTGTTTTTCCTGCTGCTACTTCCTTTCTCTTTTGTAGGGTATTTAGTAGCGACAGAGATGCAGTTCCCCCAAACTTTGTCCTATTGTAATTTGTGAGCCCACCATAAAGACTTCAGCCCCTTCCTTAGTTCCAAACCCACTGACCACAGGCATGTGGACCACGCCTTCAATTGGTGAGTTCCAAGCATCTGCACATCAGATACACAGAAATTTGACATTACTTCCTGTTTTGTTTTTACTGTGGTTACCGGGTCAGTTCAGCAAAAATGGTAAGCACAGGCTATATTTTCCTGTCTCCTTGCTAGCACAAGTATGCATTATGAATGTATAATAATCATAACAATAACAATGATAATAATGAATAAATCTGATTTCTCTTAAATAACTCTGAGGCTTTACAGAGTACTTTCCGCATAGGTAGCATCTGGATTATCTATAAGATCTCCATCTGGGAGATGAGGAAACTGAGACTCACAAAGACCAAGTGATTTAAGACAGAGATAGGAAGTGGGCCTATAATTTCACTGACCTAGGGAACTGACTCCCAGATGAAGAAACTCTCTCATCCAGTGAAGGCTGGTACTTCTCTGCAGCTTAGCCTCTTGAAAACTGACCAAGGCCCCTGAGAAATTGTCCATTTTACAGATGCGATTGTATAATGAACAAAGGGCCAGCCTTGAAGCTAGGAAGACCTGGGTTCAAGAAATATCTCTGAGACATACTGGCTCTGTGACCCTGGACAAGTCACTTAACCTTTTAGTGGCCCAGGCAATTTTGTAAGGCTAGAAGTCACAGAGAAGCTGCTGACCTGCACAGGTAGAGGGAGTTTTCCAAAGTCACTGTCCTTCACCATATTCTCCTAGATCTCAACCTGATTCCCAGGACTTTTCCCTCTGCCATGACCTCAGCTGGGTACTTTCTCCCCACTTTCCCCCTTTCAGAGTCCTTTTATGGAATGTCCTACCCCCATTAGAACGTAAACTCCTTGAGGGCAGGGGCTATCTTTGGTTGTATCTATATATATATTTTTTTTGGTGGGGCAATGAGGGTTAAGTAAGTTGCCCAGGGTCACACAGCTACTAAGTGTCAAGTGACTGAGGTCAGATTTGAACTCAGGTTCTCCTGAATCCAGGGCCAGTGCTTTATCCACTGCACCACCTAGCTGTCTCTGTATCTGTATTCCCAGCATTAACAAATGCTTCTTGGATTGTGGACTGTATAGAATCTGCCAAATGTCACAACATGAGGTGGCACCACCGTGTCCCAGATCTCATGACACAAGCTTTGTTAATATTAGCGATAATCGATGGGGCTTGTGAAAAGCTTCCTATAGACAATCTACCAGTTGGGCTTCAGCAGGAAGCAGGAAAGCAAGTACTTTATTTTTAACTACACTTAGGGTTTAATCAATATAGCAGTTCCCTCTGACAATGCAGAGCAGCATCTGCTCCACATTTACAATCAGAGGTGGAAAGGAAATCATCTCATTTTACAGATAAGGAAACTGAGGCCTGGAGAGGTTGTAGCTTGGCCAGATCACCAAAAATGCTAAGAGATCCGAAGGAATTACATTATAAAGCAGTTTCCACTGTTCAGAGCTGAAGGAATCATTCCCAGAATGGAGAAGAAAGGATATCACACTCTTCTTAAAGCCTGAAACAGCATTTTCTGGCTCATAAGGACAAAGAGAAAGGAAGCAGCATTAGCTATCTGTAGGACCCCAGCAGCGACGGAAGGCGCAAGGCCAGCATGCCATTGTCCCTATTAGAAGGAAATTCTCCCACTTGTCCAAGAGGCCCTGCCATGAGGAGGCTGGGGACGGCAGAGTCCAGAAGGCCAAGCCTCTTCCTTAGCCAAACAGCTTAGGGAACAATAGGCTCGAGGGAAGTCAGGACACCTCTGCCATTGGACTTCCCCGCCGGAAACTCAGGTTATAATAAAGGGCCTCCTGCTTCCTGTTCCTTAATGATCTTGGGGCAGCTCCAGCCAGGCAATGCGAATGGCATTCAAAAAAAAATAGCCCGATTGGGACTGCTGGGGAATTTTTTCTATTTTTAAAGTATTCTGTTTAAACCCAATTGCCTTTTAGAAATAAAACGCCACCAGGGAAGGATGCTAAGGAGTGCTGGCTCTGGAGTTGGAAGACATAGGTTGGAATCCCAGATCGAAGAGTCACTTACTAACTGTTCCAAGTTCCCCATTTTATAGCAAGCAAATTCTTGCTTCCTACTCCCCAATGCCTCTAACCCAGTTACCTCAAGAAGACCTTGCGTTGCTCCTGCTCCCTGATTTTGTCCCCATCCCATTCTGCAGCCCTCTCCCTTTGTGGTCCTTCTTCTCATCCAGCCTTTCCTTTCACAGGACCCTCAGTAATCCCCAGGCATAATTTCCAAGCCTCTTCTCATCCTAAATTTCTTCTTGACAGTAGGGAGGACCTGAGGCCTAGGGCGACATTACTCATAACTCGTGATTAAAACCTGATTATTTTTAAAAAGCTGCTCAAAATAAAACAAAAATAAAAATGAGTAAGCAAAGGAAAAGGAACCCAACCATAGCTACTTTGGTGAAAAAGATCTGGATTCATATTCAGAGGAGATAGTGAGGTTAAAAAAAAAAAGTCATTCCTACCCCAAGGAGTAATATCAGTTGACTCCTCTTTGTTCTTACACTCATGGAGACTGGGCTCTCTCCAGAAGATGGTGCATCCCTGACCAACCTCACTGGCATAGCACTGGTGGTTCCTTCTCGCTCATGCTCCCCTGTACTCCAGGCCAGAAGCAGTCTGCCCACTTTTGCTCCCTGCGATTTCCAGACCTTCTCTTGGCCACCGACTTAGATCTGGAGTTGGAAGGGACCTTGGTGGGAATTAACGACAAATTCCTCATTTTTACAAATGAAGAAACTGAGCAGTTGAGGGGTAGCACCAAGATTCCATCTGAGGTCACCCTCTTCAGGTAGGATGACGTAAGTTTGATTCTCATGCCTCATTGATCTGGGGTCTTGTTCATGGGGGTTCTCTATCGCTTTGCAAACCCTTCTCCTTTGAGAGTTGTCATCTGGAAGAAGAGGAAAGACTCCTCTAAACTGTCCCCACAGCAACACTGTGATATTACAGGATCGTAAGTTAGAGCTAGAGGGGCCCACGGCTTCTATCGAGGCCAATCCTCTCATATTACAAGTGAGGAAACTGAGACCCACACAGGCAAGGTGACTTGCACTTGATAGTTTTCTATATTAATAATAATGATAATAAAAATAGCAATAGCCAACACTTATCTAGTACCTCCTGTGTGCTAGGCACTGTGCTAAGTGCTTTATAAGTATATCATTTAGTCACTTCACTAGCATCTGTGAAGGCACTGTGCTAAGTACTAAGATAAAAACACATTTACACACACATATTATTTCCTCTTCGGAAGCTGCTCGCAAGATGGGATTGTTTTGTGTATTATATTTATATTCCCAGTGCCTAGTACAGTCCCAGGCACATAGTAGGTCTTTTAACAAAAGCTTTTTGATTGGCCAATTGCCTAAAGTCACAGAAGCAGTAAGTAGAAGAGTCAGAATTTGAACCCAGGTCCTCTGACTCCAAATCCAGCATTGTGCCCCTATGCTTTCCTTCTTACATCTATCATCTCCTCTTTTAGTTTTCTCTTTCTTGAGGCTAAACTTTCCCAATTTCCTCAATTCATCCTCATATGACCCAGTTAGGAGACCCCTCCCAATTCTCTTTATCATCCATCTGACATGGCTGTCAACATCCCACTTAAAATATGGTGCCCTGGGGCAGCTAGATGGCGCAGTGGTTAAGGCACCGGCCCTGGATTCAGGAGTGCCTGAGTTCGGGTCCAGCCTCAGACACTTGACACTTGCTGGCTGTGTGACCCTGGGCAAGTCACTTAACCCCCATTGCCTGCAAAAAAAAATAAAATAAAATAAAATAAAATATGGTGCCCAGAACATAGAATAGAAGGATTATCACTTCCCTTTACTAGGAGACTGTGTCTCTTGATGATGCTGCCTGACTAACCTCAGCTTTTTTTTTTTAGCTGTTGGATCATGGAGAGCCTGTTGTTAATTAACCCCCCCCCCTCACTAAACAGTACGGGGCCTCTTCCTCTATCAAAGGAGATTCGAAAGTCAAATTACATCTTAAATTGCGGACCAATGCAACACTACACAGCTGGGAACTCTCAGGCATAGGACCTAATTAGCTCTCCATTCATTCACTTATTCATTCACTCATTCATTCAATCATCATTCATTCATTCATTCAAAAGCATAAAGAAGCAGAGGAGAAAATACAACCTAAATCCTCTTCCCTGTTCCCCTGTCAGTCTCCCTAGTCAACAACAGTTTCTAGCTTTCTGTGAAGGAATTAAACTACTTAAGAGGACAGTCTGAAAGGTTAAATCCAGCCCTGGGGTGGCAAAAGGGAGGAATCCAAAGAGAGCTGGTTTTGGAATCCAAAGAATTGTAGTCCAAGCTCCTTACTTTAGGCTATCATCAACCAGCATTTCTTGAACAGCTACTCTGTTTCATGACCTCAGGTGGGTACTGGGGATATAAGGAATGGAATGATCCCAACTCAAAAGGAACTTATATTCTATTGAGGGAGATGAGAAGGATCCATCCACCCATCCACCCACCCATCCATCCATTCATCCATCCATCCATCCATCCATCTATCCACCCAGCCAGCCCACCAGCTGTCTGTTTATCCATCTGCCATTTATCTACCAATCTAATCTCTGTATCTATACATATATACTTATATTCAGAATATAAAGGGAACATATGCACAAATATACAAAGTCGTTAAATACAAGGTAGTTTGGGAGGGAGAACTAGATCCATCTACTGTGACAATGACTTAAGAATCATAAAGACTACGATGACGTGCGTGGATCAGGAAAAGAGAGGTCACAAAGGTATTTACAGGATTTGGGGGATGGACAAGATGTGCTCTGTTAATGTAATGGGAAGATCGCTGGACTCTGAGTCATGAGCCCTGGCTATTTGTAAATCATGACTCGCATAATTAGCGGCTGAGAGAACACATAACCCACGTCTCTTCTCCAAGCCTCAGTTTCCTCACCTGTATAATGAGGATGATACAACATCCCTTGCTGGAATGTTGTGAGGTATGGGTTTTTTCAACCTTAAAGTGCTTTCATTACTTAAAGTCTTTTAGACAGTTGTTAAATTAAGTAACTATCATCGCTTATTGTTGTTATTAGAAACTGAACTTGCCGGAAGGTGGGATTCCAGCTGTTGTAGTCAGACTCCATTCCAATTTCAGGCTGCTGCTTCACTCACTGCCTGCACAGCCCTCATTGGTTAAAACCGCCCTGCGTAGGGGCAGCTAGGTGGCTCAGTGGATAAAGCACCATCCCTGGATTCAGGAGGACCTGAGTTCAAATCCCACCTCAGACACTTGACACTAGCTGTGTGACCCTGGGCAAGTCACTTAACCCCCATTACCTCACGAAATAAAACAAAACAAAAAACAAACAAAAAACCCCCCAAACCGCCCTGCGTCTTGGGTGATTCATTAACTGGTTCTATCACATGCCCCTGACCTTCTACTGCGAGTTCCAAAGGTCTTCCTCCGACACACAATTTCACATACTTCTCTGTTCTCTTGGCTGTTCCGGAGGGAAAGCTAACGTGACCCGACAAGATAACTCACTTCCCTTTCTTAGTGTTTCTCCTCTGCAATAAGGCACAATGGGCAATCCTCTGGAAAATACCCATGTTATTCTCCCAGACGTGCAGCATGATGCAATGGAAACGACGCCAATTTTGGAGGCAGCAGGGACCTGGGCACCAATCCTGCCCTCCACCACCTACTAGCTGTGTGATCAGGAGCAAACCATTTCACACTCTCAGTCTCGATTTCCTCATCTGTAAAAGGGGATGATAAACGAATAGCACTCAATCTGGCATGAATGTGGTGGGGACCAAAGGAGATAACAAACCTTTCAAACCTTCAAGCAAGATATGAATGTCAGTTCTCTTATTTCTTGGCCTCAGAATCAGGAAGATGTGGGTTCAGTTCCAACCTCTGACCCTGGGCAATTTACTTAACTTCTCAGTGCCCCAGGCAGGTCTCTTAGATTATAAATTGCAGATCAGATGCCAATCTACATGAATAAAGGAAGCTTCCCAACTCAGAACTCAAAAAAGACCAGAAATGAATGTTTAAAAATTGTTTTTACATGTAATTGAGAAAAAGTCAGAGAAAAAAAATTTTTTAAAGAAATAAAATAAAATAAAGGAAGTTTTCTTAGCTGGGAGTTCTACCCATGAACCAATGAAATTATAAATCTGCTAAATAAAAACAAGGTTATCCTCTTCATCACATCTTCATCTTTCTTCTTAGCCTCATTGCTCTGGGACCAAAAGTTTTCTCTGGAACTCCCAGCTTTCAAGAACTGCATTCATTGAATCTTTCTGCAGCTTTAAAATCTTTCTAAGAGACCATCTCCTTTTCTATCATCTCATTTGACCAACAAGCATTTAATAAGTGCCTACTATGTGTGAGGCACTGTGTGGTTTGTTGGGAATACAAATACAAGGAATGAGACAATCCCTACTAATAAGGAGTTTGCATTCTAAGAGGGAAGTCCATAGATATATACACACAAAATAAATAGAAAATAAATACAAGGGAGGTAACGACAAGGCAGTTTGAGAGAGATAGAGGGCATCCCCACCTTTGAGAGATTTTCTTGAATTTATGTGTTTTCACTTTTATAAAAGTGGGCTTGTCCAAGTTGGTCTAGAAAGCTTGCATCCAACGCTCAATTTGACTGCACTGACCTCTACTGGTGAGATAAGTAATACATGAAATACTGTCGGTTATAACCCATGACTGCTGGGTAGAACCCTTCTTGATTTTCATTTTCATTCACTCTGCACCCAGCCTTACAGAGTCACTTTAATAACTTGATCTGAGAGCCAAAGATGCAATATTTGGTCTTATAAATAGACAGAATTTTGAGAATAAATTTTAAAAAATTTATTAAGTGTTTACTATGTGCCAGATTCTGTTAGGCACCAAGGATATAAAAATAATCCAGTAAGATAGTCCCTACCCTCGATAGCTTACATCCTAACAGGGGAAGACAACATAGGAAGGGGAGCTAAAGGGGGTACTCTCATGGTAGCATGCTTTGGAGATGGCCAGTTTGTGGCCAGGTTCTGAGCAAGCTAAAGTGAGAGCCCACCTAGAGAACCCAGGACCTCAGGGGCTGAGGTCCAAGTTTGGATGGGAGGAGGAGAAGGACCACAGTGCAAACCACACAGTTGGAAAATGTCTTGGAAGAAAACATGGGATCATAGATTTAGAGCTAGATGGGACCTTAGAAATCATCCAGTCCAAGCCCCTAAATTTACAGATGGGGAAACTGAGGCCCAGAGAGTCCAAGGTTAACTAGGTATCAGATTTGGGATTTGAACGTGGGTCCTCAAGTTCCTAAGCCCATTTCCCCAACAAGGCTGTGCTGAGATAGGTCTGTTCTCATCATGGCGTTGCGTTGGGAAGAACATTGATTCTGTTGTGTGAGGACCTGGGTCAGGTGCTTAACCTCTCCATTTCTTCATCGGTCACATGAGGGGGTTGGAGTAGATGACCCTCTGAGGTCCTTCCTGCTCTAGATCTAAGACACCCTGCAACTTTGCAGGCCCCTGATCCAGGACACGCTCTCCTTGAGTGCACAGGCCTCCAAACCGCTGCTTGATCTAAGCCAGAGGTTCTGAAAGGGCACAGACAATCAGCTCATGTCACGTCGGGGGCACCGCCAAATCTGTTTTTCCTCCACAAGCTCCATTTGTCAGGCATCAAGCTGCGCGGCCACAGTGATGGAGGGTCGGTCCAGACAGCCCATGTAATCACCTTGCTCAGCCTCCCTGAGACCCAGATGATTGCTGGGCCCGGGTGCTCATATTTCACTCTCCTCCCATTGGGAGCGGGCCAAGAGATAGAGATGAATTGCACTTGTTTGTGGCCTAATGTCTCAGGTGAAGGCTGGATGAAGGCCTAATAGAATTAATTACTTCTCCGTTTTCCAATGAGGCAAGAGACTCTCAACAGCACGGGCAGTTTTAGATAGATGAACCAACGATGATAAGTGCTACAAATTTCCTGGCTCTTCCTTGTCCTGTGATTTCAACAATCAATCATCCAACATTTATGAAAGGCTTACTATGTGCCAGACCATGCTAAGTGCTGAGGATACAAAAACTGAAAACATACCCTGCTCTCAGGGAACTTTCACTCTAATAGAGGAGACTTGACATAAAGAGGCAAAACTTACAAAATATATACAATGTAGGCCAAGAAGACGGGAGGGGTCTGACTGATAGGAGAAGAAGCAGGAGCAGGTGCCCAACTGAGTCAGATGTTGCAGAGACATCCCAGAAAGAGGAGAAAGACTGAGACAGAATCTTTTGATTCCAGTCCCTTGCTTATCACTGCTCACCACTTGTCAAACCCTATTCCTGATTTGACCCAAGTCAGTCTTTTTTCATTCCCACTCATGATACTAAGTAGGGTTGCTAAATCTCAGCCTTAAGTTTAGAGGCAACCCTGGAGGCCCCTTGAAATGAGGTGATTGTGTAGAGGTGAATTGGTTCACCAAGGGATCAACACTGGAAGAGAAGAGAATATAGCCAGGGAAAAGGTGGTAAATTCTGGGAAAGAATTGGAGAGATTGGAGTTATAGGGAGGATGGAGGAGCTTTGGGGTAGCGAAGCATAGGGGGAGATGGAATGATCAAAGATTGGGATTAGGTAAAGGAATTTCTAAATTCTTGAACATGGGATTAGAAGACTTCTGGGTAATGAAAACTCAAAGGTATGACCATTCTGGCCTGTCCATCTCTCAGAATTCAGGGGAAAGTTTCCTTACCCCACTTGCATGGCAGCCAATGGGGTATATGGGCCAACACTCCCGACTTGGGTCAGAGAAGTGGGGTTCTTTTGCTATCTCTTCCCTGTCTTGCTTCACCTCACTTGGCCTCAGTTTCTTCATCTGTAAAATGAAGGAGTTGAACTAGATGCTTTCTCTAAACTTAAAACTCTACAGGAGACTAAGCCCCTCACTTCACCCTGTTTGCCTCAGTTTCCTCACCTGTAAAATGAGCTGGAGAAGGAAATGGCAAACCACTCCAGGATCTTTGCCAAGAAAATCCCAACTGGGGTCATGAAGAGTCAGACACGACTGAAACGAATGGACAACAACAAGAGGATAAATCAGGATTGCTGGCCAGGTCCTGACAATAATGTCAGTCCAGAGGAGGAAGGCACCCCATTGAGACAGAGAAAGGACGTGAGCTGAGACTTGAAGGATGGAGGAGGCAGCCCAGTGGGTAGAAAAGTGGGACAAAAGAGATGCCAAGATGGGAAGCCCAAGGCTTGTATAGGGCAGGAAAGGGATGAATGGAGGATTTGGGAAGGGGACTTCCCAGGGGAAGCTGGGCCCACAAATGCTAGTATAAGGAACGTGGGCTTTTTCTCAGAGATACTGCAGACTCATTAACTATGTTTAAGCAGGGGTGATGAGGACACAGAAATTTCTAATGTTCAGGAACTGGGAAAGGAGAGAGGAAAGAGCTCTGCCCCTAGAACCCAGAGACCTGGGGTAGAAATGTGGCATGACATGTTAGCTGTGAGACGACCTCTCTGAACCTCAGTTTCCTTCTCTGTAAAATGGGCATGATATACTTTGTGCTACCTACCTCATAGGTGACATGTTGATTTTGGAGTGAGCAGCTATGGTTAACCATAATTACTCTCTTCTTGATAATAATAAATCCTTTGGAGGAAGTACATGAATCCAGCAAACAAATAATTAACTTTCTGAATTCACTGAGACGCATTTTTATTCTAAGTTCTGAAGTTTGGGCTTTCAGCCAGACCACCTCCTTCCTGACATTCCCAAATTCTAAACAGCATAGACTTTATTTGGCATTGCTTCTGGACGAAGTGGTGGGGGGTATAGGGGATGAGATGGGTCCAGGGCCGTCCCCGGAGGGTAAGAGGCCTGGAGAAAATCACAGTTTGTCACATCAAATGCTGGTTCGTTTAAACAACTGAAATAGGCCACAGAGCAACATCAAAGGGCAGGCCCTTTCAAAGGGAAAAGGAGGAGGCTGAGAGCAAGGGGTAGTTAGTTACACCTGGGTGATAAAAGGGGAGGGGGTGACCCCGAAGCAGAGTCCTGGGACAATCACTGTGCTTCCAGTTGCCCCAAACTGATCTCCCAATCTAAAGCATTTCCTAGCCTGGGCTGCTGGGAGAGGAGTCTAATTATGGAGGAATTTACAAATGTGGTGCTAGAATGGTGGTTGGGGGCAGATTACTTCCTTTCTGCATGTCTTTGAATTCCCATCTAGAAGTTAAAGTTAATAACTGCCTCTTCTTGAGCTCCAAGGAATACCAGGTCAGAAAAAAGGATGGGCCAGGGTCAGCATCAGAGCATCTCCCAGGGCATTTCAGGCAAAGTAGACTTGGAAACCAACTTCTAGGGAGTGTTCATTTCGGCAAAGGAAGGACCATTGGAAAGTAACACTTCTTCAACTCCAAGGTGATTCTATCCATGATAAAATGAAGCTGATCCCCCCAGGCAGGGAAAATGCAATAACAAATTCTTACTCTCTGTCTACCCTTTGGAGAAAATGAATATTTATTACCCACAATGCCCTGGGCTGTACATTGATTAGCTACCAACAGTAAAATGCTATAAATATACATTTGCCAATTACAGTATGAGCTCACAAATAGACTAATAAAGGGGGAATGCACTTATTATGAGTTAGAAAAAAGTATGAATTATAGAATTTTTTTAAAAAGGAAGATCATTTCTACTTTCCACCATATCAAGTAAGAAGCTTAGGCTGTGTGTAGTTGAGAATTAAATTAAATCCAGTGGGGGCAGCTAGGTGGTGCAGTGGATAAAGCACTGGCCCTGGATTCAGGAGGACCTGAGTTCAAATCCAGCCTCAGACACTTGACAGTTAACTAGCTGTCTGACCCTGGGCAAGTCACTTAACCCCAATTGCCTCACCAAAAAAAACAAAATTAAATCCAGTGGACCTTTATTTAGTGACTTCTATGTTCCCAAGCACCAAGGAAATAAAGATGAAAATAACAACTAAGTAGGCCCTGACCCCAAGGGGTTTCCAGTCTACTGGCCATGTGATATAATGGACACAGTGGCGGGACAAAAGTCAGTCCCTGTTCTGCTCCTGGCTCTGCTGATAGTTAGCCACACAGCCTTGATCTAGTGGAAGGAATGCTAAATTTGACTTGGAAGAAATGGGTTCCAGGAGCAACTGGCTAACACCTCCCAGCTGTGTGACTATGAGTTAATCCTCTAACCAATCTGAAACTTACCTTTTCTCACCAGTAAAACAAGGAGGTTGAAACAGGTGACCTTGAAGTGGTCCCAGAGAGCTAAGATTCTATAACTGGGAAAAATCATCCCTGACATTTTTATCTCGTTCTAAGGTTTGCAGACGCTTTCTGTGCATCCTTGTCTCTGGATCCTCGATGACTTTGTAAGGAATGTTTTTCTCGGGTCCAGACCTGAAGATTCTATCTGTGCAGGAAGTTCCAGGTAAGGAAACAAGAGTCAGCCAACACAGATCAGAAAGTATTCTGTGCAAACAAAGGTCTTAGAGAATTGCTGCAGGGAGGATGAAAAGGTTAAGTGATGAGCTTCGGATCTCAAAGCCATTCCCTGTCAGAGGCAGGATTTGAAATGAGGCTAACCTTGCATCCATTATACCAGTGGTTTCAAACTCAAATGGAAAGCTGGACCATGAATTGGACATAAGAAACCCTATAGCAGTCCACTGACTTAGTTTGAAAATGTGATGTTATCTATGTTGCACTGTATTTTTATTTGTTTTGTTAAATATTTGCTAATTACATTTTGATCTGGTTTGGGCTATATTGGGGGCCCCATGGGGCTGTGTACTTGATACGTCTGGACTTCACCATGCTGCTTCTAGCATGTATGAGGTAGATGCTACAGGTATTCTCATACCCATTTACCAGATGAAGAAACTGATGCTCAAAGAGGGTAGTAACACTCATGGACATGCAGAAAGCAAGGGAGATGAGTGTGGGATATAAGCTTTCCTCAGCTGACAACAGACAGCAACTGAAGATTTCTCTCACTTTTCTATATTCCCTTAGCATGGTGATCAATAAATGTTGAATGGATGAACCAATGAGAGAATGAATGAATTGGAGGGAAAAATGGTTGGGTTAATTCTTCTTAAAATGTGAGGCCCCATCAGCTCAAACCCCATGTTCTGAGGAAGCCCGTTTTGATGCCCCCCAATACTAATGTCTTCCCCCCTGAGATGACCATCCACCTACTCTGTACATGCCTTTTATGGACCCAATCACTCCCCTGTTGCCTCCCCCATTAGGATGTAAACCCCTTGAGGGCACAGCCCAACATTGCCTTTCATGGTACCCCCTAAGTTTGGCTCGGTGCCTGGCACATCATGAGCATTTAATAAAAGCTCAGTAACAGGCAGGTGTCTCCAGGTATTAGAGATAGAAGGGGCCAGGATATGGGTCAGGGACTCCAGAAGCCATCCAGTTCAACCCAAACCCTAGCAGAAATTCCTTTTATGATATCCCCAATGACAGGTGCTCAGCTTCTAATGGAAGAATTCCAGCCATGGGAAATGCAAGTTCTTTTTTTTTTTAATTAAAAAAAAAATTTTTTTTTGCAGGGCAATGAGGGTTAAGTGACTTGGCAGGGTCACACAGCTAGTAAGTGTCAAGTGTCTGAGACCAGATCTGAACTCAGGTCCTCCTGAATCCACTGCGCCACCTAGCTGCCCCCGCAAGTTGTTCTTTACACTGAACCCAAACCTGGCCTCTGCATCTTCTGCTCACTGTTCCAGGTAATGGCAGATGGTACCAAGATAATGATGCTGGTGATGGTGATGGTGATGGGGTTGAGCATTTATTAAGTGCTTACTCTGTGCCAGGCACACAGATATTGCCTGTTTGATCCTCACAACAAGCCTAGGAGGGAGAATCCCATGTATCTTTCATGGTTCTGCCCTTGAGATGCCAGACCTGTTCTGGGTGTATCCTTTAGGAGGGGAAAAGAGGAGGGATGAGCTGACCCCTTGAGGGGAGGTTAAAAGGTCACAGGACTCAGAATTGGAAGGGGCCTCTTAGGTAACCTAAGGGAGGCAGTGTAGTGCAATGGAAAGGATGCTGAAGCCCTGGGTTCAGATCCCAGATCTTCCACTTGCCACCTGTGGAACTTAACATGACCAAACCTCAGATTGCTCCTCTGTAAAATGAAGTACTGGATGGCTTAACAAATGATTGTTGACTGACTGGTCCTTAGGGAAAGCTAAGAGAAAGAGATAAGAGAGATGCATATTTGTAGAGGCTCCACACCACCCTTGCAGGACCCGTAGAAAGTTGAGGAGCACCCGATGACTTGCAAAGTCCTACCAAGGGCTGGAACCCATCAGTTCACATGGCCTGATGAGCAGGAGACAGCACACGGTAAAACATTGCAGCAATTTAAGGAAGCGATGCCCCATGAAAATGTAAACCCACAATTGTGTTCAGAGCAGGGAAGATGGAGCAACAATGAATGGATGTGATTTGTGACTTTCCCAGGGACCCAACTTATCTCCCTTCTGCCTCCTAGCCTCTCCACAAGATGTGAATCATAAAGAACCTCTTCTCCTGGTTCACTTCATGGGTTTGCAGGGTCCTTTCGGAGGCATGATCTCACCCGATCCTCAAAGCAAGAACCCAATGATGTAGGCAGGGTAAGTGTGATTCTCCATCTTATCGGGGAGGAGAGATTTAGAGGTGGGGTGGATCTAGTCAGTGACCAAGTTGAGACTTCCACAAGTCTTCCTAGTCAATCAATCAGCAAGTGTTTATTAAGCACCTACTATGTGCCAGGGGCAGTTAGGTAGCACCATAGTGCACAGAGTGCCACGCTTGAAGTCATGAACACTCGTCTTCCTGAGTTCAAATCCAACCTCAAATACTTATTAGCTGTGTGATCCTGGACATGTTACTTTACCTTGTTTGCCTCAGTTTCCTCATCTATATAAATGAGCTGGAGAAGGAAATGGCAAACCACTTCTCAAGAAAACCCCAAATGGCGCACGGTGGACACTTCATAAATTCTTGTTTCCTTTCTTTCTCAAGGAGCTTCATTCTAACAATATATACAAAATAAATGTAAAGCAACTCTGTGTGTGTGTGTGTGTGTGTGTGTGTGTGTTGGGGGGGGGAGAGTGGAGGTATAAGACCTGAGGTAAATCTGGGAACGTTTCACATAGGAGGTGGTGCTTGAGCTGAATTTTAAAGGAAACAATGGACTTGGAAGGGGAGGTGAGGATCAAGGGCATTCCAGGCAAAGGCAGGGAGCTGTTGGTGGTTCCCAGTCTTTTGAAGTTTGAAGCCCTCTTATTAACATTCAAAATTACGTGAACTTTCCTTCCTCCACCAGGATTGTTTAGTCTAACTGGGCTAAGATGCACAGGAAGTCAGGGTGAACAGTGACTTGTTGGTGCAGGCATCATATCAGGTTTTAAAAGAACTAGGAGCTTCTCTCAGGCCTGATAATGGAGAGGGAGTTGGGTTTGGAGTGTGGGGGAGGGAGAAGGAAAGAGAGGAGGAGATGAGGAGAGGAAAGGAAAGGAGAGGAGAGAAGGAGAAATCCTTTCTTTAGATGAACCATTAACTTTTAGTGTCTTCTTCATGATCATATTAAATGAGTCACTTTCCAATTATACTGGGAATAAACACCAACATGGAGTTCTCAGGAGCGTCAACATCTGGCATTGCCTCTGGGACTGCAGGATACACATCTGTCGCCACAGCAGCCAGCAGCTGCCTGTACCAAGCCCTTCAGAAACTAGAATGGGAATGGCTCCTTCTGCTTGGGAATGAAGAGAAGGCAGGACACTCACCGGGCTCCCGGCCAAGAATCCTCAGTCTCCCCTCTGCCTATGGTCATTTTCTGGGGTTCTTGTGTATCCTATGCTGGTGACAGGGGAGAATATGGAAGGGTTGAGGAGAGGAGAAGGCATGGCAGGAGAAACAGCAGCAGACAAGGGTAGAAAAGGCAGGAAGAGCCTGGCTCATTAAGGAATCGATAAATGATTCATGAGCTCCTTCCATGGGTGGGTATACACAGGGCAAGATGTATATGTATATATGTATATACATATATCATGTGTATTATGTATGTATGTATGTATATGTACATATATGTATATGAACCCCCTCCAAACCTATTCCCAGCAGATTCCATACTGAAATTCCACCTCCCAACATTTCCTACAAAGTCATCACCCTAGTTCAGCCTCTCAATCACTTCTCACCAGGTTGCTCCAAGAGCTGTCTGAGTGTCTTGGTGAATCCAGTCACACCTTCTGAGGCAATTCCTTAGAGCACTTGGCTTGGAGTCAAGAAGACCTGAGTTCAAATCCTGCCTCAGCTATTTGCTTGTTGGGTGATCCCGGCAAGTCACTTTACCTCTATCTGCTTCAGTTTCCTCATTTATAAAGTGGGGATCATCATAGCACCTACCAGGCAGGGTTCTTGTGGGGATCCAATGAGATAATATATGTAAAGTGCTCAGCACAGTAACTGGCATACAACAGACCCTATATAAATGCTTCCCTTTCCTTCCCCTTATAATGATTGGAATGACGCCACCTACTGGAGACTTACTGTAGAAAAGCTCCGCCATGAAGTGAAGGTCTTTGAGGGCAAGACCATGCGTCTTTTCTTTGGCATCAGGAAGTGACGTTTGCTTGTGGGAGGAAGAAGGGGGAGCCTGGCACCTTTGACTGGGGCTTTTCCTGGGGACTCTGGTGGAGAGCAGAGCTAGAAATGTGCTCTCCCTTTAATAGATAGATGAATCTAGGCCTTTCTCTCTTTACCAAATTCTTATTCTCCTTAATAAATGCTTAAAATCTAACTCTTGCTAAAGCTTATAATTTATTGGCGACCACTCATTAGCTATTTTAGACAGACTAGCTGGAATTTTAGCTTTAACACCCTCTTCTCCACTGCACCTCTTACTAATAGTCCAACCAATGAGTCTGAGATCTTCTCCATGCAGATCACAATTCAGCCTGGCTCAGTAGGGGGAGCAGTAGTTCTGGCATCAGAGGTGCTGGATTCGAATCCCATCTATGCTGCCTTCTGAAACCCCACTCTCCAGACCCTGACTTTGAATACTGCCTGTGAAATTCTTGGCTTTTCAGAGAACTCCCCATGCATGGGGTGCCCAATGGAACACCAGCAGAAGAGTATGCTCCCTTACTCTGCCAGGGCCATCCTCCTATAGATCTTAAATAGGGTGGGGAGATGGGGCAAAGTTTCCTACTGAGGAGAAAACTGGCCAGGAAGACCCAGGAAAGAACCCCACCCCAGATACCTCCAAGCTTCGTGACCCTGGGGAAGTCATCTCAATGATGTGGTCTTCTCCCTATAGTTTACCATTCATAAATTCAAAGGTGTACAGATCGAAGGGACCAGAGGTCACTTAATCCAAACTCTTCATTTTACACTCAAGTCGACAAACATGTATTAAGCACCTACTAAATACCAGGCACTGGGCTAAGGCTGGGAAGATGACCACAAGCAGAAAGACAATCCCTCAAAGACCTTACATTCTGATGGGGAAGCCAACACATAAAACTAAAAGAGGGGAGGCATTGAGAAGGTCCCCTGTGGGGACACGGAAGAGAAAGTAGAGAGTGGAGCCTGGAGAGGAAAGAAGACAAGAACGGTCTAGAAACTTTCCTTAAAATGGAGGAACCAGCCAATCAGAGGAGGGGACCATAAGGGCAGAGTGTACTTCAGTGTGGGAAGCCCAGGGGTGCAATGAACTTCTTGGGTGAGGAGTTTTCTCTGACCGGGTAGGGAAAGCCCACAGAGCCAGGAATGAAGCCTGAAGAGGGATGAAGACATGGATGGCCCAGACACTTTCCTTAAATTAAGAGCTTCTTTTACAGATGGGGAAACTGAGGCCCAGAAGTGACACTGACTAAAGTTCCCCAGTAGTAGCTCTGGGATTCAAACCCAAGTCCTCTGACTGCCATTCATTGCACACATGTGTAAGCTACTAGGGATACAGAGACAGATGCAGGATTGTGCAGATTTCAAAATGGAAAAGGTCTTCAAGGGAGTCTGGCCCACCCCTCTCCCCATTTTTTAATTGAGGAAAGTGAGGCCCAGAGAGGTAAAGCTTTAGAAAGTAAAGGTCAAATGTCAAGTGAGTGGCAGAGCCAAGATTCAAACTCAGGTCCCCTGTCTCTAAATCTAACATCCTCTCCACTCTCAAGGAGTTTAAAAACCCAACGGGGAAAAGATATGGACACAGTAACCGTGATCCAAAGCAGGATAGGATGATCACAAAGGAGGTGAAATATTGGCAGAGGGCTGGCTAGTAGAGAGGAGGGCTCCCAGACTTGGTGATGGTTTTTTTGGTGAGAAGGCATGCCACCCCCACCCCCACCTCTTACTGTAAGTTCAGAGAGATTCACCTCCTCCCCCTCCGCTCCTAATCAATATCACCCTGCTACTGTAATAGGAATCTGATTTGAAGCAATAAGTGGGAACCTCGTTTTCATGCCTGAAAGGGTCTTAAAATCAATAAGCATTAGAAGGACTGAGCCAAGCGGGTTTTCTCGCTAGCCTTTTTTCCAATATTAGTTTAATTTGTCCCAGTTGAATCCATTTCAATACAATTCAACAAGCATTATTAAGTGTCTAGTGTAGGCAGGGCAGGGATGGTGGCCACTTTAAAGGGGCAGAATCAGGGTCCCTGTTCCATTTCCTGAGCTTCTAGGTGTAAGCGACCCGGCTGAACCAGGGGAGGGAGGAGGTGGAGGGCAGTTTTAATACACCCTCACCAGGAAGCCACAGACACACCCAGGCCCGGTATGAATGGCATGAATGCTTGGGATCCAAAATGCAAAATCACACAAGGTGGTTGATAGTTGCGTCACATTCAGTCCAACAAGCATTCATTAGCCACCTGCTCCAGAGCAAGCACTATGCTAGGCACTGGGGGGCTCAAAGATAAAATAGGACTAGTCTCTGCCCTCAAAGCTACATGTTACGCTTGACAGTGGCACCAGGAGATTTCTATCCTGAAGGACAGGGAGAGAGACTTAAAGCAGAATTAGAGATAAGAACCCACTGTGCTACTTAGCTCTCTCAATAGCTAGAAATTCAACAAGCATTTATTAAACTACCACAGGCAGTGGAGAGGTAGCTCTGTGAAGCCAATAGGGAGCTGTCCGTGGTATCGGAAAGCCCTAAGGTCAAGGCCTATCCCCTACACATACACATCTTGTAACCCTGGGCTATTAGACTTCACAAACTGCAAAGCTGGTAAGGGTTTAGGGAGTTCTGAACAGCAATGAAATCCCTCCCCTCAACACACACACACAAAACAGGCACTAAGGCGAGAAAGGCAGAGCTAAATCTGTCCTTGGGCTCTCCTTTTACCTGGGGGGGTGGGGCACACATATTTACAAGGTGTAGCTCTGGTCCTTGTTTTCTCAGTATCTATGGATTGATGATCTACATGATCAAAAGGCAGGAGTTTGGTAACTCCTTTAAAATAATTGGTAGTGGGGGCAGCTAGGTGGTGCAGTAGATAAAGCACTGGCCCTGGAGTCAGGAGGACCCGAGTTCAAATCTGGCCTCAGACACTTGACACTTACTAGCTGTGTGACTCTGGGCAAGTCACTTAACCCTCATTGCTCCACAAAAACAAAACAAAACAAAACAAAACAAAAAACGAAAACAAACCCAAAACAAAACAAACAAAAAAACCTTAAGAAAAAAATAAAAGAATTGGTAGTATTTCATTAATAACAAGAGTCTATATCTGGAATCACAGTTTTAGAGCCAGAACAGATCCTCAAGCTGGTCTATTCCACCCCACCCCACCCCCCCCCCCCCCCCCCGCCATTTTACCAACAAGAAAACAGAGGGTCCGATGGATAAGCAATCTGCACAGGGTCACACAGATAATTAAGTGGTGGAGATGGGACCGAAACCCAAGATTTCCTGATCCTGAGGCCATTCTTCTACTAGATTATGTGCACAAGATCTTCATTCAGTCTAAAGAAGGTATATTTGAGGAGGCTCTGTAGTGGTGTGGAGAGGCAACAATAAGACTAGCCAGCCAGCATTTCTATGGCTTCAAAGTTTGCAAAGCCCTTTCCATATGTTCATTCACTATATCCTCACAACAACCCTGGAAAGCAGGTGTTAATTGTTATTCCCATTTTATGGAGGAGTAAATTGAGGCAGAGAGAGATGACTCACCTAGTGTCACAGCTAGTAAGAGACTGAGGCAGGATTGGAACCCTGGTTCTTCTACAAGTGTTGTTGTTTACTTGTGTCTGACTCTCTGTGACTCCCTTTAGGTTTTTCTTGCTAAAAATAATGGAGTAGTTTGCTGTTTCCTACTTCAGCTCAATTTACCAATGAGGGAACTGAGGAAAACATAGTGAAGTGACTTGCCCAGGGTCACCCAGCTAGGTAGTGTCTGAGGCTGGATTTGAGCTCAGGAAAATGAGTCTTCCTGACTTTAGGCCCAGCATTCTATCCATTGTACCAACTACCTGTCCCTTCTACTCATTGGTCATGAGGATGGTCATTTGGGTCTTCAAGGTCATCTAAGCCAACCCCTTCATGTTCACAGAGAAGGAAGCAGAGGCCCAGTGACACGGGGAGTGACCTACCCAGGTTCACACAGGTGGTAGGGTCAGCATCTGAATGCTAACTCCCATGTCAGGGTCATTATGCTGATGGAGGCTGTTTGGCAGCTTTTGGAATCTGGCTGAATCAATCAAGTGTCCATATCTAGCCTGCTTTTCTATCATCGTATAAGGTCTACCATGCACTGTAGGAGACTGTGTCACTAGTGACCTGTCAGGTGCTTGACATGGCGGTGGTAGCATTGGGAATGAGGGCAAGGGGGATGGATCCAGGTCCAGGGACGGAGCTCCCTGTAGGGTGTATTACAGTGGGAACAATAATAACATAGGATCCCCATTTTCCAAATGGGGAAACTGAGCCTGAGAGAAGTGAGGTGACTTTCCCAGGGTCACCCAACTGGGTGGCCTGAGGATGGATTTGCCCTTGGATCTTCTCTACTCCTGGCCCATCACTCTATATCCTGTGTCAACAAAAAGAGGTTCCCTTTGAATAAGGGATGGGGTAAAATGGTGGCTGAAGCCCTTTCCAACTTTCAAATTCTGTGATTCCGTTATTCAGTTGAAATCCCTTTGTATAACAGGTGGTGGGGTCGGGATTTGAACCCAGCACTCTCTCCCGTATCACAGCCCCTTCTAGAGAATCTCTGGGTCCTGTCTCTAGAAATTGTGGTAGAGCACAGAAATCCTCTTAAATGTCACCAAAAGGGATCTCCCCCTTCCTCTCTCCTTCCCACTCCCATCTCCTAAACTGCAAAGAAACTGAGGCTAGGTGAATAAATAGAGAGATTAATGAACAAGGTCATGATCCTGCCTCACAATGACCAGGGTCTCATAGGATAACCACCAAACACAGATTTCACATTGGGTGAGAAGCTTGGGCCGCCTTGATTTCCAGGGGGGAGCAGAATGCTGACCTCAATACCACAGGGCAGAGAGAAAGAAAATGAAGGACAGCACCAAGGCCTCAGAGTCGGCCTGGGACAGTGGGAAGGAGAAAACTCCCAAGATGAAAAAGAGCCACACCTCTCACATAAACTGGGCATCCACCGAGTGTGGTTGGCCCCTCTGGACCACCCACAGGAGTTGGGATGTGGGCACAGAGTGATGGTTGGTGTTTTCATAATTAGGAGGTCTAGGAAGAAGAGGAAACACTGAGGGCCAAGAAGGAGAGGGAGGGCGCTGACTGTTTTTTCTGGCAAGGGAGATCATCTCTGGCTTAATTGTGGCATTCAAGGCTGGGCAGAGGCCTTTCTCAGGACCGGATCCTCCCAGCTCAGTGTGTACCTTTTCCTGGCACCTCCAGCCTGCTTCACCTCGCCTGACTCCTGTCCTCAAAGGTAGGTTCCTCTTACAGAAAAACTAGGTGGTAAAAACAGAAAACCAGCCAACAAGCGGGCAAACTGTCACTTGGCTTTTAGTATGAAAAATAAGCAGATTGAGGCCCCTTTCCTGCTTGGCATACACACCTGCCTGTGAGCACACCCTGAGCTGGGCCCTTACCATTCCCGTGACCTCCTCCAACCGTCTCTGGGATATTTCCTGATGGATGTCCCCATGGCATTTCCAATTCAATGTGTCCAAAATGGAATTCGTTATTATTATTTCTATCTCAAATTTTCTCCACTGAGAGTTATGATTTCACTTTTTTTTTTTTGGTGAGGCAATTGGGGTTAAGTGACTTGCCCAGGGTCACACAGCTAGTAGGGGTTAAGCGTCTGAGGAGAGTTATGATTAAGCCTTTATTAAGTATCTGTGGTATGTTGTTGTTCAGTCTTTCAGTTGTGTCCGACTCTCATTTGGGGTTTTCTTGGCAAAGATCCTAGAGTGGTTTGCCACTTCCTTCTCCAGCTCATTTTACAGATGAGGAAACTGAGGCAAAAGGGTGATGTGACTTGTCCAGGTAGTGTCCAGAACTAGCAAATCAAGAGGGAAGAGGAAGAGAAGGAGGGAAAGAGGAAGAAATGGAGGAAAGGAAGGCAGTCCAACTACCTATATAAAACCCCTCAGAAGCACATAAGACAACAAAACGCTTGTTGGATTACACTCAATGTGAAAAAGTAACATCCGTGGCCAAAAATAAGGACTTTGCTAGTTCTGGACCCCAAAACACTTCTGAAGGCCAGGCATTGGAGGAGGAAGGGTTAAAGTTCATTGTTAAAAATGATGTTCTGTTTATTTTGAGAACAAAGACATCCTGTGTTCTAGGAATAATTGTCATTGTGTGTCTCTGTTACTGCTGTCCCAGGGTGAAGAGAAGCAAGGCCTTTGTCATCCTTTTGTCTGACCGAGTTCTCTTACCATTCTTGGCGGAACTGCTGGAGCAAGAGGAGTGTTTACCCACACATCCTGAGCCACAGGAAACTAGGAGCTAGGGGACCACCTCCCCTAGATCTGGCCTGTGACAGATCTACTTTCCCTCCCATATATTCATATCTTTTTGTTTCTCTTTTGAGTGGCCTACTTCCTTCTACAGAAATGAGAATATGACCAATGGAAGGGATATCGGAGAACAACAGTTCCAGTGGGCTCCCTTCGCATTTGAAGAAACTATGACCCAGAGAGAGGCTGGCAAAAGTCATACACCAGGGACAGAGCTAGCACCACAGGTCATAGGATCAGAGAGCTGGAAGGGACCTTAGGGAGGGTTAAGTGACTTGCCCAGGGTCACACAGCTAGTTAAGTGTCAAGTGCCTGAGGGTAGACTTGAACTCTGGTACTCCTGAATCCAGGGCTAGTGCTTTAACCACTGCGCCATCTAGCTGCCCCACTACCTTTTTATTTAATTTGCTAAACGTTTTTTTCAATTACATTTTAATCTGGTTCAGGCTCCACTCTGGAGTTTTAGGAAACTAAACCACAACAAAAGGGCCAGGGAATTTTCGATGGCCTAGTAAGGGCTTGAATCTATTTATACAGACCAAGAGGTACCTCACAGTACATACAAGTGGGGCAGAGACATTTCTAGCCACAAAGTCATGTATTGCAGGACACAGTATGATGAAATGGAAAGGACACAACTGAGTCAGAGAGGTTAACAGAATGCCCAAGATCCCACAGATATTAAGTGTAGGTGATCTGGGGCAGCTAGGTGGTGCAGTGGATAAAGCACTGGCCCTGGATTCAGGAGGACCTGAGTTCAAATCTGGGCTCAGGTACTTGACACTTACTAGCTTTGTAACCCTGGGCAAGTCACTTAACCCTCATTGCCCCCCCCCCCAAAAGTGTAGGTGATCTAGTGTTTCTTCTATTAAATCGCCCTGTGCTAGAGAACTGATGCTCAATCCCTCTGGGAAGGATGATCAGACCAACCTTTGGTGAACAACTATCCTCCAGGCACAAACCAATCATATGGCTGTTGCTGTTGTTGTCCGGTCAGTTGTCAGTCATGTCCCACTCTTCATGACCCTATTTAGGATTTTCCTGGCAAAGTTACTGGATTGGCTTGTCATTTCCTTCTCCAGCTCTTTTAACAGAGAGGAAACTGAGGCAAATAGGGTGAAGTGACTCGCTTAGGGTCACACAACTAGTATCAGAGAGCAGATTTGAATTCAGGCATTCCTGCCTCCAGGCCTAGCACTCTATACGCAAAGGCTCCACTTTGCTGTGGAAAAAGTGTAGGGTTTGGAACCAGAAAACCCGGGTTCAAATCCCAGATATGCCACTTGCTACCTATGTGAGTTTGGGCAAGTCACTTCAACTCTTTGGGACTCAGTTTCCCTCACTTATAAAAAAAGTAAAGTGATGGACCGGATTATCTGAGTTTCTTTCTACTTCAAGATTAATCAGCCAACAAACATTTATTAAGAGGCAACTATAGGGGGCGGCTAGGTGGTGCAGTGGATAAAGCACCGGCCCTGGATTCAGGAGTACCTGAGTTCAAATCCGGCCTCAGACACTTGACACTTACTAGCTGTGTGACCCTGGGCAAGTCACTTAACCCCCATTGCCCTGAAAAAAACAAACAAAAAAAAAGAGGCAACTATAGGAACTCTACCCGAAACCATCCCCATTAGACTATAAATTCCTTGAGGGCAGGGATTGTCTATCTAAGTAAGCCATAGATTTGTCTGCTCTTTCTCCTCTTCCTCCTTACAATAATGACAAGAGTTTTAAAAATAATGACAATAATAGTAATAATAAAATAATAATTGTTAAATGAAACAATAGTGATTACAATAATAAATAATAGTAATAAAAACAGTGATTGTGATGCCAATAACAGTAATAATGAAAATAACAGTGGCGGCAATAATAGCACTAATAAAAATAATAGTAATTATAAAATAAAGATTATAATAATGACAATAATAATTAAAAATAATAGCAAAATAACAACAGTAATATCAAAATAACAATGATGATGCCAATAATAAAAATCATAGTAATAAAAGCAACAGTGATGATAACAATAGAAATAATAATGATGGCAATAAAAATAATAATGGTGACAATAGTAACAATAAATTGATAATACTAATGGTAAAAATAATCAAAATTATGACAATATTAATAATAAGATAATGTTAACAACAAGGAACAAACAACAATTGTAACGAAAGCAATAATGACGGTGACTACAGAAATAATAATGATAGTGATAAAAAATTATACTGGTGACAATAACAGTAACAATAAAATGATAATGGCGATGATGAAAATAATGATAATAAGAACCGACAAGAGGTATAATAATGTAAGGATACCAGTATTAATAAACTGATAAGAATCATAGTAATAAACTAATAACAACAATATATAAACATAAAAGCAATGATGGTGACGGCAGAAATAATACTGATGACAATAACTACACTTATAGAGATGAGGATCAAAACAGGATGCCCACGGTCAGTATCACCATGACAACACTAGGAGGGGTGATAACGCACGTGAGGAAGGTGCTCATCCCATCCCATTTCTGGACAGAACCTCCTCCCCAACCCCGCACTTAGGGGACCCCCACCTTGCACTCTTCCTGCCCAGCACGCCCCGCCAGCTCACCCAGCCCGCCGGGGGCCGAGGTCCGGGGTCCCCTTCCTCTCTCGGCTGCTCCTCCCGCCTCTGCCTTCAAACCAGCATCTGCAGCCCTGAGCTCAGCACTCAGCTCCAGCTACTCTCGGCAAAGGCGGGGCTACCCACCGCCGAGACTACAACTCCCAGCATGCCGAGCGGCCTCCCGCTGCCACGTGACCCAGCACGGAGGTCTCTCCTCTAGCCGCTGGGCGGCTTGAGTCATGTGACAGGGAGGGAGAAAGATGGCTGCCGAGGCCCAGGTGGACTTCTCGGCCCTGCAGAGCTTGCTGAAGGTAATTTGCTCGAGGGCGGGGCCTCCAGGCAGCAAAGGTCGGGGGCAGCGGGTGGTCGGGAGGAGCCATCCCTGAGGCTTCCGGGGTGGGGGTGGGCGTCGAGGACGCAGAGCAGCCCCCTCCCTCACAGTCACCCTTCCCATCCCCGCGGCCTTTGGTTGTTCCTGGTCCGGGCCGGCACCCCCTGTCAGCAGGAGGCCGCGCCCGGCCCCGAGGCCTTGAGGCTTTCTATGGCCTGGCCCTTTGGGGCTCCCCCCCATAGGCCTGACACGGAGGAGCGATGATTGACCCCCTCTCAGGGGGGCGTGAATGCCCCTGAGAGAGAGAGAGAGCCTCAGGGACTCGTCCAGGGCTGGGCAGTGACTGAGGGAGGATTCGAACTCAGGGCCTCGGAATTTCAAGTGCGGTGCCCTGACCATTAGGCCACCCAGCTTCCTCCACTCTAAAATGCGGACCTTGGAGGTCTCTTTCACCCTTAAATCTATGATCCTGCCTAATCCCGCGCCCCATTACAGCTCTTGCTTCAGCAAGTCAACAACCATCAAGCTCTTACGAGGTGCCCAGGACTGTCTTGAGCCGGGGTTACCAGGGGGGCAAAAGCACAGCCCCTGCCTGCAAGGAGCCCACTTTCTAACGGGGGAGAAGACACATAAATGACCAGGTGTCTGAAAGAAATAGAGGGGAGGCCCAGCAGGAGCCGAGCCCTGGGGAAATATACGGGGAAGCCGGGGAGACTGAGAGGGACAGGTAGAGGTGGGGAGCCTGCCGGGCTCGGGGGACCTGGGAACCCTGGGGGGGACAGCCCGGTCAGCGTCACAGATGGGAAATCCTGGAGGAAGTATGAGCACGACAAGGCGAATCGTAACATCAGGTCAGTGTCAGAAGATTGGGCAGGAAGGGACGGGCCATGTTTGAAAGAGGCGTTTGGACCCCAGAAGTAGGGAGTCACTAGAGCTTATGGAGCATCAAGGGTTGTACCCACACTTGAAGAAAATACACTTGGGCAGCTAAAGGGATGATGGTGGGAATAGGAACAGGAGAGACAGAGATCGATGGGCATCTAGGAAAGAGTTATGAGGACTGACAGCCCGAACAGACCTTCCGGCATAGAATAGGAGGCTAAACAGTGTGATTCTTTCCCAGGCCTCCTCAAAAGATGTTGTCAGACAGCTGTGCCAAGAGAGCTTTTCCAGTTCAGCTCTTGGCTCAAAGAAACTGTTGGACATCACGTGTTCCAGTTTGTCAGTGACCCAGGAGGAAGCAGATCAAGTGAGTGTGTTCTGAAGGGACCCCTGGGGACATGTGCTCTAGCGGAAAGGGCTTTGGTCCTGGAGTCAGAAGACCCTGCTTCTTGGCCTAGCTCTGCTGAGAAATGGGGATAATGTCCATCATCTTTCCTATATCCCAGGATTGTTGTCCAGGGTGGTGGTCAAATGAGGTGATGCATGTGAAAGTGCTTTGAAAACTGTAAGAAAAAGCCAGAGGTGATAAGGTCCTGCTTCAAGGTTGTGGCAGTGTCAGAGGAGAGGGGAGCATGGACGGGAGATGTTGCAAAGTTAGGGTCAATAAGCCTTGGCAGCAGATTGGAGGAGAGATACTGCTCGAGAGGGAGGGAAGATTGAGGGTGAGCCCGGGGGCCTGGAAGGATCCACTACCAAATAATAGGAAAGTTAGTTTGGAGAGGATAGAATCAACAGGACTTGTCAACAGATTGTATATAGGAGGGAAGAGGGGATGGTGAGAGGCCTGAGCGACAGAGAGGATGGTGCTACCCTCAGGGGTCATAGGGAATTCTGGAAGAGGGCAGGATTTGGGGGATAAGATAATGAGTTTAAGATGTCTACAGGGCACCTGGTTCAAGATGTCCAGTAAGCAGCCGGAGATGAGAGACTGGAAGTCAGGAAGGAGGATAGGGCTGGATAAAGAGATTTGAGAATCATGTGTATCAAGATCTTAACTGAATAGGAGGGAAATAACGCAGAGGGAGAAGAGAGCTTGGGGAGAGCATGTGCCTCACCTGAACTGAGCTCCTCTGGATGTGAAAAAGTTTTATGATTGAACTAGGCCACTCCCTGGTGTGATTGGCAGGCCTCAGGCCCTGACAGCGGGGAGGGGCCTCACCTAGGATCTAGTCTAATCCCTACTGGAGGATTACAAGAGGTAAGAGAATTCCAGGATTTTAGTGCTGACAGGCTCCTCAGCAATACTTCACGCATCAACCCCAAAGGTAAAGGAGGTACCTGGCTCTGGTGGACCTCAGGGGTGAGAAGGGTCGCCCCCTCCTTGAGTGAGGTGGCTCCCCAACAGGACACAGCCTGCTCAGGGCTGTTCACATTTTTGGGAGAAGCTTCCAGCCAGCCCCAGCAGGGCACCCCACTTGTGAAAGGTGTAGACTGATTCCAGGGTCAGAGGAATGATGAACTCGTTAAGGATTGAAAGGAGCTGCTCACAAGGCCAGAGCTTTGATTTGTAGGAAAGCCTTAGATATAGGGATGGACCCAGAGCCGTAGAGGTGCATGGGCCCTCAGAGGCCCTCTGGTCCAGTCGCCTCATTACTTGAGGTTTAAAGGTGAAGTGACTTGGCCAGGGTCATGCAGCTCCTACGTGTCAGAGGCGGGATGTGACAGATCTGAATGGAGCTTGTTCTAGTCTTGCTGGGAAAGCCCTTCTGTCTGCCAAGCCTCTCTCGGCCCCATCGGGACCCTTCCTTTCTCACAGCTGATCCGTGCCCTGCACCGCCTCACCAGGCTGGTGGCCTACCGGGACCTGACTGCCGGTGAGGAGATCCTTGCTCTGTTCCCAGAAAATTTCCACCAAAACCTCAAAAACCTATTGACGAAAATCATCATGGAACACGTGTGAGTGTCTCACTCCTTTAAAGGGGGTTGGGAGGGAGGAAGAGCTGAGAGAGAAACCTAAACTACAGCAGAGCTGGTCAGTAAGCTTCTGCCAGTGACTGAGGACCAGCTGCAGGAGGGGGGGGGGGGGTTGAGACAAACATTGGCTCCCTCCTCTAGGGATGCTCTTTCTGGATGATGCCAAGTTAAGGGGTCCTCCCCTGGGCCATAGCCCCGGTTTCAGGGAGGACGTGGCACCTGATCCAAAGGTACCCAGGACTCAAAGGATGCCAGATGTCCTGGGGACGGGGTGAAAATGGAGACTTCTCCTGGTGCTTGTGGTGGGAGGAGGCAGCCTGGGTGGTGGAAGACGTTCTGGGCTCAGCAACAGGGAGACTTGGCTCAGATCCCATCCCTGAAACCTAGTAGCTGTGTGACTGTGGAGAAGTCATCTGCTTCCTGCCAAAGGGGGATAAGAAGAATTACGCTGCCCCCCTGCTGACTTGGTACCCTTCCCCAAAGCTATGGACGCTTCCAGCAAATGCTCGTGCCCTTGGCATCACCAGCTCCCTCAAAAGTAGCCTGTTTTTGAGAGGAAGAGAATTCCTGTGTTCTTTAGGGAACCTTTCATTTGTTGGCTCAGGAAAGGACTGGAGAAAAAGATTAATTTCATTATTATATCAATTGCCTGCAAAAACAGGAATAGAAGTTGTTGTTCGGTTGTATCCATGTCTTTGTGACCCCATTTGGGGTTTTCTTGGTAAAGATACTGAGGTGGTTTGCCATTTCCTTCTCCAGCTCATTTTACAGATGAAGAAACTGAGGCAAACAGGGTGAAACTGACTTGTCCAGGGTCACACAGCTAGGAAGTGTCTGAGGCCACATTTAAGCTGAGGTCTTCCTGATTCCAGGCCTGACACTCTCTTCACGGCGCCCTCTAGCTGCCCTGAGTAAATAAGCTTTTAATATCTGTGTGTTTCTCCTAGTCATCAGAATTTTCTCTCTCCTGCTCTCTGCCCCGTACCCGCCCCCCCCCCTTCCTCTTTTACAGGCCTGCATGGAGAAAGGAGGCCCAAGCAAATCAAAGTGAGTATGGGAGGGGCTGCTCCCCTGCAGTTTGTGCTGCCCTCTCTCTGACACCTCATGGAGGGATCTGCTTATGACCAGAGACTCAAACTGCAGGCTAAACCTCAAACTAAACCCCAGTGCCCCTTGTTTTCTTTGTTAATGACCCGTGAACTGAACCAGCTTAAAGGGAAAGCAGAGCACCCTGAGCCAGCTCACTGTAAAGTAGGACCTGTGTGAGCCAAGCTCAGAACAGTGATGCGTAATGCAAACTAGTCGTCCCCCTGGTCCCAGCCCCTGCCGGCCCACAGCTGCAAGCCCCAGGGACTTGTGGGCACAGCCAAGAGCCGCAAGGAGGAACTCAGAGAGCTCGTAGTGAGGGGGGGAATGGAAGAGTCCGTGCAAAAGGTTTCTTGTTTTTATTAGATTTTATTTTCACTTAACAAGTTTTTATTTTCTCTCTCCCACTTCCCCCACCTTAAAAAAAAAAAAATAAACCCAAACCCTGGTAACAGATATGCATGAGGCACCTTGGTGGAGCAGTGGATGGAGCACTAGGCTTAGAGTCAGGAAGACCTGAGTTCAAATCCTGCCTCAGACACTTAATAGCTATGTGACCCTGGGCAAGTTATTTAATCTGTCTACTTCTGTTTCTTGATTGCAAAATGGGGATAATAATAGCACATAACCTCCCAAGGTTGTTGTGAGATTCAGCACACAGTAGGTGCTATAAAAATAGTAGCTATTATTATTATTATTTATTTATTATCTATTATGGTTGTGATTGTTATTATTATCATAAAGTAAATAGGCCATGACCCACATTGGTCACGGCCAGAAATGTATATCTCATTATGTTGTGTATCTCCTCTCTGTCCAGGGGCAGGTAGTGTTCATCATTGGATGTGAACAGACAGTTGTCAAGGGAAGAAATCTAAGCTATCAACAGCCATGTGAAAAAATGCTCTAAGTCCCTAATAATTAGAGAAATGCAGATGAAAGCAATTCAGAGCCCTGACCTCACACTCATGAGATTGGCAGCGTTGATCAAAGGGAATAACAATAAACACTGGTAGGACTTTGGGAGAGCAGGCCCAGAGATGGGACTGTTGGCAGAATTGGTCTGGCCACTCTGGAAGGCAGTTAGGAACAATGCCCCTTAAATCACCCGATCCCCTTTGACCCAGCAATACCACCCCTGGCCTATAACCTAAAGAGGTCAAAGAAAAACCAAGAAGACCCATCTGCACAAAAATACTGCTAGCAGCTCTTTTTGAGGTGGAAAAGAATTGGAAACCAAGGGGATCCTCCTTAATTGGGAAATGCCCGGGCAAATGATGATTCGAAGGAATACTGTTGTTCCATAGGAAGGATGATGGGGATGGTGTCAGAGAAACCTGGGAATACTTAGACGGGCTGTAGTGAAGTGAGCAGAATCACAACAGCTTTGTCCAAACAAACCGCTTTGAGCCATTTTCTAAAGCCCCAAGAAATGGGGTTTGGGAGGGGAGGAGGCTTCCTTTAGAAGCAAGAACAGTCTCTGTTATCCTTCTGCCTATCCTTTAATCCCATAGATAAGTGATGGTCACAGGGAAGATAAGGCCCTGTGGTCCTTTGAAACCTATTAAAAGCAGTAGCCAAAAGCCCCACGCAGTCGGGGACTTAGTAATCTTGATAGCCTTCAGAAGGACCAGCTGCTCTTGTCCCCGTTTTGCTGTGAGGGGAGCCTTGAGGTCCTCCTTTGCCCAGGTGCAGCTGTTAGCCCAGCATGCACCTGAGTCCTCCCTCTGTGCACTTCTTCTTGTCACCGCTTTCATTCCATTGAAATTCGGACTGTAGGTTTTGGGGGAGAGCCGGTCTGGGCGGCCTCCTGGATTGAGCATGCCTTCCCCGTCTGCAGTCTCCTTGCCTTATGCCTTCCCCATCTGCAGTCTCCTTGCCTTATGTCTTCCCTGTCTGCAGTCTCCTTGCCTCGGCTTGTTGACCTGGACTGGAGAGTGGATGTCAAGATGGCTTCCGACAGCATCACCCGCATGGCCGTGCCCACCTGCCTGCTGCAGATGAAGGTGTGCTCAGTTTTCAGCACCACTAAAAGTTAGAAAGGGACCTGAGAGCTCACTTCGTCTAACCCCCGCCCCCAACACACCCATTTTACAGATGGAGAAACTGAGTCATAGAGCATTTAGGGGACGTAGCCAAGGTCAGGTAACTAGGGAATGGTAAAGTTAAAGCCAAACATCTGGTGGCCGGCCTTGCCTCTTCCCAGGCCAGGGCTTACAGCATCAGCTGGTGTCACCGGTATTCTACCGGGAGAAAGCCAGAGTCAGTGTGCTATGGACATAGGAGGCACCGTGCCTTCTGGGGCCTCCCCGCACCCCACACAGCACCTGGTCCAGTGCACCGCTCGTTAGTAACTCAGCTGAGCTGGTGGAGTGTCAGAAATCTGTCTCCCAGGGAGAGGGCCCCTGAGACTTCCTGGGCTCCTTTGGTTACCCCAAAGCGGGAGGCCCCCCAGTCCTTAGAAGAGCGCCTGCCATTGCCTGACCCTCTCTGCCTTACCCAGAGACTGTCATCTCAGGGTGTCATTCCCTTTCAGATCCAGGAGGACGCCAGCCTGTGCGGGGATAAGCCCGCCATCTCGGCCGTCACCATGGAGCTGAGCAAAGAGACGCTGGACACCATGTTAGACGGCTTGGGCCGGATTCGGGACCAGCTCTCGGCCGTGGCCAATAAGTGACCCCCGCTCGCATTGGCTGGGGCCCACCAGGTGTGGTGCTAACCGAAGAGACGCAGACTGGTCAGGGGCCCTTCACACGCCGGGCCAAAGCTCGTCCTCTCATCATTCTTCCTTTTGTTTTTTCCTCGTTTTCCCCTTCACATTGATGCCCGAAGGTCTCCCAGAAGCCTCGGGTGCTCATTGTCATTTCAGGGGCAGCAGGGAGGGAGGAGGGAATGAGGGCTCTGCTAGCTGCATGCAACCACTGCTGGGGAGACTAGGGGCTGAGCTGCCGGGCCGGACTGACTGAGGAGCTCCTGCAGTGCAGGAGGGCGTTGCCTTGGGGGAGCCTCTTGGGCGGGGAGAGGCAGCTCCTGATCAGAGGCCCCTCCTGCCCCCTCCAGTTCCAGGCCAAAGGCCAGAAGAGTGGGACCCTTGGGTCACCCCCTGCCCTAGCAGGCTGAGCCTGGGAGCAAGGCCTCTCTAGCAGGGCCCACCTGGGGGCAGCCTCAGAACCAAGCTCAGGGCTCTCAGCCATGCTCAGAATAGGGAGAACCTGCCGCTGCCGTGGCGACAGTTGGAAATAAACATCCATGCTGAAAGCTCTCTGGCTGGGTGTCTTCCGTTTCACTTCCTTCGCCAGGGATGCCACCTCAGCAGGGTCTAGACGGAGGATTCTTTACCTGGGGCCTGGGAGCTTGGAAGGGGAAAGGTGCATTTTATCTCCGCTTGTCTCTAACTGAAATGTAGTGTTTGCTCCAATTGCAAATGTTCTAAGAGGGGTCTGTGGGCTTCACCAGGGGAGGGGGCCAGCGCACAAAACAGCTAAAGAGCTCCTCACCCACACGAACTGCCCAACCCGCTGGGAGATGATCCAGCCTTCAGTGACTCACGGTGATACTGCCTGGGGACCCTCTTCCTGGAGCAGAGGCCCTGCAGGACCCCTTGGATCATCTTTGTGCCCTGGAGGGACTCGACCCTCACAGGAGAAGCACCTCAGGGCCAGGACTCTTGGGTCATGGACGTGTGGACAATAGAGACCCCCCCACACACACACAAGTGAGGAAACTTATCCAGTTCCCAAAGGTAAGGGCAGAGCCGCATTTGAACTTGGGTTCTCTGAATCCAAATCCAATGCCCTTCCACTGGGCCCTGGCGAGATGTCAGCCCACGCTGGCGTCCCGTGAATTCCCGCCACGCATCCCCACCTTGTAATGGGGGATGGGGGGGTCACTTCACTTGTTAGGCCTCAGTTGGACGAGACGGTTTTCCTAAGGTTCCTCTGCTACTTCAGTTTTTCACTGGATCCCTTGTTTCCTGGATCCATGCCACACGGCACTTTCCATCTGGCAGCTGAAGAAACCGAGACGAAAACAAGGAACGGGCCTCTAACCTCAGCCCGGAAGAAAACGCCGCAGCAGCTGTTGTTTCCCAGGCCTTGGCCTCCGTATTCCTTGCTGCCCTTTGGATGCTGTTTGGGAAACGGGGCCTTCAGGATTCTAATAGAAAATCAACTCTGCCTGCCGGACCTCAGGCAAGGCGCAGGAAAAACTGCGCACTGGCGCAAAGAGCCACTAGATGGAGCGGCCGAGAGCAGGCCTGTTCAAATCCTGGCTTCCCTTCTTAAGGCCGCCATGACCCTGGTCAAACCCCATCCCCTCTTTGGGCCTTAGTTTCACTGTTTGTAAAATGAGGGGCTTGGACTGAAGGAAGAGGGGCTGTGGTCTAGGGGAAAGAGCCCCCGGCTGAGGACCTCCTTTTAAATTCCACCATGGTAAACATGGGATCTTCAGCAAGTCGCTTTTGTCTTCCCACGCCTCAATTTGCTCATCTGTAAAGTGAGGGAGGAAGGCGAGTTCTTTTCTGGCTTTAAAAATCCTATGATTCTATCTGTCTGACCTCTCTGGACCTTAGTCTCCTCTATAAAATAATATGTTTCGAGCACAGATTTAAACGTAGAGAGGATCCTGCCCCTTTCAATTTAAAGATGAGAAAGCGAAGGGTCAGAGAAGGCGATGAGTTAACTAAGGTCACGCCACTGGTTAGGAAGCGGTCAAAACTCGAACCTGTGGCGCTATAGGGAGAATGCTGGATTTTAATTTGAGAGGATCTGTGTTCAGATTCTGACAGCTTGCTGTGTGGTCTGGGGTAGGCCATTGATCCCTGGGTCTTGAATGTTCCTGTCAGCTCTAAGCCTGTGATGCTGCAGACCCAGGCTTTCCCACTATCCTATATGCCATCGGCCTTCCAGCTCTAAATTCTGTGGGGTTTCTCCGCTCAGATCCTCAGTTTCCTCATCTCCAAAATGAGGCCTCTAAAGGTCCAAATGAAAAATTTTCCATTTAAATTAGCAACCCACACATGGATTTCTGGTTTTCTAAGAATTAGCATGCAGTTAAAGAAGGGACACTCCGACCTGAACAGAATTCTGTCTTTCATTATTCAGAAAGTGTTTTAGAATAGTTCATTGCCTTGGGATCCCCATTAGAGGTGTCAGTTATCACCGAACACAGGGATGGCCTTGAGCATGGATGGATTAGGTGGCTGCCTACTGAAAGGATTTCAAGGGCTTCAATGAGACACTCCCCCAACAAGTCATGCCTGTGGTTTAATGGTTCTTTTCCCCCTGTTAAAGGGAGAGCATCCTTTGGAATGCTAACTTATTAACCAGGAGAGGTGGCTTGTAACTCTGAGTGAGCACATAGAGTTTATTGATGAGAAGTCCAAGCATTGGGAAATGGGAAGGCCAGAGGAAGGGTCCACAGTAGGGGTGGTTCTGGCTCCTTGAAGATGAACTTGGGCTGTCTTCCACACTTTTGACTGGGGCTGATCCTTAGGGTACCATACGTTAGAGAAGTGGGGGTTCAGGGACCACTGCTAGGTGATCGAACATTATTTTATACATACACTATTTTTTTTTTTTTGCCGGGCAATGGGGGTTAAGTGACTTGCCCAGGGTCACACAGCTAGTAAGTGTCAAGGATCTGAGGCCGGATTTGAATTCAGGTACTCCTGACTCCAGGGCCAGTGCTTTATCCACTGCGCCACCTAGCTGCACCCCTATACATACACTATTATTAGTATATTAATATTAACAATAGGATAGTATTAATATAGAATATGAACATAATATATACTATTATAATATTACTAATACATTTTATTATATATTATAACATTACTAATAAATAGTGCTAATAATAATAATAGCATTTGGAAAGCACTTGTTTGTTACCTCGTTTGTTTCTCAACTCCATGGGGCTGGTGTTGTTACACTTTGTAGATGGGGAAGGTGAAGTTGAGGAAGGTTAGGTGACCTGCTTGCTCAGGGTCACACAAGTAGTAAATGTCATTTTGATACTCAGGTAAGATTTGAACTCAGAACTTCTTGACTCCAAGTCCAGTGCTCCATGATTCAAAACACCAGATTAAAAAGCTCTTTAAAACTCAAATATAAATTCTCCACCTAGTGGTGGGCCAGGGAAGCCATTGGTATGTTGTGGGGACGTGATGGTTAACGTCTCTGGGCTTCAGTTTCCTCATCTGAAACGAGGGGATTAGACTAGATTTCCATGGTTACTAACGTCAAGATCACAGCCCGCCACCTAGTGTTCAGTGCTGCCTCTTCTCCACACCCAGATCTTCAGCGATCGTGTTTTGGGGTGCCTGTGGTCTGAGAAAATGATGCCCGCTCCATCCACTGTGGTTAGCTGTAGTTATTTTCCTCAGCATTTTTCACTTTCATACTTAGGTGAATCTGTGATCTCAGGTGTGGGGACTCACTCCACCAGGGCAGATTATAACCCACCCACCCTCGGGGCTCACCTACTGGAGAAGTAAATAGATGAGGTTGGCAGTGTTTTGGGGGACATGGGGAGAACTGGCAGACAATATCCAGCAGATGGCGAGCTTGTATACCTTATCCTGCCTCTTTGGGGCAATTTATTTGAGAAAACAAAGGCTGAAAAAAGGGAGTGAGAGATAGCAGCTCACTGCTGGCGGAGCTGTGAATTGGTCTGACCATTCTGGGAAACGATTTGGAATTATATAAGAAAAGTTACCAAATTGTTCGTACCCTTTGACCCAGACACCTCACTACTACATCTATACCCAAGGAGGTTAATGATAGTCAGAAAAGACCTATCTGTGCACAAATATTAATAGCAGCAGCATTTGTGATCTTAAAAGAAGAAACACAACACGTGCCAACTGGTTAGGGAATGGCAGAAGAAGCTGTCGTCTGTGAGTGTCTTGGAATATTATACTCTTTGATCTTAGCATAATGTCAGTGTTCTATTTAGCAATACAGGCAGGCTCCATGGATAGAGCCTGGGACCTGGCGTCAGGAAGATCTGAGTTCAAATTTGGTGTGGGGCACTTACCAGCTGCCTGAAGTCATTTAACCTGTACCTGTCTCAATTTCCTCATCTGTAAAAGGGGGATAATGATGGTTGTCATGAGGACCAAATTAGACATGTGTAAAGCACTTTGTAAACCTTAAAGTGCTAAATGTAATTGTTAGTGAATATTATTTTATTAGTATTGTTATTATCATCAACACTGACCCAGGACTGCACATCCCATATGACTCCCATGTTCTCCTATGAATTGGCCCCTTGGGATCCACCCTATTTGTTAGAAGGCATTCTTGCTTTCTTCTGCCATCTACAAGGATGCAAATGGAGCAGACCGTTCATCTCCCCCAATTAGAATGGGAGCTTCTTGAAGACAAGAACTATGTTCTTTTTTCAATTTGTATCTTCAGCTCTTAGTACAGTTCTTGGAACATGATAAATCCCGAATAAACACTTTTTCATCCATCCATCCATCCATCCATCCATCCATCCATCCATCCATGCATTCATTTCATTAGCCTTCCCTGACTTCCACCACTTGACCAGCCTTTCATTCACTCTTACATCTTTTCCCAATTACATCCTTTTACTCCAGTCTTTAAATATTTGTGGCGTGATGCAGCCTGCTCACACCAATATTCATCTCTCTATTGTCTTCTTCCTGATGTTAATTTTCCATTCCTTGCCCCCTGCTCTCCACTTTTAAGAAATATCGGGACAGCTAGGTGGCACAGTGGATAGAGCACTGGACCTGAGTTCAAATCCGACCTCAGACACTTAACACTTACTAGCCATGTGACCCTGGGAAAGTCACTTAACCCCAATTGCCCCACTTAAAAAAAAAATAGTGGAGAGCGTAGAACACTCCCTCGGAGAGAATCACATATAGGAGAAGAGCTATGAGTCAAGGGAGGCCCTTTTAAACCAAATCCTCTTCACCCATGGAGTTCTTCAATACAACTCTTTACACCATAGGGTACATGGGTTGTACAATGATGTGACCACCATGCCTTTGGTACTTGATGGGCAATAGCTGGCACAATGGATAGAGTACTGGGCCTGGAGTCAGGACTCATCTTCATGAGTTCAAATCTGTGGGACCCTGGGCAAGTCACTTAACCCTGTTTGATCAGTTTCCTTATCTATAAAATAAGCTGGAGAAGGAAATGGCAAAGCATTCTAGTATCTCTGCCAAGAAAACCCTAAATGGGGTCACAAAGAGTCAAACACAACTGAAAAAATAACTGAATGAAAACAATATACAGGTAACTGGGCTAACTGAAGAAGGGCAATGAATCCTTAGAAGTTTAGGGTAGGGTCAACAGGCAGAGTGGGTGACCATGCACAATATGATGTAGCAGAAAGCACAATGGATTTGGAATTAGAGAATATGGGTTGGAACCCTAATTTACCAGGGCTGTGACCTTGAGCAAATCATCAAGTCTTTGTGGACCTTACTTTCCTCATCTATAAAATAGGCACATTGGACTGGTTGGCCTCTAAGCACACTTGCAGCTCTAAACCATATTTCAAGAGGAGGTATAAATGTCACAAGATTAGTGGAGGGGGGGGGTTGAGAAACACCAGAAAAGCACCACTCTTCTCCCCCAGAAAAGCAATCCCTTCTCCCTACAACTGATCAGGTGCCTGCAATTCTGCCACAACATTTCACCCCTTTAGTTTAAAGCTTTGTTATTGTGCCTTGTGCTATTAAAATATGACCCCCCCCACGCCCCAGATATAGCACACTAAGCCATAGCAGTTTTTTATGACCTAGCCTTAATGTGTAACATTTTCCTGTGGTAATATTGTCATGAGCGTGGTCCTTGCCTTGAGAATTATAAAAATTTTGCCCTAGTCTTGAGACCTTGGGTAAGTCATTTCCCTTCCTCTGACCCCCCCCCCCCCCAGTATCCTCATATATAAGATGAGAAGGTTGACCTTGGAGGTACTTTGGAGCTCTTAACAATCCAAGACCCCTCAAGAGCAGGTTATGATGATTATTTGCCCCAGAGCTTTGTCACCTGAAGGAGTGGGAGGGGGTCCTTTAGGGAAGGGAAGAAGAGTGGGGGGAAGGTTGAGGTCTCACCAGCATCAGAACTGTGGTTATTAACCTGTGCAGCCAATAGATCCATCTCGTCAAATGAGTGAGTAGAATCCAAAACCAGGCAGGTCTTCTGCAGATGAATGAAAAATAGCTTACACACATATTTCTTGCTATTTTACCTTTGTATATAGATGCTGTTCTGATGAATAACACACAAATCCATTGAAAAATGCTAATGAATTCAGAGTATTTTTTTTTTTTGGTCTTGGTGTATTTTCTCATTCAATCAAAACTAAAAGGGAGACAGCAAAGTACAGCAAAAAGAACAAAGAAGGTGGAGAGTTCATTGCCCTGTGCTTAAAGTAGCGAGGACAAGCTTCGGACCATGAAAAGGACATTTGTGGGCTTGGGTCAAGAGTGGGATGCCTGAACAATGAGATGCCAGCCAGGACAAAGAAGGAAGATCCAACCACTGCCTTGGGAAGAAGCCCTCATTTTGGTTCATTTCCAGGCAATAAAGACGGAAGGAAGGAAGGAAGGAAGGAAGGAAGGAAGGAAGGAAGGAAGGAAGGAAGGAAGGAAGGAAGGAAGGAAGGAAGGAAGGAAGGAAGGAAGGAAGGAAGGAAGGAAGGATGGGATGGAGGGAGGGAAGAAGGAAGGAGGGAAGGGAGGAAGGGAGAAAAGAAGGGAAGGAAGGAAGGAAGGAGGGAGGGAGGGAGAGAAGGAAGGAAAGAAAAGCATCTGGCTGTTCTGGTTCCTTGGTCCTACCCAATCCTTTCACTTTAAGATAAAACAAGTTAATTGTTGCAGAGGTCTCTCTTTTTTGCAGCTGCCTTTTTGTAAAAAGTATTTCTCCCCAAATAAACATGAGGGGAAAATCAACCTTAAAGCTTATCTAGTCCAATCCCCTCATTTTACAGATGAAGAAACTGAGACCCAGAGAGGGGAAGTAATTGGTGTAAGATCATACAACTAGTTAATGGATAGAGCCTGGAGTCAGGAAGACCTGAGTTCAAATCGAGCCTCAGACATTTATGAGCTGTGTGACCCTGGGCAAATCACTTAACCTCTGTGTGCCTCAGTTTTCTTTATTGTAAAATGGGCATAATAACACTGCTGACCTCCCATGGTTATTGTGAGGATCAAATGAGATATTTGTAACAAGCTTAACAGTGCCTAACACATAGTAGGTGTTTAATAAATGCTTCTTGACTTCCTTCATTCCAACAGCACAGTCTTTCACCTCCTGTATCTCACTGCCTCCCAAGCCACCCCTGCCCTTGGGCATCTACATCCGTGTACAGTGACATGCCTCTTGCCCCACGAAGGTCATATAGCATAAGCCAAGCCAGGTATATTAAAGCTGATAAAGGTGGATCAAACCATCACTTCTCTCTTCATCTGGGGTTTGGAGAAGGGGAGGGGAGCCTGCTTGGCCATCTGTTTTCCATGATGGGTTTTTTTTTCCTGGGCACAGATGGTATGTATCAAGTGCTGCTATCTCTCCCATGTCAAACAGCAAGCTGATGAAGGCTCCCATTTGAAGTTTCCTCCTGGCACTTCCTCCTAACCTCCATTTACACATCACTCCACTGTTCCCCACCCTGTTAGACCCAGCCAACATTCACCAAACCCAATTCCTACTCCTGCTTCCTTTCTACTTAGGTACACAGGAAGGAAGGTGACAATATTTGAGGCCAGAGGATCTGGATCCAAATCCTGAGTCTTCTACTTATTATTCACATTTATTGTTTTCGGGGAGGGGGGGGCAATGAGGGTTAAGTGACTTGCCCAGGGTCACACAGCTAGTAAGTGTCAAGTATCTGAGGTTGGATTTGAACTCAGGTCCTTTATTTTTTTAAATTTTATTTATTTATTTATTTATTTTTGCAGGCATTGGAGGTTAAGTGACTTGCCCAGGTTCACACAGCTAGTGTCAAGTGTCTGAGGCTGGATTTGAACTCAGGTACTCCTGAATCTAGGGTCGGTGCTTTAACCACTTCGCCATCTAGCTGCCCCTCCTCAGGTCCTTCTCAATCCAGGGTTGGTCCGTTATCCACTACACCACCTAGCTGCTCCTATTATTATTCACCTTTCTGAAACTCAATTCCCTCTTCTGTAAAATGAGGGGACTTGGTTTGGGTGACCTCTAGGGACCCTTCCTTTTCTAAATCTCTGATCAAAGATGAGTAAATGGCTTTAAATCAAATCAGGTGGGATTTCCTTAGGCTGAGAGGAAGACCTATTTATTGGCTGTCAGAGGCACGAAAGATCGCACTGAGCTAAGTTCTCTTGCCTCTACTCTGGCATGGCTTCGTGAACAGGGGAAAGATCAGACTTGTTAAGGTTTTAGTCTTAATAGGTTCAGGGATTCCTAAGTCGCTATTCTTATGCCTGTCCTAGAAGAACCTCTGTGGCCAGGGCAGTGGACCTCCTAACCTCACCTCTGGTCCTAGACAGCAGTAGGATGACTATTGCCTGCTCTTGTGATTATAATCGATAGAGAGGTCTGTGAAGGCATGAAAAGCATTTCACATATGTTCTTTGGCATCGTTATTCCCATTTTATAGGTGAGAAAACTGAGGCTCAGAAAGGTTGAATGACTTATTCATGGATCACACAACTGGGAAAGCATCAGGGGTCAGATTGAAACCCACATATCTCCTGACTCCAAGTCCAGTGGTTGTTTTGTTTTGTTTTGACTCTACTAGCACCGTTGGGTCATAGATTTAGGAGAAAGGGTCTTCATCTAGCCCAGCACCCACTTTTGACAGAAGAGAAAACCGATTCCCGGGAAGTTAAGTAACTTGCTAAATGCCCCACACAGAGTAAGCTTCAAGAGGCAGGTTTTGAACCCAGGCACTTCGATCCCCACCTCAGTATTTTCTGTATTGTATCATGTTCTGATACACCTTGGAGCAGGGAGCTTCTATTTGTTGTCTTTCCCCAGTGCCAAGCATGATACCCGGCACATAGTATGTGCTTAATATATGCTGATTGGATTGACTCGTATTGAATGGGGCCTGTTTTACCTGGGGCGCAGGGGTGGGGGAAGGAACAGATCTTAACCCCTGCCCCTGAAGGGGTCCTCCAACCTGGCTGCTACCAGCTACCGTGCAAACCAATGGATTTCACTGTTGGCCGCTCTGGGCTAAGCACCGCCTCTGTCCCCCCTGCGTGCTACAGCCACGCTGAGGAGTTTATCTGGTGGATTAAAGCTATCTCCGCCGGCTCCCCGGGAAATAGCTTTGTGCCACAATTCATCACTCGCCTCTGCTCTTCAAGAGTCCAGCGCCAGGAAGATTTAAACATCTTCAGACTCAGAAGTCGGAGCCAGATTAGAAACTTCTAAAGCTCCCGATCACCACCATCGGATTGATTAAAGACCTAAAAATGAACTCTCTGTCTGTCTGTCTGTCTGTCTGTCTGTCTGTCTGTCTGTCTGTCTGTCTGTCTCTCTCTCTCTGTCTCTCTCTCTGTCTCTCTCTCTGTCTCTCTCTGTTTCTGTCTGTCTGTGTCTGTCTGTCTCTCCCTCACTCCCTTTCTCCCTCCTTCCCTGGGTCCTGGCTTGATGGCAGTACACAGACCTGACCTGCAGAATCAATCAGGGAACCTGGGAGTTGAAAAAGGATTTCAGTGACTGCCAAGTCCAGCCCATGCATGAATAACGTACCCAACAAGGGATAATCCAGCCTCTGTTTAAGGACCCTCAAAGACACCTTTCCAGGCAGCCCAATCTCATTTTAGGTGGCTCTAACAGTTAGGAACCAACTGTGCCCACCCTAGCTGCTCCTAAGCCTGCCCTCCAGGTCCAGATGGAACGAGGTCTCCCTCCTTCAAACACTTACAACTCTCAGGTCCCTCTTGAGAAGGTGGAGTTGAGGGTCTCCTTCCTTTATCCCAGTATTTTTATATTGCCACCTTTGACGTGGGCAACATCTGTCCATGAACAGTTTGGAGAGCTGTGCTGTATTCTGCCTGCAGGAGGCACCTGGATGGTGACTGGAGCCCAAGCCATGTGGGGATTAGGCAAGGCAACAAACATTTATTCATTAAGTACTCACTCTATGCCTACTATTCTGATGGGGGCACAAAAAAGAAAGTCTCTGCCCTCAATGAGCTTACTTTCTACTGGGGAAGAAGACACACAAAAGAGACGAAAAAGGGCAAGAAGGGGGAGGGTCCCCACATGGGGACACAGCATTGAAGTCTGGAAAGTAAGGAGAGCCAGGAGGGGCATGAAGATTGGTTATCTTTGGTCCCTGCCCCAAATAGAGGCTCTGCGCAGAATTCAACAACAGAGACATTTCAAGGTGCAAAGTCCGGGGGGTGAATGGATATTCTGGGACTGTGGTAGTGGTTCTGGAGGGTTTGCACCAATAGTCATAGGGTTCCAGATCTTTTATGTACTGGCTGGAAAAGTTCTTCATCTAAAGTCCCATATGCTGATGAAATCCTCAGTAGTGTGGGAACACACACAAACCACATACCACACACCACATACACATGCACACACACGCACACACACACACACACCCTGCTGTATTTCCTTATTTTAGAGACAATGTTGAGTAGTGGATAGAGAACTGACTGAAGCCAGGAAGATCTTGGTCAAGTCCTGGCTTTGTGACCATCTTTAAGTCACTTAACTTCTCTGTGCTGCAGCAAACTCTCCAGACTGCAGAGGAAGTTCTATGTCTACACTGGTAGAGAAGTTCTCTTTATTAATACAACCATCAGGAACTCTCTATTAATGGAATCATAGCTCTAGCCCAACCCAAACCAGACCCATTGCTCAATCTTCTTCCACCAGCCTCTCCCACATCCTCATTTGCCTGGTAAGCAGCATAAGAAAAATAAAAACCTGTCTTTTTTTCCCATTGACACCCATTTCCTCATACTTCCTCCCAGTACTCAAGGTCCAGGGGATGTTCCCATGGCCTTCCCGGCCCAGCGAGGTATGGGGAGAGGCAGAGAGCCCCTCGTCTCTGGCCTGCCACTACTCTGACAGAGCCGACTTCAGATAGCCGCAGGCTGGCCGAGGGATGGAGGGGAGTGGCCCAGTGCCATCCTCTTTGGTTATATGGATATGCCAAGATGATTTTCACTGGGCCTCAAGGAAACAAAAGGCCAGGGGAGAACACAGAGTAACCCCTCGGCTTTCCGAGGGCCCTGGCAGGAAGCCAGCTTTCACCACTTCTCCAGCTTCTTAAGCAAGCCCCCAGCGGGAGCTGTCACCGGGCCAGGGGCCTGCATCCGAGAGAGTTTAGCTTTCCACCAGCCTCCCCCAGGCTCCTAAGGCCTGAGAAAAGAGGTCGGTCTCCTGAGGTTCCCTATTGCTGGAGAGCTTTGGAGAGAAGGCCCTGAATTTCTATCAAAAACACCGGGGTGCAGGGAAGATATAACTCAGTAGAGGCAAAGCCATTTAGATCAATCATCCTGGAGCGTCAGAGCGGCAGAGGGACCATGATACGTGGCATTTCTTGGTTCATTTGGCTGCATCTCGGGCCTTTACACTGGCTGGCTGCCCCCGTCCCCCTCCTCACCTCCCAGACATCTGACCACTGCCTTAGGAAGAAGCCCTCACTCTAGTTCATTTCCAAAGTTCACATAGAGACCATTCTCTGGGGGAGGCTGGACTGGGTATTTGTCACCCCTCAGCATCCCTGGCTTCTTTCGGGAGCAACTTGTGAGCTGTCTTTTGTAGGAGGCTTTTTCTGGTCCACCCAGTGGCTAGTCCTGTCCCTCTGACATCACCTTATACTTGCTTTGCATTGTCTAGTTACCTGTAGATGTACTTGTCTCCCCTAGGAGGATGTAAACTCCTTGAGGGCAGAGTTTGTTTCACTTTTGTCTGTTATCCCAGGGACTAGCTTGATTTTTGGAACATTTTGAGTACTTCCTAAATGCTTGTTGATTGAGTCATTGGTTGACTGATATTCTGCCTGGTACTGGGCACCAGAGCATGGCTGAGTGGAAATAGCCTTGGACTACCAGCCAGGAAACTCTAATTCTGGCCCTCATGAACTAGCTGAAGTTCCTGGGTCAAGTGCTCTCTGCCCTTCAGGTTTTTGTTCTGAAAAATAAAAGAGAGGAGAAAGCAACCTGGCATTAACAGTAAAATGATGCTGTACATATTCTAGACAGTACTTGTAGCACAATTATATCGTATACATAAATGTGTGTATTACAATTATATCATAACAAGAGCTCACATTTTCATGATACTTTAAGATTTACAAAGTGCTTTATAAATGCTATTTCATTTGATAGCAAGAGCTCTAAAGTCATTTACATTATTGACCCAAGGATCCCAGAATTGGGATGATATCTTTAGTCCTAATGTCATCCTTAGGAAACAACCGTCAAAAGACCTAACAGACCCAAAATACTAATAGCAGTATCATTGGCTCCCAGCAAAGAATTAGAAACAACCCATGTGTCTGATGGTTAAGTAATGACAGAACTAATGGAATGGAATAGTATTGTACCTATAAGTGGAGTGGATGTAGGTGACAAACTACATGTTTACACTGGGGAATTATATCCCCTAGGAACCTGTGTATAAGTTTTAGGCCTTAGGAAATGGAAATTTCACAAGAAAGAGACATATAGGAGGGCAGCCAGAGAAGCTGGGAGACAAGAAGAGGAGAAACCTAAGGGTACAAGAAGCTAAGCTGGTGTTAGGAAAGGGGGAAGCTGTGATGCAGAGAGGAGACTGGGAGAAAGAGGGGAAAGGGGGAGGTAAATGAGGAAACTGCACTAACTGAGGGGTCCTCGACCTTTTTGTGCAATGGATCCTCTTTGGCAGTCTGGTGAAGCCCAAGACTTCCTTCTCAGAATCATGTTTTTAAATGTACAAATTGAAATACGTAGGATTACAAAGGAAACCTATTCTATTGAAAAAAGTTTTTCTTCTTCCATCTTCTCTATCTAGACACCTCTCTACTCTAGCTAGATATCTCTGTCATCTCTCTGTACTGATATCTCAGTTGATCTCTCTACCTCTCTCTGGATACTTACCTACCCATCTCTCTCTATCATCTCTATCATTTCTAGACATCTTTATCATCTAAGGACCCATCCATCTTTATCATATCCAACTCTATCATCTCCATGAATGTTGATATCATTCTATCTGTCTCTCTATCATTTCTATCATCTGTCTATCTCTAGATATCTCTATAATGTCTATCATCTATCTCTATCTGGATATCTCTATCATCTCTATGTATCTAGACCTCTCTCTCTCTCTCTCTCTCTCTCTCTCTCTCTCATCTGTATCTATCTTAAAAGTTCATGGATCCCAGGTTAAGAATCCCTGCTCTAGCTTTTCCTTCAGAACTGAGAGGGAGGTCATTGAACAGATTTTCTTTGTGCTCTATCCTCTCTAGCACCCTTATCCCTGTTAATGAGTTTAGATGAACTGTTTCCTTCTCCTGATGGAGTGAAATACCTGAGAATTCCATGGGACTGTGAATCACTGGTCGTCTTGATGGGTTGAGGGAGGCAGCAGCCATCCAGTTATGGAAACAGTATAATGCAAGTCTATTGGATTCACTTCCTTTGGCATTCACCTTACTTCATGTTTTGCTTGAAAGTTACATTGGCTTTATTTGCCTGGAGCATCTCTCATAATAGCTCCTTGGTGGAGGTTCATGAGTTGTGATTCTAATGAGTCGAGAACCTAAAATAGAACCCTGAACCCAGAAGATAGTGAGGGAGCCCAGGGTCTGAGCTCTAAACCACAAGAAATGATAAGTCTGAAGGATTAAAATAAATATGAAAACACTCATATGAAATATTACAGAAAGAAGAAAGCAGAATCGGAACAATGTAAATAGTAACAGCAGTAACAAAAATCCAGAAAAATATTCAAAATAAAATAAGGCAGAAGGTAAGGGGAAAAAAAAAACAAACAAACCCAGGACATTTTTGTTACTAATTCAAGTTAATATGCACATTTTAAAGACCAAAGCATAAATGGAAAACAACAATGGAGCTATAATCACAATAGTGATGCAGTCACTTAACTTTCCTGGGCCTCAGTTGCCTTATCTGTAAGATGACAGAGTTGCACTAGATGCCCCCCCCCAATCCCTTTCAGTTCCAAATTTATGAGATTTAGATGAACTACTTCCTTCACTTGAGGGGTTAGAATACCTGAGAAAAGCTTTGGGACTGTGACTTATTGGTTGAATTTATGAGATGGGAATTTGAAACTGATGTTAAGAGTAGACATGGGGAGCAGCTAGGTGGCGCAGTGGATAAAGCACCAGCTCTGGATTCAGGAGGACCTGAGTTCAAATCCGGCCTCAGACACTTAACACTTACTAGCTGTGTGACCCTGGGCAAGTCACTTAACCCCAATTGCCTCACTAAAAAAAAAAAAAAAAAAAGAATACTGGAAAGGTAGGGAGATCATCAAGGGCTTTCAATGCCAGACAATGGGGTTTCCATTTGATCCTGGAGGTAGCCTCATTACCTTTGATTCTCTCCCAGCAGCCTAATGAGGTGGGTGCTGTCACGACATTAGGATATCCCTTGTCTTGCAGAGCTGAGGCCCAGCCAGCCAACTGTGCCCTGCGCTTGGCATAACAACACTCCTTTGCACTCACCCTCTGGCAAAATCACATAAATACCGTAGTGCTTTGACCAGCACCAGGTGTTCTCTGAGCGGGGACTGGTACCTGGTGTATCCGTGTTGCATCATGAAGCCCGGCTATGAATCAAACTTGTCTCACTGTTGCTGTTACCCCTCACTGTCAGGGCTACAGTTCACTGTGTAGCCATTGGTGTAAGTACTGAGATCTCCCTACACTGCCTCCTGTACCCCCACTAGGGGCGGGGCCCTCGCACATGTGTCTATAGCCCCTCCTTGCTTGGAAGCCATTTCCCTCACTTTGAAATTCAACTTCTGTTTCATTCCTGACTCTCCTGTCTCTAGCCTGCTCTGTTCAGCTCCGGCCAGCCACAGGTTAGAGGCCGGTTTGGTCCAGTTGGCAAAGCTATAGACATTATTATTCCCATTTTTACAGTTGAGGAAACTGAGGCTCAGAGATTTAAGCAACGTAGTTGGGAAGCATCAGAGACTAGATTCAAAACCTGGTCTTTCCTGACTTCAGATCCACTCCAGGACACGACCCCTCGTTAGTACCCTTTCCCTCCAAAGCACCAATAAAGTTCACTGTTGTTAACAGCCCCAGTGGTTTTGTTCTGGCTAGGTGCCCCTGACTCACCCACTGGCATTGTCAGCTCTCCAATCAGCCCTGATAAGCCTTTTAATCAGCCAAGTTCCTCGATTGACTTCTGTCCTAAAGCTGGCTGCTTTAGGAAATGTTTTTTGGGGGCAGAAAGTGGTTATCGATTAAAACCCATCCCTGAAAAAAATCCTCTCTACAATAAACCGAACAAAGACTAAGCACCCTTTGCTCAAAGATCCTTAGAAAGAGGAAGCCCATTATACTCGTGTGCCGCTCTGATTGTTGGGTAATTTTCCTTGACATCATCCTGAATTTGCCTCTTTGTAGCTGTCAGTCAGGCTTTCTAGTTCTGTCCTCTGGGGCCAGACAGAGCCAGTCCAATCCTTCTTACACGCCAAAAGCCCCACAGAGGAAACTGGTATACAGAAAGAAAGAGCCCAAGATTTTAAAGTCAGAAGATCTGGGTTCGAATCCTGATTTTAACCCTTATGACCTATGGGATGTTGGTCAAGTCATCTCAATTCTCTGGGTATCAGTTTCCTCATCTGTAATGTTAAGGGATTGAACTAAATGTTCTCCAAAGATATCTGATAGATCTACGATACTAAGTACCTAAAATCCCTTTATCTTCTCCAGGCAAACTGTTCCTAATGCCTTCCATTGATCCTCATCCTCGTGAGCTCCAGCCCCATCCTGACTACTGCGAAGTTTATCAATGTCCTTCCTAAAATACAGCAAAGAGAACTGAAGCTGCGATCTGAGCTCTGGGGCTCTGGCCAGAAGTTGGATGGGTTGGGGGGCGGGGTGGGGAGGGCAGGGAAGAGGAGGTGAAGCTCTGCAGTCCCCGCAGAGAGGTCTGGGTAAATGAACTCCATGGGACCTGCCTTGGGGCTGAGCTCACTGATTTTCTTTTCTTTTCTCACTTCATTGTAGGCGACAAGGGCCAGACTGAAAGCTCTGAGCTCTCTCGTCTTAGAATAGAAACGATGTGGGTCAGAACTCCCTCTGGGGAGTGCCATCCAGGACTGAGTAGGGAGAGAGTGAGAGCACACAAACGCAGGCCTCCTGTCACTCGTTTGCTATGTGACCTTGTCTCCTATGCTTCTCAACTGCCCCCCCCCCCCGCCCCAACCCTCCAAACCCTAGATTAACGAGCCCCTCTGGAAAGAAGGAACTTTCTCCATTAGCCACCCAGTGCTGGTGACCGTGAAGGGATCCTCTCATCTGCTGGATACTAACATAAAAGGCAAGATCGAGGACAGTGGGAAGATTGCTAGGTGACCCAGGGTCAAGAGCCCCTTTTCATACTTACCAGAGAAGTGCATAGTCTCATGTGGCTATCTCTAGAGGCCATCTCTTCCAGCCTTCTCATTTAATAAATGAGGAAACTGAAGCTTAAATGTCTTGTACGATATCACACAGGTCTGATGATCAGAAGTAGAATTCAAACTCAGGTCCTCTGACTCCAGAATCAGCTCTTTCCAAAGAAATCCTCCCCACCCCCCACCCCCACCCTACCAACAGGGACTTGAACCCCGGACCTTTAGATCGTAAATCTGGCACCCTATTGACTGAGCCTCTATGTAACCTCTCTGAGCTTCAATTTCCTCATCTGTACAAGCGGGATAGGAATACACCATGAAATACTCTCTCTGATGATTGTTGTGAGGTTCAAACGAGACACTGTTGAGGCAGGATGGTAGAGTGGATGGAGTGCCTGCCGGGCTTGGAGTTAAGAAGCCTGGGGCTTGTCGCTCCTTCCAGATCTGCCTTACCCTGAGCAAGTCATTTAATCTCTTCGAACTTCAGTTTCCCTTTCTGTAAAATGGGTCCAATAATGGCAACTACCCCACAGGGCTGTAGGGCTGTTGTAAAATTTGATGGAAGCCATGGATAGAAAGTGTTTTGCAGACTTGAATCTATCTCAGTGCCAGCTACTGCTCATGTTATGTGTAGAAATAATACTCTCGGCTCCTTTATTAAAGAAGATTGCTCTGGCTGCCTCCTGAGTTTGTCTGCTAACCCAAAGCTTCTTAAACTGTGGGTCGAGACCCCATATGGGGTCGTGTAACTGAATGTGGGGGTCGTGAAAAATTTGGCAACAGTATAAGGTTATATATACCTCTTTTATATACCTACATACCCGGGGTCGGGTAAAAATTTCTCAGGTGAAAAGGGATGAGGGGAAAAAGTTTAAGAAGTCCTGTACTAAGCTTTGCAATGTTTACCAGCTGCAGGGGCTGTTTGGGGGCTTACCCCCTCTCCCAGTGACTTTTTTGTCTCCCGCAAGGATAGAACACAATAATGTCATAGGCACCCCCAGGCGGAAGAGGTATATGGCTCCTTGAGTTTGCATTTTGAGGGTGTTGTTGCTATTCAGCCATTTTTTCATTTATGTCTAACTCTTCGGTTTTCTTGGCAAAGATACCGGACTGGTTTGCCTTTTTGATCTCCAGCTCATTTTACAAATGAGGAAACTGAGGCAAACAGGGTTTAATGACTTGTCCAGGGTCACACAGCTAGTAAGTATCTGAGGCAAGATTTGAACTCAGGACTCACTCCGGGTCTGTGGCACCTAACTGCCCCTTTGAGGGTGTTGTGCGCTGCCCCTCCCCAATTTTGAACATAGCATACTGCTCACATTTTCATATGACAGCTAGGAGTAACAGGGAGAGGCAATCAGATTGAGAAGTTGCAGGGCTTGAAAACAAAGAGCTCTGAGCCCCACATCCGAGGCCAGCCCAGGCAGGTAGGAGGGGGAGGCCAGTCCCATCAGACTCTGTCAGCTCTGAACATCATCCAATCAGCACCAGATCCAGAGCAGGAACATTCACCACCCTTGGATAGCCCAGACTTGGCAGGACTTATCCATCAGCATTCCCAGAGAGATAGGTGGGATCCCAGGCCAGGGGAAGCAAAGTGGAGAGGGGAGGAGGCCAGAGAGGCCAGGGAGGTTGTCAGGGCTTTGCCAAAGGGTTCAGATCTGCTCTCCAGCCCCGCCAGGGTCCTGTGGATCGTTTCATCTTACCTTTGATATGAATTCACTCAGGTTTCCTTCACCTTCTTCCTTTTTTGCTCTGTCAACCTTAACAAATGGGCCCCAACCAAGGCACCCGGGCTCCTGGGGCCTCCACTTACCCAGCACAGGAAGGAGTTTCTTTGGATGTTCCCAGGCTGGTTTTAAATAAACAAGGGAGAAACATGGGGAATGGAAGAGCTTGGAGGAGAAAGCAAATGAAAAACATAGGAAAATGGTCAAAATAAGGGGGCACTGGAGGTCAAAGAAACAAAAATTAGGTTAAAGGGATATAGTGTGGTGGGCTGGGCCATCCAGTAAGCATTGCATCTGAACTCCAAGGAAATGGATTTGAATTCTACCTCAGTCACTTAACCACTAGTGAGATGTGCTGTTTCCTTCCCCTCTCTTGCACTGAATTTCCTCATCTGTAAAGTAAGGGATTGGAATTTGGAATTATGTGAAACAAGTTACTAATACTTTTATCTTGAAGCCTTTCCCTCTTTTTTAGAATAGGAGCTCATTTGGACTAAAGGCTGGTTCATCCCCAACACAATGCTTGGCAAATTGTAGGAACTTAAAAAAATGTTTGTTAGCTGTTTGATTCATTACTTTGGACTCCTCAGTTTTGTATCACTCCCACTTTCTGATTCCTCTGATCCTCCAAAATAAAGAGTGGGTGCCCATCGCTTGCATAATGACCAGATAATGGGGTATATAAGTGTCATAAGTCATGATAAATATGGAGGTTTCAGAGAAGCACGAGAAAATTTGTATAAACTGATACAGAGTGAAGAAGGCAGAACCAGAGGAACTACAACAAAGTGAAGGAAAACAATAGATTAGTTGCAGATTAATTGCAGTGATCTATCCTGGAATCCATGGATGGATCTGTGTTCTACTGATCTTTTACACTATCAATGCTAAAAGTCAGAAGAGGTGAATGGAGCTTAGTGTTTTCCATACCTGTGTGGAGGGTTCTTGCTCTTGGCTTTCTTCCTGTGGCAATCATCCTGCCCCATATATACCCATATACCTCAAAATTCTCTATTGGTTCTACAGCACATCATGCAACTTCATGGGTGCCCTCATTCCCTTGCTCATCTCTTGGCTGGCACCCCCAGCATCTCCTTGCTATCATGTGCCTCTTTCCTGGGGTCCTCTTTTCCCCCTTCCTCTATTCGACTGGGGAGAGGGTCAAGGATCAGGAGTTATTGGGTGCGCTAGACTTTCTGTGTTCCCTCTACTAGGGCATCTGTACCCAACTGGGTCTGCATTGTGCCTCCTCCAGACTTAGAGAACTGCACCTCTTGTTTTAAAGGCAGGAGGGAATGGTGGTAAGTAGCAATGTGGATCCAGGCAAGCTAAAATGGAATCCTGAGGTACTCCACGTGACCAGGTTCTCCCTGCCCTCAAAATAATTGTCCCGGGTCACCAGAATTGCTAGTTATGGTTCTTCCCATGTCATCAGATATTTGGCATTTGACCACTCAAGTGGGATTTCCATCTGGTAGAAGTCGTTGATAAAAATAGTAGAATGCCTGAACTTGCAAGAATTTGTTACAAACTCAGGAGCAGGTGGATGGCTCATCCTTCTCCACCCAAAAGTAGAAATAAAACCTTTAACACTTGATTACCACATTTCTTTCCCTAGAAACTGTTCATGGTCAGTGTTCTCTGTACATTGGAATCTTTTCAGCAATGGACAATAGGCTAGTTGATGGGCTGAACCACATGAAATAAATGGACAATCTTGAGTGACAGAGACAGAGAAAGAGAGAGACAAAGAGATAGATTCAGAGAGAGATTTGAGACATAATGATACAAAGACACAGAGAGGCAGGGACAGAAACAAAGAAAGACAGTGGCAGAGAGACAGAAGCAGAGAGAGACAGAAATGAAGGCGAGACAGAGAGGCAGAGGCAGAGGCAGAGAGAGAAAAGTCACCTGGACAGAGACAGAGAGAGGAAGAGAGAAATGCAATGGGATTTAATTTTGTGTGTTCATGTTTCTTTGAATCCATGTGGCTTAGCACAGTGCTTGTCACAGAGCAGGTTCTTAATAAATGTAGACTGATGAATTGATGAGGACTAGAAGATACATGATCTATCAGAAAAAAATTCTAGCTCAGGAATGAAGTAAAAAGCCATCTAAATAATCCCTTTGAAGTATAATGGATAGTTCTTAACTGTAACCCTAAAGATGTATAGACATAAAGTACCCAAATATTCTGGAAGGGAGGATGGTAATGGATTACATGTCCTAGTAATTTGTATGTACCATGACACAAGACTACATGGACTTTTCAAAGAGAGAGAGGGGAAGAGAGAGAGAGAAAGAGAGAGAGAGACAGAGAGACAGAGACAGATAGAGACAGAGAGACAGAGAGAGACAGTGAAAGAGAGAGACAGAGAGACAGTGAGAGAGACACAGAGACAGAGACAGAGAGATAGAGACGGAGAGACAGAGACAGAGAGACAGAGACAGAGAAAAACAGAGACAGATTTACAGACACACAGAGATACAGACACACACACACACACACAGGCAGAGACACAGAGAGACAGACAGAGACAGAGACATAGACACAGAGAGAGAGAGACAGAGAGACAGAGAGAGCGCCAGGCAGCCATTACTATTGGTTGCTCCTATGTCTGCCAGGCAGGATGACCAGTGCTTCTTCCACTAATAGGCAACCTCAGAGGACCTCCTAAGAGGAGAGTGAATAGCTGCACTGTTCCCTGATGCTCTGTTTCCCAGGAGAAGAGAAGAGGGCACTGAGCCCACAGAGCAGAGACTTCTGAAGATTCTTGTTAAGCCTCACTTACAACTTGTCTGTTCAGCTGGCATGGTCCTGTTTATGCTCTACCTCATTCTTGGCCACCCTGAGCATTGGAGACGCCATTGTACCTGCTGCATTCCAAACTCTTTAACAGTGGAGTTTTCCTCCCCTGCCTCACCACAAGTGCATGGCTCTTAGGCGCGCGCGCACGCACGCGCGCGCGCACGCACACACACACAAAGTCACTTTTCTAGGGATGAGCTGGTTTTGAATCAAAGGTATCTTTCCCTCTTAGTAATAGAAAGTCTCCTCCTCAATCCATTGGGACCCACTTTCGTGATGCCGTTGTTCTCATGAGAGCTGAGCGGAGCAGGGATGTACTATTATGCTTCCCCCCCTCCCAACCCCTGCGTTCCGAATACTAAAGAGGTAATTTTGTGTCAGTTGTAATGACAATATTACTGAGGATGGCGAGCGGGCAGGCTCTTAATATTGTATAAGAATGGCGATGGTGAATGGGAGCTAATGTGACAGAAGGAGGAGGAAGAATACATTAAGTATTTGAGTGAAAGGATGTCTTTTGACAAAAGCCATAGTGTTGGTGGGTGTGAAACGTGTATGGGAGAACCCCTTCCTTCTCTTCTCTAATTCATTGTTGCATTTTCTAAATAATTCTTTTCTTCTGAAGAACTTAGATCATTTTCTCATCGGTCCCTGTAAAGTAAGGAGGGACAGGTATTATTTTGTCTCTCTTTTCCAGAGAAGAAAACTGGGACCCAGGGAGATAAAACAACTTGTCAAGGGACACAGTGAGCCAGTGATGGGGACAAAGCATGGAAGCTAGGTCTTCCCTTCAACTACTTGTGCCTTCCCTCTTTAAACAGCTTCATTTATTTTGTATCTATTCCTTATGTAACACCTGCCTTGGACCACTCCCCCAAATTGCACTCACTAACCCAGAATGAGACACCAGAAGGTGGTTGCCACCCTCATAGACTCTCAGGATACCGTGCTTCTAAAAGGATAGCTCACAAGCTCCCACTGTGCGAGTGTCCCATTGATGGGCATTTAGGCACGGTGACTTAGTAATTTACTAACAAAGTAGCTATAAAACATTTCCCCCACAGACTTGGGATGTGCTCCCCCACCATCTGTGGGAAAAGAGGATTGAAATTAGAATAGCAAGGTAGTGAATTACACATGTAGGAAAGATGAGGAAAAGCAACACACACCTCCTAGTATGGCAGGGTCTAGCAATCCTTTTGCTCTTAGCAGAGCCTTTGGCTGCAGTATCTCAGCTGGGCAGAATGTTCCCCAGCCAGCCCTCTCCCATCCCTAGGAGCTGCTCCCTCCTTTGAGTGACCACCCTTATCTATCCGTGTCCATCTGGAGTGAGTGTCTCTTCCTTGAACACATGAACTCCAGCTGATGGATGGGATGTCTCCCTCAGGGCAGCTGCTGCCAGACACCATGGATAATGGGGCAAGGAGAGAAATCCCTTCCTCTCTCCCCAAGGAGTCCCATCTACAGAGCGCTGCCAAGCTTGGACTGCCATGGAACTGGATGCACTCCCTAGGGCTCCGCTATTTAAAGTCCTTTAGTGAAGTTGCTCCCTTTGATTTTGTTAGAGAAAGATGTTCACACATCCCACAGAGATCAGAGCATGGAAGAATCTTTCCAATTAGTCTATTATCTACTTAGCACCTTGTGATTATATTTGTAATTATGTGTGTTCTGGGCTGGAGATGTTGTTAAAGATCGACACACACATACACATACATAAACACACATATATTGTATATTCACATGCATACACACATGAATAATGTGCATTCACACGTACACATATAGTTTACATCTAAAATGATAAATGTAAGGCTTAAAATTGCATTAAGACTTTTGCGATACCCTGTATACACGCACACGGGTTACGTGTGCAATGTAAAAATACATGTGTGTGTCATGAACACACATATACTCATACATGTACACGTTAGCATGTAAGCTCATTGAGAGTAACGCCTGTTCCATCTTTATATTTGAATTCCTGGGGCCTGGGACCTAGTATATTATTTAATAAATGCTTGTTTATTGGTTAATGGATTATTTTTGCCACTAGTTCAAATTTCTAGCACTGGGACTCCTTTTTTTTGCAAGGCAATTGGGGTTAAGTGACTTGCCCAGGGTCACACAGCTAGTAAGTGTTAAGTGTCTGAGGCAGGATTTGAACTCAGGTCCTCCTGAGTCCAGGGCCAGTGCTCTATCCACAGTGCCACCTAGCTGCCCCGGGACTCCTTTGATGAGAGTGTTTCTGGGTGTAAGGGAGTCAGGGGAGAGAAAAGAGGGGAGGGAACAGAGATGGGGAGGGGAGGGGAGCAGGGGTTGGGGAGGAGAATGGGAGAGGGAAGGCAAGTCCTTGAGAAAGTGACTGTCTGGAGGTGTCCAACAACGAACATTTATTAAGCACTTATTAAGGGTCTGTCACTGTGCTGGGCACTGGAAAAACTAATATAAGCAGAAAGATAGTCCCTGTCCTCGAGGAAGTTACATTCTAATGTACCAAAGGGAACTGAAAAGTGGAGGTGAGGGTACCACTTGGGGCACTATTGAGAAGGTCCAGGAAAAGAGCACTCTAGGATTGTTGCCTGGAGAGGAATGAAGACATGGGTGGCCTGGTTATCTTTTTTTTTTTTTTTTAGGTTATATATTACAATCATTTCCACATTAGTCATGCTGTAAGAGAAAGATCAGAACAAAAAGGAAAAAAAAAACGCCAGAAAGAATAAACAAGAATAATAACAAAAAAAGCAACAACAAAAGTGAAAGTAGTATGCTTCAATCTGCATTCAGATTCCACAGTTCTTTTTCTGAATGTGGAGTGCATTTTCCACCATCAGTCTTTTGGGATTGTCTTGGATCATTGTATTGCTGATAAGAGTCAAGTCTATCACAGTTGATCATCACTCAATGTAGTTGATACCGTGTACAACGTTCTCTTGGTTCTGCTCATTTCACTCCTGGCTGCCTTTTTTTTTTAAAGGAAGGCTATAAAATAAAATAAAATATAAATAAATAAATAAAATGGAGGATCTGTGACCTTCCAGCTAATCCTAAAGAGGGGGCTGGATAATCGGAGGGTACTTCCAGTGTGTGAAATCCTGGGGTGAAGTGAGCATCCAGGGCAGAAACGTTTCTGGGGCATTGTAGAGAAAGCCTGGGAGGAGAGTCTGGGAAGGAATGAAGCCATGGATGGCCCAGACATCCTCCTTAATGTGGTAGCTCTGAGAGCCAAGATCCCCTCGGACCGGTCCCTGGTTCTATTGTGATAAGATCAGACTGGAAATGTTAAGTTAGGGAAAGGTCTCTCATTCACAGAAATGCCAAGGAAAGAAAAGGGTACAGAGGAAGGATTTATTAAAAAGAAAGTCTTAAATAAAAAAAAGAGAGATTTAAGAAACTCTTCCCCACCAGCGCCTGCTGCTTTTAACATTGGATTTCATTACTAGGGGAGATATTCAGTCCTGGCTGAGTGATGGGGAGAGGGAGCAGGGGATATTGTTTTCCCCATCTTGGTGATGCTGGACAATGTCACAGCCAGTGGCCATGGAGAGTCCATAGTAGACTCCCCACATGATAGCCCACTTTTTTTTTTGTTTTTAATCACGAAGTGACAGTAACTTCCATCTTGGTCCAACAAAGTACAAAAGAACCATTTACATGGTTCAATTCAATTCAATCCAACAAGCATTTTAACACTTTACTGTGGGCCAGGAGCCAGAGAAGCCAGTTGGGGATGCAGGTTCCAAGTATTTGGGAAGCTACGATATTGATGAAAAGAAATACTATTGTGGGCTGGTAAAGAAATCAGGGTGGAGGTTAAAAAAATCCCACATTGGGTCCAAGTGACCTGCAGAGCCTTGTGTGAATGAATTCATGTAATGGGAGGGAGACAGTGGAGATGACTTGGGGGACGGTAAGAAGGACAAGACAAGCTGATGAAGAGGGGGTAGGGCCAATGTAAATAAGAATCATGGGGCTTCTCTTCAAGACTGAGCTGCCAAACCCTAATTCTGAAGAAGCCACCACCTTTCATAGCATCAATGATCAAGAGCTAGAAGGGACTTGAGAAGCATCTAATACAACCCCTTCATTTTACATTGTACCTCATGCCCAGGCTTTGCTCTTTTATTTATTTATTTCTTTAGTGAGGCAATTGGGGTTAAGTGACTTGCCCAGGGTCACACAGCTAGTAAGTGTTAAGTGTCTGAGGCCAGATTTGAACTCAGGTACTCCTGACTCCAGGGCCAGTGCTTTATCCACTGCGCCACCTAGCTGCCCCTGCTCTTTTATTTTTGAATTATTATTTAGAGGTAGGTAGGTGGGACAGTGGATAGAACCCTAGGCTTGGTGTCAAGAAGTTATATTGTTGTTCAGTTGTTTCAGTTGTGTCTGACTCTTCATAACCCCATTTGAGGTTTACTTGGCAAAGATACTGGAGTGGTTTGCCATTTCTTTCTCCAGCTCATTTGACAGAGGAGGAAACTGAGGCAAACAGGGTTAAATGAATTAACCAGGGTCACACAGCTAGTATCTGAGTTCCGATTTGAACCCAGGAAGAAGAGTCTTCTTGACTCCAGGCCTGATGCTCTATCCACTGTGCCATCTAGAAGACTAATTCAAATCGTGACTCAGATACTGACAGACCTCAGGGAAGTCACTTAGCTCTTATCTGCCTCAGTTTTATCAACTGTAAAATATGGGTAATAATAGCATCTACTTCCCAGGGTTGGTTTTTTTTGTTTGTTTTTTAGTGAGGCAATTGGGGTTAAGTGACTTGCCCAAGGTCACACAGCTAGTAAGTGTCAAGTGTCTGAGGCCGGATTTGAACTCAGGTCCTCCTGACTCCAGGGCCAGTGCTCTATCCATTGCGCCACCTAGCTGCCACCCAGGGTTGTTATAAAAATAAAATAATATTTTTAAAGTACTTTGCAAACCTTAAAGTGCTATTTAAATTCTAGCTATTACATCATCCTCAACAAAAACAACAAGCTCTGGGCTTAAAGGTCCAACGATAATTCAAGGAGGAAAAAGGCAAATTTGAATATTTCCTTTCTTTTTCAAAAAAATTTAAATAAAAAAATTTTTTTGAATACTTCCTTTCATTGGGAATCTTGAGCAACATGCTCTGGAAACAGGGCACGAAGCCTTTTGATTGGGAAGCCTATATACCTGACCAACCGATCTGGTGTCCTTTTCCTTCCATTGCCCACGAAATTGGAACTTCCTGTTCACCATGCAGGGGAATTGAGGCAATTAGAGGCCTCCACTGGATTGGGTCTCTCAGGCTTGTATGTATGAGGCAGGCCAGAAGGACTAGGACTATGGGTTATGGTTATTGGAGACCACCCTGTGGAGGTGACCCAGATGCTGCAGATGAGATGGGGACTGAAGTAAGAGCAAGAAAGAAGACCTCAGATCCTGAACCTGGTAGCTATGGAGTTGAGCAAGGTAATGTAGGATTGTCTCTGCTCAACGTTGTCCCCTTTTCTCTCCCTTGACATAGTTCCTAGTACAATGCTAGGGTCACAGACACAAGCTTTCTCATTTCCTTCTCAGATTTGTGGGTATAGTTGGCTCGGGACCTTCTTTCCCCCAAGCCTGAAGAACTGGGAGGGCAAAGGGGATGATAACTCTTGGCATTTGGCTAGAGGCAGATGGCTCCGCATGGGAGCACTTAGCCATTTCTCCCTCCATCTTCTCCATGTTCAATAAACTATGTGGCCATTAGATTTTGAGTATTTGGGTCCCAGCCAACATGTCAAGTCAACAGCTCTTCATTAAAAATGCCAGGCGCGTCCTAAACACAGGTAATCCGAATACAAGCAGTAAGAAAGTTGGGTCCAGCCCTCTAGGAATTTGTGTTTTAATGGGGAAAGACAGTCCTTAAAAGGAATCCAAAAGGGAGAGAGAAGGCAGGGAACAGAGAAGGTTTGGCGGAGAAAATGGAGAGTTCAGCTGAGGAAACTGAAGCCCATGGAGGCTGAATGTCACACTGGCAGAACTGGCTGGCTTCCTTCGATCTCTTGTTCTCTGATTTCAAATCCAGTTTTCTCCCAATTCTGGAGATCTCTAGGCTCCTGCTGGCCTTCCCTGAACCACAGATACCAAACTCTTTGAGGTGTATTTGTGGAAACCTTTACTTCGCTTGGCAGCTCAGTCTTTTGTCTGAATCAGAGCAAAGCCCCAGCCCCGGCCGATGTTTTAACTTTTGCCATCTCCACAGGGTGCAAAGTAAGATTCTCAGGTTAGTTTTCCTCTTGCCTTTTATTTCCCATTCTGGGGTCTGAGAGCCTACCCCCATGCTGAGGCATTGAAGTTGCCACAGTTACAGGCAAAGGCTACAACAGAAGCCAAAAATGCCTCCTTCTAACAACTTGAAAGTATCCCTGAAAACATCTTTATTTTCATAGGGTTTGGCCTTTTCAAAGTCCACATTGAATAGGCCTTAAAACTGGTCTATTGCCCACATCAAAACCACTCTTCAAGTCCCGATTCTTCCATACAGCATTCACTGAGAACTCCCTGCCTTCATTAATATTTTTTTCCTTAGAGTCCTGGAAGCAGTTTATCTGAACTAGCTAATTGCATGTATTGTTGTTGTGCAGTCATTTTCAGTCATGTCCAACTCTCCATGACCCCATTTTGGGAGTTTTCATGGCAAAAATACTGGAGTGATTTGCCATGAGGCAAGTAAGGTTAAGTGACTTGCCCAGGGTCACACAGTAAGTGTCTGAGGCCAGATTTGAACTTATGAAGATGAGTCTTTCTGATTCCAAGCTCAGTGCTCTATCCACTGTGCCACCTAGCTGCGCCATAATCACAGGCATGCATGTGTGTGTATATATATATATATATATGTATATATATATATGTATATATATATATACACACATACATACACACACACACACATATATTTCTTTTTGCAGGGCAATGAGGATTAAGTGACTTGACCAGGGTCACACAGCTAATGTCAGGTGTCTGAGGTCACATTTAAACTCAGCTCCTCCTGAATCTAGGACTGGTGCTTTATCCGCTGAGCCACCTAGCTGCCACCAGGCATGTATATTTTCACACACATTTGTATATACTATATAGGTATAGATAAATAGCTAGATAGCTAATCATATGTATATACATACTTTTTACATGCACTTGTGGTTCTAGATAGGTATAGATACATAGGTAGATAGTTGAATGATGTAAGTGACAGAGAGATAGATATAGGAAGATAGATAAATGACAGGGAGAGAATGAAAGAGATATGGGTAGATGGAGAAATAATAGATGGATGGATAAAGAGGGATGAATGTATGGACTGAGAGAGACTGAGAGAGAGTTACAGGTTGGTGAAAAGATGATAGAAATAGACACATAGATTAATAAATCAATGGATGGATGGAAGGAGAGATAGATAGAGGAAGGTAGGTGATAGATGATAGAGAATGAGACCTACAAATAGGCAGACAGATGGAAAAATAGACATCATATTGTTTTCTGACTGATTTATGTATGGTACGACATGCTGTTTAGATTGTAAGCTCAGCAAGGTGAGGCCTTGTAGAACCACAGAATGTCCGAGCTGTGAGGTTCCTCAGGGATCTTCTGTTCTTCCATTCAGTATCCTTGTCAGGTGGATCCAGGTTCCACTTGAATACTTTTGGTGAGGGAGAAATGATTCCGTCCTGGGGCAGCCGGTTCCACTCTTACATGGTTCGGATGGTTAGGAGGTTTGCCTGAGCTCTGCCTCTCTCTAGTTTTTCACTCGTAGCTCATAGTACTTGTCCTCTGAGGCCCAGCTGATCTAACCCCTATGTCAAAAATAACCCCTGAACTATTAGCCACTGTGTTCCCTCCCAAGCCTTCCCTCCTCTAGCCCAAATGTGGTTTAGAGGACTCGATGCCCTTGAGGTCCCTCCAATTTTAGCCAAAACCCAACTCTTAGTAGTTTAATCCTGGATCTATTTACTAGTTTGTTTGTTTGTTTGTTTTGGTGAGGCAATTGGGGTTAAGTGACTTGCCCAGGGTCACACAGCTAGTAAGTGTCAAGGGTCTGAGGTTGGATTTGAACTCAGGTCCTCCTGAATTCAGGACCAGTGCTCTATCCACTGCGCCACCTAGCTGCACCCTATTTACTTATTTATTAAAAGTTTCCTCACTTATTTGAAGATCAGAGAACCAAAAGAATCCCTGCTTTAGTCCCAAATGCCCAATTGACAAATGAGAAAACTGATGCCTCGTGACATTGAGACTCACCCGAAGTCACATGGATAGTAAATGTCACAAGAAGATTTTGAACCCAGTGCCTCTGACTCCAGAGTTAGTGTTTGTTCTACTGGCCCCCCTTCTAAAGTCTGATATTAAAAGTGTAAGCATAGCTAATTATAGCACTTTTTTACAAAACAAAAAATTTATTCTAATGTTTTTTGGGGGCGGGGCAACGAGGGTTAAGTGAATTGCCCAGGGTCATACAACTAATAAGTGTCAAGTGTTTGAGGCCAAATCTGAACTCAGGTCCTCCTGAATCCAGGGCCGGTGCTTTATCCACTCTGCTACCTAGCTGCCCTAATTATAGCACTTTAAAAAAGAACCATCAGCTCTTTTAGGAGACCAGATGTCCACATCCCCTCTACTTTGGGTTTCTCCTCTCTCCCTCTTGTGTCTCGCTGTAGCTGACAAGCACCCTCATGCTCAGTTGCCTTACTCCTCAGGGGAAACAGATTGGCACGATTCTTTGTCATATTCTATTCAGGTGATGCTGTTTCCTCTGATATTGTTCTGTCCAGGTGGTGCTGTTTTGTCTGATGTGGAAAAGCTGTGGGACTGCTCAGGGAGTGACAGAACAAACAAACCCCCTGCAATGGTCTCCTGCCCCTCTGCTTCAGCCCTTCCTCCATCCTGCCCCGCCCTAGCTTCCTTTGGGGTCCAGATGGTGAAAGACTCAGCTGGGATGCGTCCCTGGCTCCGGCTCTGGCTCCAGGCGGTTGGTGCACGAGCCAGCTGTGTGTCTGATTAACACGAGGGGCTGGCAGATGCAGCTTATCTCGAGAGCACACAAAGGCACAGGGTAAGCGGCCATGAAAGGCTGGGCATTTTTCACCCTTGTCGTGAGGCTGCTGGAAAACAAACCATTTGTCATGTCTTTCTGGAAGACCACTGGGAGAGGAACGGTGAGGTGGAAAATCAGTAATCCTGGAGCAAGCCCCGGAGACTTGGATGGTGGGAAGGGGCTCTCTGGCTCCTTCCTTCTCCTCCAGCAGCTACTGCAAGAGAGCTGTCCTGCAGAAGCATTGCTCCCCAAGGCACGCACCCTTGTTTCACAGATCTTCAGAGGCCAGTTGATGCAAATCCCTCATTTTGCAAATAGGGAAACTGAGGCCCAAAGTGGTTAAAGTCATTTGCCTAGGGTCACACAGCAAGTAATTGCCAGAGGTAGGATTTGAACTCAGACTTTACCCATTCCAAATCCAGTGTTCTATCTGAGACTCCAAGGATTCTTAAACTGGTGTCTGAGACTGAGTTTTTTAAAAAAATGTTTTGAATAACTATATTTTAATTCAATTGGTTTTCCTTATAATCCTACATATTTTATTTTATTAATTTAATTTTTAAAAATTCTGAAAAACAACAAAATTTTAAAAAATTAAAATCATTATTCTGAGAAGTTTGCCTGTCTGCCAACAGGCCCAAGGACACAGAACCCATCATGCTTTGCTCAAGAATTCAGGAGAAAATCAGCTCTGGAGGCCATTAAAGGGAAGGGCCTCTATTCTCTAAATGGTGTTGAATGAGTGCTTCTAGCTTCAGCCAGGTGTTAGCTGTAAATCTCAGCTAAACATGTCTAATTGGGACATGAAGTAGAAATGACCTATGTGCTGACAGGCATGCTGCGTCCTCCTCTTTTTCCTGCAGTTAGGGCAGCAGCAAGATAGGAAGAACAAAAAGACAGAACCCAGATCAGGCCCCCTTGCCTATAAGGTATTTGGGATGGAGGAAGGCAGGAGGCATAGAATGGGGAAAAGAGGCTCCGTGTGCCCTGTTGGAAAGGGATGGGCTCTCTGTCCGGCTGGCAGCATTCCTGCCGAATAAATAAAGGTTCTTTCTTTTCCCTTTTGTCTCTGGCATTCTGCACCCTGGACTGTGCTCATTTGTTGGGTGAAGGATGGTAAAGACACTTTTCCAAAAGGAGAATTCTCGCTCTTATTATTGGTTACAGCAGGAGTGTTTAAGGGCTCCCAAGAGACTGACCTGGCCTGCTGATGGGTTTTAGGAAGTGTCTGCTATCCTGACTGTCTTGCTGCCCATGGCTGTCTCTGCTAGGCAGCTCCCTGTGGTGTTCTATAGGCCAAAGGGTTACCTGAGAAGGCAGAAGATTGTGTTTCTCTCTGGGAAGTACATGGGGCTGGGTCCTTTCTTGCAATGAGTATTGACATGAACAAACTTACGCTGTTTTGTGGTGATAGGTTATGTTTCTTAACTCGGCTGGTCACAAGGGAGATCCCTCGGAGGAGTGCATCAAGATGGCGTTCTCGAGGAGAAATTTCAGCCATCTATGAAGAAAGCCAGGGTGAGAGCCAGCAACTCACTGAACCTTGGAACGTTATGCTATTGCTGCCATATTCACTGAAAAATACAGTACAGGCACCATAGAATTCAAGGCCACAGGTCTGGGACCAGAGGTCCAAACACCAATACCCTCTTTGGGATCATTGAATCATTGATTTAGAACTGGAAAGGATCTTAGAGGCCACTGAGACTATCTCCCTCATCTTACATATGAGGAAACTGAGGCACAAAAATGAACTTAAAGTGACTTGTCTAGGGTCACACAACTAGTAAGTTGTTGCAGCAGGATTTGAAATCAGGTCTTTGGAAAGCTAAATCTTTCCATTCCATCCTAGGCCAATCTCTTATACAGCAAAATAGAACACATGCACAACATATATTTATTAAGCTCCTTCTGTTTACAGAACACTGTGTTGGGAGAGATGCAAAGTTTAGATAAGACACAGGACCTGCCCTCAGATATCGATCTGTCTAATACGGGGTTGTCTCTCTGAACTCCCTCCCACAACCCAAGCCTACCCAATCCAATCATGATCCTATGTGCAAGGCACCATGTTAGAGTCCCTACCTTCCAAGAGCTTCCATCCTACCTCCTAACACCTGTCCGGCATTTAGTGGATTCCAAAGCTCTGTCAACAGCGACCAGCTCATTTGATACTCCTAACACAAAATAATTTCAAGAGGGAGAAAGCACTAAAATCTGGGGTGAGTGGACAAGAAGGTGAAGAGGGGGAACTGGCAGAACTGGAAATCAAACCTGGGTCCCCTTCAAACCCATTGTTCTTAGAGGCCTCTGGTTCCCATGGAGAAGAATCTACCTCTCTCTGCAGGGGTAGAAAATAAGTCAAGACTCATAGCGTGTCTTGCAGGTACCAAAGGTACCTGGGATTCTGGTATAGATAACAGAAGCCTACAAGCTCTGCACTTACATTATTAGGCTTTAAAGGAAGCCATTACCCCAGGGGTTGGATGAATCTAATCATACTAACTGCTTGTGACTTAACTGTGATTAATGAACTGTGGGGCCAGCCAGAGTACTTGGAATGACTGAAACTGTCAGAAGAAATTAGGCCAGACACCTGTCACCTCTCTCCGCCCTCTCCCAACTCCACTTGAGTTCGAAGTGGAACATATTTCGGACACTAGTAGAATAATTTGGATCATTAATCTCATTTTATTCTTTCTTTACCTTTTGCTGGTTGGACAGTTCTCCTCCTTCAATTTGGAGAGGGAGCTCCTGAGTCTGGTGTAATTTTCGACTCCAGGCCTTTGGAACATTCATCTACCCCCTCACCCCAAATAAGGTGCTTCATTGTCATTCAAGTCCCCTGGGCACTCTGGAGGAGCCTGCCCCTCAAAAAAAAAAAGGATGGGTTCTTTCCAAAGGGCAGTGCTGATGATGGAGGAGCTGGAGAGGTGAGATAGAGAGGAGGCCTGAGGCCAGATGTACTGACCCTCACTGATGACTTCTAAGGCCTTGGCTTGCCCAAGGATACAGAGGAGCAGAGTGAGCCTGAGAGAGTTGGTAGTCCCCTTACCCCCCACCCCCACCCTGCTCCCTACCTCCTTGTGGGGAGTGGGTGTGATGTTCCCTCCATCAATGCAGATCAACGTGGAGCCTTAGAGAGTTTCCTGGGGCCACGAGGAGGTTAGGAGACTTGCTCAGTTACACTGCTCAGATGTAGCCTGCTCTCTTTAAGTATTATAAATCTCTTTCATGCATAATATTATGGGACAGATTCACTAAAGAATTACAAAACCAGATGCTATGTGAGATCTGAGGGGGAAAGTTCTTAGCTAGGTGGTGTAGTGGATAGAACACCCAGCCTGGAGTCAGGAAGACATGAATTCAAGTTTGGGCAAGTCACTTCACCCTGTTTGCCTCAGTTTCCTCATCTATAAAATGAGCTGCAGAAGGAAATGGCCAACCACTCCAGTGTCTCTGCCAAGAAAACCCCTAGGGGCAGCTAGGTGGCGCAGTGGATAGAGCACTGGCCCTGGATTCAGGAGGACCTGAGTTCAAATCCAATCTTAGACACTTGACACTTACTAGCTGTGTGACCCTGGGCAAGTCACTTAACCCCCATTGCCCCACAAAAACTCAAACCCCCCAAAAAACCCTAAATGGGGTTATAAAAAGTTGGACATGGTTGAACAACAAAGGAAACAATTGGTAGAGGCTTCTGGGAATGAGAAAGCATTTTAGTTAGGCCCAGTATTGGCACATACTAGGCACTTAATAAATGCTTACTGATTGAATGTTTTAATGAATGCATGAATGAAATCAAATCACGAGGGGAAAGACTAAGTAGAGTCCAGATGAATTGTTGCCTGGAATGCTAGGAAAAGTCCAAGAAATGGAGGAGAGAGAGCTGGGGGAAGGAAGGGGAAAAAAGGAAGAAGCCTTTATTAAACACCCACTGTGTGCTAGGCACTTGCTCAGCATTTAATAAATATTATCTCATTTGATCCTAACAACAATCCTGCAAGGTGGGTGCTGTTATTATTCCCATTTTATAGCCGAGGAAACTGAGGCAGGCAGAGGTTGTGACTTGCCCAGGGTCTCACAGCTAGTAAGTATCTGAGATGAAATTTGAACTTGGGTCTTCCTAACTCCAGGCCCAACACTCTACTCAGTGTGCCACCTAGTTATCTCTGATAAAAGATGCATGGTAAATGGAGGGATGGATGGATGGATGGATAGGAAAATGATGAAATGATTTGTGGATAGATGAGCAAATAGACAGGTAGACAAACATATATATATATATGTATATATGTATATATGTAGATAAGACAGATATATAGATAGGTGATGGATGGACAGACGGATAGCTAAAGATAGATATGTAGATAGATAAACAGAAATATAAATGGATGGACCGATGATAAAAAGATAGCTATAGATGGATGGTTGGATGGATAGATGATAGATGGATGGGTGGGTGGATGGATGGATGGATGGATGGATGGATGGATGGATGGATGGATGGATGGATGGATGGGTGGATGGATGGATGGATGGGTGGGTGGATGGATGGATAGGTGGATGGGTGGGTGGATGGATGGATGGATGGATGGATGGATGGATGGATGGGTGGATGGATGGATGAATGAATGGATGGGTGGGTGGATGGATGGGTGGGTAGATGGAGAGGCAGAGCATTTGTTAAGCACTTACTATGTGCCAGGCCCTGGGATAAGTGCTGGGGATACAAATACAAACACATGAAAAAGGGCCTGCCCTTGAGGTGATTACTCTATAATGGGTGAAGAGGTACACAATGTGGGAGACTGCTCCACACTGGAGAAGGGGCTGGCAGGGAAGGGAAGTGTGAAGAGCATCTTGGTGTTAGGTAGTCCCAGAGAATCACAACACAATCACATACCCAGTGATCTTGACTCAGGAAACACACCCTGGGGGGCAGCTAGGTGGAGCAGAGGATAAAGTACCAGCCCTGGATTCAGGAGGACCTGAGTTCAAATCCAATCTCAGACACTTGACACTTACTAGCTGTGTGACCCTGGGCAAGTCACTTAACCCTTATTGCCCCCCGCCAATGACCTCCCCCAACGCTCCAGGAAACACACCCTGGGGACACACCACTGCCATGTTAGGTTTGCAACAAATGACCCAGGTTTGAACTGTGGTCTAAAGAGACCCAAAGATCAGTCAGTCGGGGAGTCAGTCCATTGACCAATGCGATTCTATGAGGTGCCTACTCTGCATGTGGCACTGGGCTAGTTGCTGGAGATTCAAATTCAAATGGGACACAGTCTTGGGGAGATAAAAGATGTTTTAAGATAAATACAGAAAATATACAAAACCAAATGCGATTTGGAGGGTGCAGGTGAATGGTACTAGTTCCCCTCTATCTGTTTGAGATGCCTGGCAACTAGCAGGTGCTTAATTAAATGCTTGTTGATTGACTGAATGAGCGTATCCCTGGAGGAGCCTGCTCTCTCTCCCCGGGGTGCAGACACAGGGAAGGCCCTGGCTGCTGGAGGAGCTCACCAGCCCACCCAGGGCTGTCACCTTGCCACCATCTCCCCCCACCCTACTCACCATAGCTGACGAATCGCCCGTCAGCAGCACCAGCAGTCTTCTTCATCACTCTAATTGCAGTGTGGTTTGCGTTCATCAAGAAAACAGTGGGGATTCTAAATTAAATCCCAACATGCAATTTATTTCTTCAAGATACAAGGCATGTCTGGAAGCTGTTTGTCGACTTCCATCTTCCCTTGGGGAGGCCAAAGGGCCGGGCTGCAGCTTCTGCCCTATGGCCCACTCCAGGCCCCAAGACCAGCTATGGTGGGGATTTTCTCTAGGGGAAGAGACCATCATGTTCCTGCTTAGACAAAGCCATCTGGGGTGCAGTGGAAGAGGGCTGGGTTTGTGGCTGTTTGACCTGGGTGCGAATTCCGACCCTGCCATCTATCAGCTATGGGACAAGTCAGCTCAATTCTCTGTGCCTCAATTTTTTTTTAACTTTACAAATGAGGAAGAGCTATGTCACAGGAAAATGAATGACTTCAAGAGGTAGTGGCTTCCTCCCACTCCCATCTGCTCACTGGGATCGATAATAATAGCCTGCATTTATAGAGCGCTTTAAAATTTATAAAGTGTTTTTAAAAAGTTTTTCTCTCCTTTGAGCCTTACAACAGTCTTGGGAGATAGGTGCTCTTATTATTTTCATTTTTTTTTTTTTTTTTTAGTGAGGCATTTGGGGTTAAGTGACTTGCCCAGGGTCACACAGCTAGTAAGTGTTAAGTGTCTGAGGCCGGATTTGAACTCAGGTACTCCTGACTCCAGGGCCGGTGCTCTATCCACTGTGCCACCTAGCTGCCCCTATTTTCATTTTTACAGATGAAGAAACTGAGGCCCCGGGAGAGGTTGATAATATAATAATGATATGAAAAACAGCTGTCATTTAGTAGCGTTTACTATGTGCCAGGAACTATGCTACATGCTTTATGGATTTTATCTAATTTATCTTTATTATTCTTTAATTTATTATTTATTACCTTATCATTATCTTATGTATCTTTACCTTATTATCTTTCAGCTCTCCCTCCATGAAATCCAGTTCACTGCAAGTCATGACATCACCCCAATGTCATGGTTCCTTTCAAAAACGAAGGAAAACAACAATATTATTATCTTTACAGTTATGATCTTACCTTATTTGATCCTGGGAAGTAGGGGCCATTATTGTCCTCATTTTACAGGTGAGGAAAACTGAGGCAGACAGAGGTTAAGTGACTTGCCCAGGGTCACACGGCTAGCAAGTATCCAAGTCTGGATTTGAATTCAGGTCTTCCTGACTTTGTCATGGCATCCTTGTCTACTGTGTCACCGAGTTGCCCAATAAGAAGAATTCAGAAATGGTTCAAGGACTGTGCTTGTAGGATCATATTTAGAGGCAAAAGGGATGTTGGAGGCCATGGGGCCTAACACTTTTATTATTTTATTTTGTTTTGTGGGGCAATGAGGGTTAAGTGACTTGCCCAGAGTCACACAGCTAGTAAATGTTGTGTCTGAGGCCAGATTTGAACTCAGGGCCTCCTGAATCCAGGGATCCACTGTGCCACCTAGCAGTCCCCTTATTTTTTTTTTAACAGATAGTCTGGGACCACTTCTTCCTCTAAGTGTGAAGAATAGTGAGGAAAGGCGATGGAGCTGGGACTGAACCACACCAGGGCAAGCCATGGCTGGCAACCAGAGCCCTGGCCTTGGGCTGCTTAGGCTTGAGGCCTTTGTCATTACTCAGTGTGTCATCTTCTCCTAGTGTGCGCCTTGATGACAAATGAACCCAGATGGAGAGGAAGGAGAGGTCATAGGAATTCTGTTTGGGAGAAAACTGCCCAGTCAGCATCCATATGGCTGAGCGCAGCTTCTTATTAGACACCCAATCAATAACCCAACCCCTCAGCCATGATGATGGCAACAGCGCCCCTCCCAACCCACCCCCCCAAACCTTTCCACCTTCTGGAAAAGACATCCACATACATACAGACACACATGCTCCCCGGCAGCTTTTGTTAATGCCACCTCTGTCCTCATGTCTATGACTGTCCCCTCTCTCTGTCTTTCACCCTCAGGAACGGGTGCCATAATTAATCTAAAGCTTTGAAGAGCAGAAAAGCAATTATGTCACGATGCTAGGCAGAGAAGATGCCATCTATTGTCATAAAGCTGCTGTCTATTTGCCCAGTGTATCTTTAGCATGGGGTTGGAGGCCGTGAGTATCAGGGCTCCCAGCATCTCCTTGGTGGCTGCAGTGAGCATTGTGTTCTTTCGGCAATCCCAAGCCTAGCTTGTTGTTATCAGCACAGGAGGTGGTATTCCCTGGTTTGTTCTTTTCAGAGACCGATCTGTCTCAAGGAAGCTTTTGATTGTAGATGGAAAGGTTAAAAAAAGAAAAAAGAAAAAGAAAACAACACAGCCCCCAAATATTGAACAAATATTTGCGATTAAGGCAGTGAGGATTTAAAAATATTGTTTTTATTCTGAGCTTAATAAACAGCAAATAAAATGGCTGTTTCTATATACATAGTAGAAGGCAAAAAAGATCATGATTAAAAACCTTGGATCTCTTTTGTACAGTTTGCTTTTCTTGTCAAGTATATGATACTTCAACCTAGAGCTTTCAAAGCTGTCCTGCTTGTCTGTGCTTCTTTTCTGGCCTTCCTTTTGTTCTTGTCTCCTTTTTAATGGTGGGAATTTGACTGAGATGCCCAGTTGACATGAGCAGAAAACTGGAAAACCAAAAGGCAAAATATAAAAAAAAATCTTTCAGAAAACCTAAAAGCTAACAGGCAATATATAAAAAAATCTTTCCAATAATGATAACTGTGTCAAAGTGGAACAGACTGCCTGAAGATTGGTGGTAGGTTTCTCCTGAGATGCTGTTTTTCAGTTATATCTGATTCTTCATGACCCCATTTGGGGTTTTCTTGGTAAAGATACTGGAATAGTTTGACATTTCCTTCTCCATCTCATTTTACAGATGAAGAAACAGAGGCAAAGAGGGTTAAGTGACTTGCCCACGGTCACACAGCTAGGAAGTATATGAAGTGTATATATATATATATTTGAACTCAGGTCCTCCTGACTCCAGGCTTGGCTCTCTACCCATTGTGCCACCTAACTGCCCTGCAGATATGTTATAAAAGGGCCTAAATGTGGGAGAAGTGGGACTGGCTAGGATGCTGAGGTCCTTTCTGCTTCTGTGATTCTGAGGATACCTGGGTTATCTTTCCCCTCTCTAACAGTCTTCCGAGTGTCAGGGACATGAGTAGGACTAGAAGACTCAGCTCTGAGACTAGATAAAAGACTATAGAGTCTGCTCTTCATTTTAAGGATTTGATATGGAAGGTTCATCCTTGGTCACTAAGTCAGAGCACCGTCCTCCCAAAGTTGTTGTAAAGGCCAAATTTGATGGCACATGAAAAGTGTTTTGTAAACCTTAAAGTGCTGGCTATTGTTGCCTGTTAGTGATGCAAGGAACCTTCCAAGGTCATCTAAGGTCGCAGAGCCAGAATATTATAATTATTGTGTTAAGACCCTTTTATGTCTTATAAGAAGAAAATTATAGGCCCCATAAGAAAGACAGTGAGAGGAAACAATCAGCAGTTTACCTTGCATATTTATATAACCTCATTTCACAACTATTCTTTCTTTTTTTGTTTTTGTTGGTTTGTTTGTTTTGAGTGCAAATAGTTTCAGAAATAAAGCCATTACAAAATGCTCTGAACAGAGAAACAGACAGAAACAACAATTTATTGGTCATGATCCAATAAATATCCCTAATAGAGTAGAAAAAGGAGAGGTCAGGAAGCATCGACACCATTAGCAAGAGTGAAACTGCAAGTTTATTCGAGAGTATAAAAATTAAAAAAAAACAACAACACCAAAAACCACACGACCTTTCCAGTTTACAGTGGCTTGGAACATCACACACAGACCATTACAGCCCACTCCTTCCTTTTCCTCTTTTGTATAAAATGTCAGCTTTGAGGTAGGGAGGGAGAGGAGGGACTTTGAAGCAGAAGCGTCCTGGGAAAGTTAGTCCTGGGAAATAAAAGGCCTAGGCAGCTGATCTCACTCACAGCTTCTTCTTCTTTTGTACTGTGTGAAGAAACATTTCCCAATGGGAAGACGTTAAGAATGATTGCTGGCCACTTGTTTGACTTTTAAGGGGAAAAAATGGCAGCTCCAGGGCCCTATTTATATTTTTACAGCATTCATTAAAAAAAATCAAATCTGTAATAAAAATGTCCCTGTGTTCTTTCATCATTAATAGTTTTTCCTTATCTATGAAGACCATTTGTCTTCCCTAAGATGTCTAGAAGCAGGAGAGAGCATGAGATTAACTCACTGCCCTATTAATTAAAATTGGAATCCTCTCCCCTAACCAACTTCCAGAGCAATGGAAGACGTTCCCTTGAACTATCAAAGGGAGGAAATAAAACCAATCTATCTGACTTAGAGGAGATGATGTACCCAACCAAAGTTTCTTCAAAACTCATGCTGCAACCACAACTTTTTTTTTAATCATTGGGCTATAGACAAAATTACTATGATGCTATCTCAGAAAGAAAGACACACGGCTAGTTGTCCTTTATTAAAAATTCCAGAGTGTCTAGCTAGCTCTTTTATGAGTACCACAAAATCATTTGCTTCAGAACAAGGTCAAGTCAGCAAACTTCCCCTTTGCCCCCATCCCTCCCTCATCAACTGTAGTTAACATTTTAATAAGTCATTTGGATCACATACACCATTTGCCATTCCTTTACCCAAGGAAGGGAGCCCATGGGTGAGTGAGTGGTTTGGCTCAGAGCTTCTCCAAGACAGTGTCACTCGGTTCCAGTTGTAACAGGCAATAGTGTGACTGGACAAAATGTTGCACAGGGCTCTATCCCAGGAGGTTAGTAGACAGTTCTCCCATTGTTCCTGCATGGAGAACAGCTTCCTTCTTCCTCCTAAGCCCCCCCTGCCTCCCTCCTCAGTCCATAGTCAAGGTCAAAAGTCTACCAGCACAGTGCCTTGGATCAGAGAGAGGAACATTTTTTCTGTTTCTACTTCCTTCAAGAATATGATAAATAATAACCCCCAAAGTGCATTAAGTGCACAAACTCCTAGCACGTGGGTTAGTCAAGTGTGGCTTGTTACCAAAGGTTTATGGAGGAAAAAGGCACAGCCTCCTTTCACATCTCTCTCTCTTTGGGCTGCTTTTTTTTTAAAGTACACCTTTCCTATACACATATAAATAGACCCTTAACTAGAAGGGAAAACACAAACACACCATTTCAAATGTATTTCTGGCCTAGGTTGGGAAGAAGTCCAAATAGGGCATTGTTGACTCCAGTCTTTCCCAATCTGCTGCCTCTGCTTTTCAAAGGAAAATGCTGCTCCAATGTTGAGAGAGGTACCTGGGTGGCTTGAGAAGGGTCAGAAAGTCTCTGGGAATGAAGTAGTGTTGTGGTGTTGATGGGAGCGCCCCCATCTACCTGGGATTAGCAGTTCAGTTCAGATCAACAAGCAGTTTATTAGGGGCCAACTATGGCCCAGGCACTGTTCTATGTTGGGAGGATATGAAGGCAACAAACTTAATAGTCCCTGCTCTCAAGGAGCTTACATTCTAATATTAACTCTGGCTCTCAAGAGAGTTCAAAACTAAGACACTCTTAAGGCTCTTGTAGTCAGGTGTCAACATATAAGTCTTCAAATCAACATTTTTAATCATTCATATGGATTCCAAACACAAGCTTGGGCTGACAGTGATAGAGACAGTTTCATGTAATGGATAAGAGGTGCTCTTAGGGCCAGGGAGACTCGGGCTCAAATCCCACCCTAGATGCGCACTAGCTATATGACTACAAACAAGTCACTTCATCCCCCATGAGCCTCAGTTTTCCCATCAGTTAATGGGGACAATAATACTTGTAGTATTGGGTTGTTGTGAGGATCAAAGGAAATTATCTACATGAAGCACTTTGAAACCTTTAAAATACTAAGTATCAGAGGGCAGCTAGGTGGCACAGTGGATAAAGCACTGGCCCTGGTGATTCAGGAGGACCTGAGTTCAAATCCGACCTCAGACACTTGACACTAAATAGCTGTGTGACCCTGGGTAAGTCACTTAACCCTCATTGCCCCACCAAAACCAAACAAACCCCCCCCCCAAAACAAAAACAAATACTAAGTATCAGGTTTTCTTTCTTTCTTCCTTTTTGTGGGACACACAAAGTAAAATGCTTCTTCCTAGTCTATCATGGATATTTTCCAGGCCAGTTTTACAGTCTCCCTGGCCACTGTGTACTCCCTATTCTAATCCAAAGTACACAGCAAGTAGTAAGTAGCATCACGGAACACTGTTCCATCCTGGACTTCTGAAAAACAGAAAATCATACCAAAAGACTGTTCTTTGAAAGGATTTTTGAATACTGTTCTCCCCAGTCCGCAAATTCAAGACACTCCAACGACCACAACAGGGGGTGAGGAGGGAGAGATGGAGAGAGAGGGAAGGAGAGAGGGAGAGAGGGAGAGACACAGAGACAGAGAAAGACAAAGAGAGAGACAGAGACAGAAGAGAGACACACAGAGAGACAGAGAGACACAGACACAGACAGAGAAGAGAGACAGGGAGAGCCAGAGAAGCATCATGAATAGGAAGTCTTGTGATCATGGGAGCCTGAGGAAATAGTGCAAGAGTGACCTAATGGTCTTATCAACTGAGATCCTTGGAAAAATGCCCCAACTCCCTCCTTCCAAGTCCCCCTGGCCCATCCCCTCGTGATCTAAAGATCAAGGACCAACCACAAGCACAAAGATAGCAAAATGGTAACAAGCCACAGTAGATTAACCCATATGGACTTTTAAAAAAAATGACTTGGTTTTTACAGGTCCCCCATTGTGCCTGAGCTGAGCAGTGAGTCACTTGGCTCTGGTGTTCTCTCCAGAGATGGCTGAGGGTGGTCGGTGTAGCTGCTGCCGTCCTGGGTCTGACTGTTGGAGATGCTAAGGAGGCCACCGTTGTCTGCTGGGCTGCAGCTTGTTGTGCTCCCAGCTCGAGAGCGGTAGGGGGGCAGTTCTGTCTGACTTAAGGAGTCCGCTTCGGAAGAATAAGGGGGAGGAGGGAGGTCAAACCACGGGGGTCTGCTGTGTAGGGGAGAAGAGAAAGAAGGAAGAGAAAGGAGGGAGAAAGAATGAATTAGAGACTGTGGTACTGGCAAAGGGTTGCTCCTCTTGGGAAGCATTCATTTCAAGCTGTTCTAAAAGGAGACATAGGGGACTTGCTCCCAACTTCTTTCGAGACTTGGCTCCGTTGCTTCCTTCTGCAGAGCCCTTCCAAGTCTCCCCAGTCACTTATGACTTTCCTCTCTAGGCTACCTTCCTTCTACACTATATGTATCTTGTATATATCTAGCAACTGACATGTCATCTCCCCAGAATACTGCAAGTTCCCTGAGGGCAGACCCAGCACTTAGCTTAGTGTCTGACATATACAAAGGGCTTAATCAATACTTGTTGAGGATCCCAAGGATCAGTACCTTTCAGTGATCTGAAATAATACAACTCGGGACATAGAGAAAGATATTCTGTCCTTTCTCTTTGTGGTTTTTTAGGCAGGGCCAAAACCACACCCTCAGAATGATGTAATTGAACAGGGATTCAACCTCTCCCATTAAACTAGGGTTCTCAAGACATAATTCCCTCACTGTGAAATGGAGGGGCTACATCTCCAGCAGAGCTGGAATTCAGGTGATGGGACAGTTGTATCGTTCTATGCTCTTGTTACATGGCCACTGCCCTGTAATCCACAGGACAGGGAGGATGGCAGTGCTGCCCAAGAAGGGAGCCGAGTCCCAGCTTCCATGACTCGCTTCCATGGGTATGGAGTGGGATACTTAATAAAAGATCCAACGTCTTTGTTCCTGGTCATCGTTCATAAAGAGAAGCCCCTACGCCCCATATTGGAGGGATGACAACCATCTTTGACATAAGCCTGCACATATTGTCGTGTTATAGATGTGGAAACCTGGGCTCCGAGGGAAAAGAACAATGGTCCTAGCATCTAGGATCACAGATTTAGAGCTGGGAAGTCCCTTAGATGTCATCTGTTTCAACCACCTCATTTATCGATGAGGCGGCTGAGGACCAGAGAGGGCAAGTGATTTGCTTGGAATCATGTAGGTAATGAAGGCCACTTTTGGTCCCTCAATAAGTCATGTAATCTATCTAAGTCAAGATTTCCTGATCTGTAAAAGGAGGTGGCTATACTAGATGATATCTCAGGTCTCTTCTGGCTCTTAATCTTATGATCATATGAATTCTTCCTTCTACTTACTGTCTGAGTGACCTTGGACAAGTCACTTAACCATGAGCCTCTGTTTCCTCATCAATACATTGGGTGAGATGATATCAGAGGTCCCTCCCAGTTCTAAATTTATGGTTCTATATACATAGGTCATAGTCCCAGTGCTGGAAGGGACCTAGGAGGTCATCTAGCACCATCATTTTGTATTCTAATTCCCTTGTGTTCCAAGTAAGGAAAGTGAAAGTAAAACATGTGGACTTTTAAAAAGATGACCTTGGCTCTGGGAGAGTAAACCATATTAAATTAAGTCTTATTGTTATTATATTGTTGTTGTTGTTATTATGTTAAATTATTGAGACTAAATGACTTGTGGGTCACACATAGATTAAGTGACAGATCTGGTTCTGAACCCAGTTTCTCTGGCTTCAGAGCCATTGTCATTTCTCCATAGCATTTAGGTCAATTTCCTCACCTATAAATTGAAAGAGTCTGACCACCACAGTCCCTTCCATATCTCCATCTGATTATAATGGACTGATTTTATATCATTACATTATCATACACAATTATTTATTGAACATTTAGTTTGTTCTCATATTTTCCTATTCCTATCTCCTGAGGTCCCAAAGGTAGAGGCAGTGTGAGTAGTGAATGGAGCACTGGACTTGGAAGACCCGGATCTAAATCCTACCTTGTTCTTACAAGCACTGTGATTTGGGCAACTTCTCTGCATCTTAGTTCCCGCATCTGTATAATGAAGGGGTTAGACTCAATGGTCACTCTCTAAATCTATGATACTATGTGGGGACTGGATGGCTCCAGCATCAAGGAAGGATGTCCTTCCAGATGGGGAAATTAAGACAAAGAAATGGCCAATGACATTTCCTACACCAGTGAAGTCTCAGATTTAGATTAAAATTAAAAGGCAGGACTCAATTTGGAGCCCCATTCAGTTTACCATGTTTTCTGAGGTACCCACCTTTGGTCCAGCACGGCTTCTGAGTAGGAGGGAGGAGAGTCCAAGTCCAGGGAATTGGGGTAGACCTGATTAGACACATACTGGATGCCATTGTTGACATTGTAGGTGACACTGCAGCGATGAGGGTGGTCAAGGACCACCAGGCGGGACAGGAGCACGGGATGCTGCAGCCTGTGCACGGGCAGCGTCATCAGGTTGTTTCTTTTCCGCTGGTGATGCAACACGAGTGCGAGGAGGGCCACTACCAACACGAAGATGACGGAGCTGCCGATGATGGCGTAGGTGATGCTGGGGTAGTAGAGTAGCTGGTTCTCCGGCCTCACATAGACCTGTCCGCTGCCTGCCTCTGCCATGCGGGAAGAGGAGCCATGACAAAAGGAAAAGGGCCATTAATCACCCGCGGCAAGATCGCTACCCACAGCAGCAGCTTTAGATGGTGTTAAAAATCGCTAAGCCGGCCGCAGTACAGGGCTCAGAGCTCATCTTTTATTCCCTGGGGTGCATGCCCTCTCTGCAAAGCATTCTGCAGAGGGCTCAGACATGAAAAAGCCCAGATCTTCCATCCCCAGTCCTGTTCTGGTTCCAAAGCCATCACTGTGGGTGTGGAGGGAATCAAGCCTTTATGGCCTACTCTTTTATCTCATTTGATCCTAGGCAAGTCTTTTCAATTCTCTGGGCCTCAGTTTCCTTATCTATAAAACGGGGATGTTAGGGATGTTGAAGGCTCCTCTTGCCATGTGCCAGATGCAGGCAGTGGGCGGGTCTGCCTGACATCAGAGAACCAGCTATTCTAAGGAAAAAGAGCAATGGGCACAATATGTACCCACCATGCGCAAGGAATAAAAATAGCTCCCGTGTGTATCAGTGGTCTCAAAATCCAATAGAAACTCGGGGCCATTAAACTGGATCCTAGGTCCTGTGCTCCATCCATGGAACCACCTGGGCTGCCGGTAGGAAGTATGCTAGGCCGTAGAGAGACAAAGACAACGAAAGGGGAACAGACAAACCACCCTTCTGACCCTCTGAGTGTTTCCATTTTACTTAGATCTACCTAAGGTCACACATGCAATAAGGAGCATTCCAGCCAGGCTCTCTGACTCTAAATTCAGCTGGGTTCCAGACCAACCTAAAGCAAGAACACCACACTCTCTCCAAAGGCTACCGACGTTCTGCCTCTTCTCCCTTCTACACCCAAATGGGGTCAGAGGAGGGGAGGGAATCATCTCCCCAGCTCCTGTTACTGCTTCCCTGATAGACCTTTTGAAATGGATTCCTGATGAAGTCTCAGTGATCTCAAATACTTGGATCCCATTTAATACCTCATGTACAAGGTGGAAGAGTCACAAGGAGAGGACTGCTGAGTACTTATGTATGTGTATGGGTGAAAAAATCTGTCTTGGATTTTCCTGTAGATGGTCAGCTGCCAATAAAGCCTTGGGAGGAAAGAGCACAGATCCACCTTCGACATGCTGTCCTCCTGGGGACCCCAGAGAGGATGGAAAGGGGTGTGTGTGTGTGTGTGTGTGTGTGTGTGTGTGTGTGTGTGTGTGTGAGAGAGAGAGAGGGAGAGAGAGAGAGAGAGAGAGAGAGAGAGAGAGAGAGAGATAATTTCAGGGCTTAACACAAAATATCACCCGAGATCCCCACCCGATCCCTGACCTTCTGACAAATGTTTCCATTTAATATGGAAACCCGTGGAAACAGAACTCATTTGCAGGGTTTCCCCTTTCCTCTTCACTTAAGGCCACACTAATACTTTCTTCAGTTTCCCTGATAGACAAGTGCTAAAAAAAAAAATCCCATTATCTCTTTGTTGCTCAGGAGCCAATTAATCACCAGTGGGTTATTTTGAAAGGAGGAAGGTGGTGGAGGGGTGAGGGAGAGGACTCCCTTTCACCAAGCTGACAAGTCAGCCTGGTGGTTTCAGAACACCAACTTCTGTGTAAGCAATCGAGGCCTTAAGAGTCCATCTGGGATCCCTCTTTAAAATGACTGGAATGTAAAATGTCTGCATAGCCTAACAGTCTCGTTTACATTTCTGAGAGCAGACTCTCTCCAGATTTCCCCACTTTGGCAGGAGGGGGGTGGGGGGAATCACACATGCTTGGGAGATTATGACATTACATAACTCAGCAGTGCCTGGTAGAATTTCTACTGTGTTTAGAATGTCATCTTTTATTAAATCATTAACTAGGCCTACTTTTCTAAAGAGCTTAATGAGCCTCCTGGCCAATTACTAATATCACAGTTGCCTTGTCCCTCCATCGCTAAGTACTGTAAATCACGGGAAAGTTTCCATCTCTTCCCATTTCTTCCTCAAGCTGCTGACCTATTTCTTTCTCCTTTCGTGGAATCCTGTGATCTCTGTTGGAAAGGAGTTCAGAAATCCTCTAATTCAGGAGTGTCAGACTCAGGTAGAAACAGGGTCACTAAGACGTACACAAGGATCCCTGCCACTGCATATTGGCTTAGAAAAGCATGTATTTGTTGTTGTTGTTCAGTTGAACACAACTCTTCCTGACCCCATTTGGGGTTTTCTTGGCAGAGATACTGGGGTGGTTTGTTGTTTCCTTCTTCGGCTCATTTTACAGATGAGGAAACTGGGGCAAACAGGGTTAAGTGACTTGCCCAGGGTTACACAGCTAGTAAGTGTCTGAGGCCAGATTTGAACGCGGGAAGGTGAGTTTTCCTGACTCCAGGTTTGGTGCTCTATGCACTATGGTGCCACCTAACTGCCTGCCTACCACATAGTATGTCCTTAATAAATGATTGATAATTGATCGACATTTCTTTGTATACCATGATTTTTCTCTCCTGCCTCTATCTTCTATCCCAGTAGAATGTAAGCTTTTTGAAGGCAGGTGTGTTTTCACTTTCCTTTGTATCCTACTGAGGTGGCAGGTCCACAAGAGTTGCACTGCTCCCATATTTCCAGACTTTTCATATGTATGGATCACTTAAAGATGATTTTTCCCTCTTCTTTTTCTTTTTTCGTTAAATTATTATTATTTTTTATATGGGATGACTCTGGGAGGGAGGGGGGATACTGGAGGAAATATTAAAAAATGACAACAGTAAAAACTCATTTAAAAAAAATAAATGCTTGTTGACTGCTTACTGAGATAGCACAGTGCCTGATACACAGTAGGTGCTTAACCAGTGCTGATTGACTAAGTGCTGAATAGTGGCTTCACTGAGTCACCAAAATGAGACTATACCTAGACAGAGCAAGGAACTAAGCTCATGTTTGTATCATCTTTTAAGGGTTTATAAAGTGTTTTTCTCACAACAATCCTTGGAGGGAGGCAGGGCACAGATTATCAGGCCCAATTTCCAGATTAAAGAACCTGAAATTCAGGATGGGTCTTTGACTGGTCCTGAAACACATGGCCAGTGCTGGATCTGGGACATAAATCCAGGCCTCTCACTTCTATGATGAGTCCCTTGTCTGTTGCACAGTCCAAGAAAAACAGCACTTCAATGCCCCTTCCTTTCAACACTCCTATTGATTGTGCCCTTCTGGGCAGCTGATAGAGTGATAGAGCTGATAGGGGCCTTCAGAGATGGCTATAGATTAGATAATTACAGTTGCTGAGAGAGAGAGAGAGAGAGAGAGAGAGAGAGAGAGAGAGAGAGAGAGAGAGCGAGAGCGAGACAGAAACAGAGACAGAGAGACAGAGGGAGGAAAGAAGGATTTGAGGGAATCCTCTTGTGGATTCACTCTGTTGAGCTACAGAATCTACACACCAGGCCTGCATCCCATTGGGTTTTGTCATTACCATCATCAAATAAAATCTGTTAAGTACCCAGGAGTGCAGAGACGCCAGGTTGAGCTCCCCTGATTATGCAGCTAGCTCCTTCAAGTGCTAACTGAGCAATCCCACCCAGGTGATTTCCAGTCCTCTGCCTACTCTGACAGGGGCTGAGGAGACATGGGTTGATTTAATTCCAATTCCAAAGAGCTAAAGCCTTCCTTGGTTTTTTGTTCCCCAGATCTGTGAATTTGGATGGTGCCCCGTACAAAATCAGTTCATCAATGCCACTTCCACCCATTAAATCTTATTACTTGGGAAATGCTGAGGGTGCAGGCAGGGAGCTTTTGAGTGTAAAAAACTTTCTGAATAATTTAGGGAAAAGGGCTGATAACAGAAACATTACACGCGGCACTCAATGCTGTTGCTTTATTAACCATGAAGAAATTTACAGTTTCTCAAGTTTTTCAAATATCTCGGTACAAATTGTATAGGGCCCTGCTGAACTGGAATGGAAGGCCGTTATTTCACCCTTCATCCTCTGCTGCCCCAGCCCAGAAAGCTCACACAGGAAGGAGGCCCTGAAGCACTTACAAGGAATAAGTGATGGCTGTCTCCATTCAGGGTTCCTTCACTATGCATACACATACACACACCCATACACCGCCCCCCCCCCCAGCTAAAGGGTCCATTTCTTTCTCCAGCTCATTTGACAGATGAGGAAACTAAGGTAAATGAGGTTCAAACTATGTGGCACAGCAGATAGAGCACCAGGCTGAGAGTCAGGAAGACTCATCTTCCTGAGTTCAAATCTGGCCTCAGACACTTACTAACGGTGTGACCCTGGACAAGCCACTTCACCCTGTCTGCCTCAGTTTTCTCATCTGTAAAATGAGCCGAAGAAGGGAATGGCAAACCGCTTTGCCAAGAAAACCCAGAATGGGGTCAGGAAGAGTTGGATCCAACTGAACAACAACAACAAAGGGTCAAAGGAATGGTTGAAATGCACAGGTACAGCGAATGCTAGGGTCAGACTAATCCCAGGCAAAATTGTGAGGTGGGTAGAGTTTTATCTTTCACTCTTCTCTTTTGGCAACCGACTTCCCACTTGAATCCCAAAGGACCTTGTTTGGGGTAGTTGTTAATCTTACCAGTGGAAAACTACATTCAAGTATTTTTCCTCCATCATTGTTAGTTCCTTAATAAGGAATTCCCAAGATGGAAAAGCCTTCAATATCCAAAGGAATTCCTCTCTAATAGTAGAATTTCAGGTAGTTTGGTAAGTAACTAGGTATAGTGCTAGAAGGGGCCTTCATCAGTTGGTCAATCAATCCATCAACATTTATTAAGTATCTACTATGTGACAGGCATGGTGCTTAGATATCTAGTTCAGTCCCCCTTTTTGCATAAAGGTAAACTGAGGATGAGAATTGGAATGTGACTTGCTTAATGGTCACATTGGCAGTAATTATACTCATTTATATCCATACATATCATATTGCTATAGTGCATTAAGGTTTGCAAAGAACTTTGATATACATTCTTTCATTTGATTCTCTCAACGCCTTTATGTAGTAGAAGCTATCCCATTTTATAGATGAGGAAACTGTATGTGAGAGAGGTTAGGTGACTGGCCTAGCATCAGTTACTCATGTCTAAAATGGAATCTGGAATGATGGAAGGGAAGAAGCAATAGCTCTGAAGGCAGAACACCTGGATTCAAATACTACCTCAGGTATTTATGGCCTGGGTGACCTTAGGCAAGTCACTTCATTCCCTAGGGCCTCAGTGGGAGCCTGTACAGTGAGAAGGTTGGACTAAATGGCTTCTGAGGTCCCTTCTAGCTCCTGCTCTATGACCCAATGACTCAATCCCAGGTCCGAGTGCAGGGTTCTAGGCATTAGGCTATGCGAGTCAGGATTTAAATGCAAATTCCACTTCTGGTTTTCTCTCTACAACATCATGCCACTTATATGACAAATGTCAAGAAGTTCTACCTTCTCTATTGCTACTAAAAGGTGATAGATAGCAGCTCCTCAGCGCCCAAAGGAGTCCGATCTCTGAATGCAAAACTTCCATGATATTACAAGTTAAGCAGTATTTCTGCAGAACACAACGTGCTGAACAGACTACAGAAATGTTATCCTCATTCTCTGGACGTATCTCTCCCATAAGTCAGGCTGGGACAATATAATCCTCTCTCTCTGGATCCTTTGGAAAAATAGGCAGCAGGGCTGAAACTGTGGAGGGGGCAGATGTGTTCTCCTTCATCTCCTAGCTAAGGAACCAACCAATGGAGCATGGAGGAGTAGGAAGAATGGTGGACTTGGGAATTGGGAGATCTGGGTTAAAATCTCAGTTCTGACTGTGGGGATCACTGGAGAGTTACTGAACTCCTCTGTGCTCTCACAATCAGAAATGCGGGGCACTGGACTTGTGAGGCCAGAAGATAGCAGCTACTGATGATCCTGAAGTAGACACCAAACCCTCTCCTTTTTCTGAGGCTTCTTATAGCCAACCTATAGAACAAGGGCTGGCAATCATTTTGTGTGTCACCATCTCTTTGGCAGTCTGGTGAAACCTATGGAGTCTTCACAATAACCCTTTCAAATGCACAAAATAAAATCTATAGGAGTAGAAAGGAAATCAATTGTTATTGAGTATTTTTTGTTTTTGTTTTGTTTGTGGGCATAAGATTAAGAATTTTCATTACAAAGAGATTGAGGTTAGACTTCTCAGCTGATGTCTCTAAACTAGCACTTCTGGATGAAAGCTGGTTATATTGATGGAAGAGTATGCAACAGAGGAGCCACTGGGAGTCTGGGTACCTGCCTGGGTGGCAGATGAGTGTAGGTAGAGGGATTCTTTTTTTGTTTGTTTGTTGACCTTCTGTTAAAATCCTTTCATATTCTAAGAGCAAGTGGAACCCCCCCCCAAAAAAAAAACAACCATTTGCCACTCCCTGCTCATATCCTCCCACATATTTGTAAGTCTTACAATGTTTTCTGAGCCTCTATTCTCTATGGCCTCCCTGGGACACATCACTCATTCTTTCCTCTAGAAACATCTGGGCCAAGCTTCCACAATTTGGCTAGTCCAGATTCCTGATCCAACAGAGCTGAGAATGATACTGAAGACATGAGCTCCAGTTTGATAAAACCTTCAGCGTTTGCCTTGGCTGTGTTTGTACACAGATCAGAGAGTTCGATAGCTGGCTGGGATCCCAGTGACCATCTAGGAGCCCAATCAAAGAAGAAAGGAACTTCAAATGAGTGACCCTCCAGCCTCCGCTCAAAGACTCCCGAGGACGGGCAAGTCACCACTTCTGGCGGCAGCCTGTTCCACTACTGGACAGAGACTCACTTTGGGAGAGCTCTGATTCCTAGGAAGTTTCTCCTGATATCAAGCCCACCTCTGCCTCTTGGAACCTTTCTTTCCTGCCTTGGTGCTCCTGGCTCTGCCTCTTTGGGTCACTCAGAACAAGCCTTATCCCCCCCCCAACCCCCAACAGGACAAACTTTGAAATTTGTGAAGACAGCTCTTATGTCCCCCCTTGAATCTTTCCTTCCCCAAGCAAAGCAAAACATCCTTGGTTCCTTCAACTGCCACAAGGAAAGTGATTAGACTTGTCCTGCTTGGCCTCAGAGGGCAAAACTAGGAGCAATGGACAGGAGTGATGAAGAAGCTCACTGCATGCCAGGTGCTGTGTTAGGCCCTAGAGACACAAGCAAGATGGTCCCTCCTCTCAAGGAGCAAACATTCTTGTGGGTCAAAACAAAACATAAAGGGGAACGGGAAGGGAGAAGGTGGGGGCTAGAGAAGGGCATAGGTCAGGAGGCACAGAACGACTGAGTGTGAGTTGAGCTTAGTGAAGCCCCTCATGAAAAGGCTGTTCTATCCCAGGGTTCAACAATCAGGCCCCAGGGCCGGACAAGGCTGCTGGTAAGGAGGGGGTGAAGTCTGGAGAACAGGTTGAATAATAAAAAGTCTTAATTTTGACTTATTTTAAGGAAAAAACAAACTTCCTTACAATTATAGTAGCCAAAAAATGGAAATAGTGGCCTCAGGTGGTAGTGGGTAGGCCTTGCTTGAGGTCTCTGAGCCAAAGGCGGGATGACCTCTTGCCAGTTATGTTGTAGGGAGGATTTTTGTTAAGTTATGGGCAAGCAGGCCTCTGGGGTCCCTTGCAATTTGGAGATTCTGTCATTCCCCATGTCTGTGGCTCTCAGTAACTAAACATGGTCCAGGAGCTGCCTGGCCTCTTGTGAACCAACAGCACCAGCTCACTCACTTCTGTTTTCCCATTCCTTTAATTTTTTTTTTCCCCCTGTGATGTTGGAAATACTACAAGGATCGTCATTCCAAGCACATCTCTCATCCCAATTTAGATGCTTATTGAAAAAAGTTTAATTTAAAGGGCAGACCAGCAAATGACTAAATCAAAAGAGAACTGAGAAACCCCCACTGAACCGTTACCGTGGCAACTCAAGTTTCTAAAATTAACTTAAAGGAGGGTAATGTAAAAACCTGATCTGCCAGCAGGCATGAGACAGACCCAAGCATGCCTTACAGCTGGCCTCAGGCCAAGAAGGAAATTAAAAGGGGGCACTTTGGCCACGAATGAGTTATGGCTCCAAGACACGGGGATCGGGCTAGGCAGTGATCTCCTGATTAAATTCAAAATGAGAAAGGGAAATATTTGGGGAAATTCAAGCCTGAAGATAGACGGATAGGTAGACAGACAGGCATTTCTCCCCCAGAATTTTTAATTCTCTTGAATGCAAAGTATCAAAGACTTTGGTGTTGTTGTTCTGTGCTCACTCTGAGGCAGAGGGGGCAAGATGAGATCAATCTTTATTACGCGATGATCCAGCCCCACTTCAGTGAATGTCATCATAATGAACAGTTTATAAGAAAGACACAGTAGGCCTTTTTAAAGGAAGCAGCAGGCTATCAGTAACATCGCAATACAAGGTAAAATTCTCATAGTAATTGGAAAAGTCTGACATACGGGGTAGGAATTTAGTGTTTTCTTTTAACCCCCTTTCTTTCTGATGATGACGATAATAAGGCTTCAGGGAGTTAGGTGCCAGACTTTCTTTTTTGTTAAAGACAGCAAAGAAGAGACTTAGCGTAGTTAGAGAGCAAGGCTGGAGCTACTTCATAACTATTTAAATCTGTTACATCTTTAGCTTTCACATTCATTGTCTTGTTTCCTCTTTACAATGACTCTGTGACATGAGGATGGTAACATTATTCTCTTCTAACATTACCTTCCATTTATTCTGTCTGTGCCTACTCAAATATTGACATCGTCTCCCCCATTAGACTACAGTTGTCCCTTCTATAACTGAGGGGCTTAGGGGTGTGGTGACCCTGTGTATAATTTTTTAGCCCTCCCTGCATACCAGAGAAGTCTGAATTTTTTCTTTCTTTCATGGGGTAAACGTTTACAGCACTTTATTGTAAAATTTGGGCTAAACATTTGGTCATAGGCTCTGCATCATCTGCGGCTTCCATAAAACTCCCCCCCAAATTCTCATCTAATTTCTTAAATTTAAAGTCTGACCCATGATATGTTGAAACCATCATGGGGAAAGTAGTGATGGGGAAGAGATAACTATAGAAGCTTTTTGAGGGCAGGGATTGTTCTTGTCTTCCTCTGTATACCTAGAAGCAAGGTAGAGTGGAGCTGTAGGTAGCAAGCCAGTCTTGAAATCAGGATGACCTTGGGTCAGATGTCCCCTCTGACACATCCTGGATGTGTGACTCAGATAACTTCTTAGTGCTCTGGAGCAGGGCTTCTTAAACTTTTTCTACTTGTGAACCCCTTTCATCTGAGAAATTTTTATGTGACCCCAGAGTATATAGGCATATAACAAAGCTTCTTAACCTTTTCCTGTTGCCAAATTTTTCACGACCCCATCATGTAAATGAATGTGGGGGTCACAAAAAATTTGGCAAGAGTAAAAGGTTATGTGTGCCTATTTTATATGCCTCTATACTCGGGGTCGTGAAAAATTTGGCAACAGTAAAAGATTATGTATACCTATTTTATATACCTATATACCCAGGGTTGTGTAAAAATTTCTTGGGTAAAAAGGGGTCACGAGTGGAAAAAGTTTAAGAAACCCAGCTCTACAGAACCCTCTCAGATACAAGTTCCTTTTCTTTTTCTTTTTTTTTGGGTGGGGCAATGAGGGTTAAGTGACTTGCTCAGGATCACACAGATAGAAAGCGTCAAGTGTCTGAGGCCAGATTTGAGCTCAGGTCCTCCTGAATCCAGGGATGGTGCTTTATCTACTCTGCCACCTAGCTGCCCTTTTTTTTGGTGTGTGTGTGTGTGTGTGTGTGTGTGTGTGTGTGTGTGTGTGTGTGTGTGTGAATGAGGATTAAGTGACTTGCCCAGGGTCACACAGCTAGTAAGTGTCAAGTGTCTGAGGCTGGATTTGAAATAAAGTACTCCTAAATCCAGGACCAGTGTTTTATCCACTATGCCACCTAGCTGTATTATTTCTCAGATATAAGTTGCAGAGAGGGCACCAACCTGCACAGGTAGAGGGAATTTTCTACGACAGCTTACAGGTCTAGTGCCTATCCTTGGTGCTTTTATTTCTAGGGCCTAGCTTAGTGCTTGGCATAATAAGGGTGTAAGCACAGTAAATTTACTGGCATTTAGCTTGTTGATTGATTGATTTCCATTTTATATATGATGAAACCTTGTCTCAGGAAATTAAGTAATTTGCACAGTTTTGCTAAGACTGCAATCATGGAGATGATTTAGTAAACCCTGAGGCAAGGGATGGGCACTCTTCCTTGAGGGATTAAGGGACAAATTAAGAGGGGCACAAGTATCTTATTTGAATTCACATTGAAATTTTTCCATTAGGCTGGAACCAATGACCATATTTTATGTTAATCATGACTTCGAATAATACAGATTCGAACACAAGCAACCACACCATGGGGATTCATTATTTGAACTAATTAGCACCTAGCTGAATATGCCCTAAACTGGTTTGGGTTGGTACCATGGTGGCCCTGACTTTCAATTAAAGGACTGAGACAAGTGGGGCAAACCAGGTGCCAAAGCAGAGATTCAGGCCATGGCATGCATGTCTACAGGTTCAGGAGGCAAGAAGGATGCAGGGAGTTTCTAAGAAGCTGAGTATTTGTATGATTCAATCTGATTCCCTAAAGTCTGTCTTATTTATGGTGTTGTTGGCAATCCCTGTGCCTCCTGGCAAAAATTTGCTAGAAAGCCACGGGTGGCATCCACCAAGCTTCTTTTAGACTCGGTGCCCCTGTCTGAGTCATGGGCTCATATCCAAGAGGACTGGAACTTACCCATATGCCTTCTAGCTCTTTAGATCATACAGCCGTGACTCACTTAGGGGTGAACTGGTTCTTCAAGGTAGAAAAGGGGGCTCCTTAGTAGAAATTAGTATCACAAATGCATTGATGAAAGGTAACCGAGAGCTAAAAGGCCAATAGCCTCCATCATTCTTTCTACCCTATGACATTTTGAGCTTTCAATGGACTTTTTATTGATTGTGTCTTCAGCAGGCATATTTACTAGGCGATACGATGGGTGTTTGAAAGACAAATTATTAGGATAAAAAAAGGAATCAATGAACCTAGCAAACCAATATGTACGGAGCACAAAGCCATGGAGAAAAATAGATGTCTGCTGGCAGCAATTGATCTTGGAAAATCTGCTAATCCCAATGGGAAGGCGACTCGATGCTCAACTGCCACTTCTTGTAAGACCACAAAAACCGCAGGCTCAGGCACAAAGAAAGTGGGAAGGGTGGCCTTGTCTTTTGGTCAGAGAATGAAACTTATGGACTGACCATCCCAATCAAAGGGCAGGCTTTAAACTTGTTTCCCCTCTGGCCCACAAAATACTTGTGGCAGATGAAAGTTCCTCTGTAATGATATTCTCAGGTTGCCCATGGCATATACCAGGTAGAAACCATGCCTGGAATCTGTTGGCTAAGGGACTGATGCACAGAAGAGTCCTATTTATATTTCTTACCATAGTTGCTTTCCTTGACTGCAAGGTGGAGATTGTAAAATTAAATGCTTACCGGACCCTCGATGAGCTGCACGGCCAATTGGTGCCTGGTCCGATAATAAGACTCGGCAAGTTACAATGCAATCAATGCTTTATTGAACCTGCAGCATCAGCGGCCCAGGGTGGGGAGACTGCTAGCTTAAGCAGGATTCAGGCAGAGAAATATCACCTCTTAACTACACTATAATAATGCTCAAACTGTTGAAGTAAGGAAGGGCTAACCTTCAAAGTTAGCTAGAGAGAAAATGCCAGTGTTCATTGACCAGTTCACTGAGTTAGTGCTATGGTGTCACCAAAACCCCAGGAGATGAGACAAGTAGGCAAAAACCATTTGCTGACCATCTTCCTTTTTAATCGAAGTTAAAAAAACAACAACAACTCAACACACTCATCAAGCGGCTACTGGAGAGAAGACACTATGCTGAGTCCTGACCCCTTTGGACCATTCCAATTTTCTTATACTTTATTTTGTATTATTTATTGTTGAGTCCTTTCAGTTGTGTCCAATTCTTCCCCATCTGGGGGTTTCTTGGCAAAAGATACTTGCCATTTCCTTCTTCAGCTTATTTTACAGATGGAGAAACTAAGTCAAATAGGGTTAAGTGATCTACCCAGAGTCATACAGCTGTTAAGTGTCTGAGGCCAGATTTGAATTCGTGAAGATGAGTCTTCCTGATTCAAAGCCCAGTGCTCTATTGATAGTGCTAACTGCCCTTTTTATATTATAACTCACACATACTCCATGACCCAGTGACTGCTTCCTTGCTGTTTCTCACACAAAACGTTTCTTCTCCAGGTATATTCATGTTTGGAAGATTGATCTCCTTATTCTTCTCCATCACCTGGCAAATCTCAGCTAAAATTTCACCTTCAGCAAGAAACCTACCTTCCTTCCTTTCTTTTCTTTGGCAGTGAGGGTTAAGTGACTTGCCCAGGGTCACACAGGTAGTGTCAAGTGTCTGAGGCTGGATTTGAACTCAGGTCCTCCTGAATACAGGGCCGGTGCTATCTCTCCTTATTTGTTTGCATGTTGTCCTCACTATTATACTCTAAACTCCTGGAGGTCAGTGACTGTTTTTTCCTTTTTTTTTTTTTTTTTTTTTTTGTATCCCTAGTGTTTAGCACAATGCCTGGAACATAGTGAGTGCTTGATAAATGATTGTTGACTTAAATTGACTTGTCTGGGGCTTCAAAGATAAAAGTGGATGGTTCCTACCCATTTTATTCACATTCTACTAGGAAGACACAACATGTTCATGGATAAATACATGCAAAGATAAATACATGCGGAGATAAAGACTGAATTTGTGATTTCGTTGGCATAGAGAACTCCCAGGTGGGGAAAGTCCCTCTTCCAATGCAGGTTGGCACCTTCTCTGCAACTTGTGGTTTTTGAGGGTCACCTAGATTAGAGCTGGTAAGGTAAGTGACTTGACCAGGGTCACAGAGTCAGGGTGTGTCAGGGGAGGAGTTAGAAGCCATGAAAACCTGGACTCAAGGTCAGCTCTCTATCAAATAGGCTATGCTACCTCTCTTACGCAAAGTATATACAAAAGAATCTCGGGATAGCAAAGAGGGGTGGGTTTCAGGACATGGATGAGTTCTGCTTTGGATTTGTAAAGTCTGAGATGCCTAAGGGTCATCACGAAAGGGAATGGAGCGTGGGAGAAAGGTATGATCCATCCCTTATTGCTTCCCTGCAATACTTCAGGTAGGAGAGCCAAGGCCTGGAACCAGAGAGAAAGACTCCCGAATATCTCCTGAGACTATCACAGCCAGGCTGAGAAGTGTTTTAAATGCGCAGCAAGAGCTTGTCTTCCATCCTAGAGCCAGGAACTCTATTAGCACTGAGCTGGGAATTATGAGAGATGCAAGAGAAGCAAAAGACATGGCTCCTGTTTTCAAGGGGTCTCCAGTCTAATTCCCAAGCCAACATTAATACCTGAAGCCAGGAATGAACTATTCAAGACTGTGCTGGGGGAGAAGTGAGAAGGCTGGAATAGTCACCCGAGGTGGTCTAAAAAGTTTAGTGAGAAAAGCAGAATAGTAATTCACTTTAATTCAAGAAGCCTTTATTAAGTGCCTACTATGTGCCAGGGGGGTTGTGAGATAGTGGATACGGTGGATAGTGTGCCAGGCCTGGAATCAGAAAGACTCATCTTCATGAGTTCAAATCTAGTCTCAGACACTTCCTAGCTGTGTGACTCTGGGAAAATCACTTAGCCTCTGTCTGCCACAGTTTCCTCATCTATAAAATGGGGTTAATAATAGCCTACTTCCCAGGGTGTTTATAAGGATGAAGTGGGGTACTATTTTTAAACATGCTTTGTAAACCTTAGCATGTAATATAAATGCCAGCCACATCTTCATCATTTTATGCACATGTATATGTATACACACACACACACACATCACTCTTTCATTGGCACAGGGTTCTCTCTGTGAGGACATCTCCTCTACCAAGCCACATGTAGAGCATGAGAAAGGGAGCCGTGTGAGATCAGCCTAGAAAGGAAGGCCCCGGTCCCAGATGAAGGGCAGGCCTGAGCACAAGTCACGCAGGATATGAGAACACCTCCAATTTCCCAGCAGAAAATGGGAACCTGGACCCAGCCTGGGTTTGCGGTGCCCTCATATCCCAGGGTCCCCAGATCTCAAAGTAATATCGTCCTCAGTGGCTCTTCCATATTTATGATCTCGGGAATGAAGACTTTACCACACACTGTCCTGCTCTTTGAGACGAGGCTTAAACAGAACATGCTATAGGGTCTCTCGAGCTGGAGGTCATTGAACCTGTCTGTTCAATTATAGATGAGGAGATGTTAGGGTCCAGAGAGAGGGGGAGCAGAAGGAAGCTTGGTGCCTTCTGAGCTACCTGTTCTATTCTCTGCAGAGGAAATAACAACAAACCATCCTCAGGGCAGCGTAAGAATCTGTGTATGGCTGTCAAAAATTCTCGAGACACAAGGCACGAAGGATGCAGAGCTCTGGGAGGGATTTTAAACATTAATGAAGCCTGTGTTAAAACAACCAAACCACGAAAAGAAAGCCTTCTTTCATAAGGGCCGAGACACGGGAGCTGCTCTCCAGGAAGACGAGGAAGAAGATGACGTAACGGGAACACACACACAAGGCAGGGGAGAGTCATGTTGAGGATTGAGGCAAGAGCCCAACTTAGCTCTGATATTATCCTGTTGGCTTTGGGTCACCAGGTGCAATGGGGACAGGAGGCAGCCAATCATAATTCAACAATAATTTACTAAAACCCAACACTGTGCTGAATGCTATAGATACAAAGAAAAAAAGTACAAATATTCCCCACCCTCTAGGAAATGACATTCTAATAGAGGAGATAAGTACACAAATAGGCACACTCAAGTTACATGGGCAACTATTGGGCTTGGAGGAATCAGGAAGAATCACTTTCCTGAGTTCAAATTCAGCCTCGGAAACTTGCTAGCTGTGTGACCCTGGGCAAGTCACTTCACCTTGTTTGCCTCAGTTTCCTCAAGTGTAAAATGAGTTGGAGAAAGGAATGGCAAACCACTCCAGGGTCTTTGCCAAGAAAACCCCAAATGGGATCACAAAGAATAGGATACGACTGAAACAACTAAATAATAACAAGACATTATGTACTGAGGAGATGGAAGAAAAGGTAGAGGGGAAGGTTCTTACAGCTTGCAGGGTGGTGGGAGGAGATGAGATGAGATGAGAAATACCTCCTGCAGAAAGTAGGGTCTGAGCTGAATTTTGAAGGGAGCCAAGAATACTGGAAGGCGGTGCGGAGGAGGGAGGACATTTCAGGCACCGGGGACAGGGTACGATGTACTAGGTCTTTTTTTTTCTTTTTTTTTTCTTTAGTGAGGCAACTGGGGTTAAGTGACTTTCCCAGGGTCACACAGCTAGTAAGTGTTAAGTGTCTGAGGCCGGATTTGAACTCAGGTACTCCTGACTCCAGGGCCGGTGCTCTATCCACTGTGCCACCTAGCTGCCCTTGACGATGTACTAGGTCTTACGGAGCCTTGCTGGAGTTGGCTCATGTCGTTCTTACAAAGCCTTAATTGTTTGCCGAAAAGAAGCCCATCTCACGGTCACAAATATTAATGGCATCACTTTTTGAAGGAGCAAAGAACTAAAAGGAAGGTGGGAGACCACTGATTGGGGGAACTGCTGAACCAGTTGTGACATCTGAATGTAAGGAAATCTTAGTGTGATGTAGGGTATGAATGAGCCAGTCGGAGAATTCAGGAAAACGCGAGACAGTTTGCTGTCTAGCTTACAGCTCTAGGAAAAGAATTTGCTCCAGCATCTCTGCTCAGTTGCACTAATTAAACAGACACTAATGTTGATAAAGGAAAATGTGGTTAATTATGTTTTTTTGATTGGCTTTAGAAGAGGAGGACTCATGATTGGTCATGATTCCAAACTCCCCCTCTGGTCTGCAAAGCCCGTCTCTAATGGAAATTGTTCTAAAGGGTCTTGTTTGATGGCAGATAGATATCTACCAGGCATGGAAATCCAGAGATACATTTCAGCCTGATGGAACACATTTCTGAACAGTTGTGGCTATCCCCAAGTGAGACTGTTTTGGGGGGAAGAGAATTCCACATTCACTTGGGCTGGAGGGTCTGGGAATGACCTCTGAGGTGCTTTCCAATTCTGTTGCAATTGTGTGTTCTTAGCGTTTTACTGGATCATGAACATCTCTGGGAAGAGGAAATGAAAATAGAATTTTTTTCCCCCAGGGCAATGAGGGTTAAGTAACTTGTTCAGGGTCACACAGCTAATAAGTGTCAAGTATCTGAGGCTGGATTTTGAACTCAGGTTCTCCTGAATCCAAGGCTGGTGCTCTATCCACTGCGCCACCTAGCTGCCCCCCTAGTGCCTTCTTTCTCTCTCTCTCTCTCTCTTTTTTATTTTGGTGAGGCAATTGGGGTTAAGTGACTTGCCCAGGGTCACACAGCTAGTAAGTGTTAAGTATCTGAAGCCGGATTTGAACTCAGGTCCTCCTGAATCCAGGGCCGGTGCTCTATCCACTGTGCTACCTAGCTGCCCCCTAGTGCCTTCTCTCTTAATTATTTCCTATTTATCCTGCATATTCTTCATTTGTGCCTAGTTGTGTCCCTTATTTGATTGTGAGCTCCTGGAGGATATGGCCTGTCTTTTTCCTTTCTTTGTATCCCTAGCACTTAGTAGGCACTTCATAAATGTTTATTGACTAAGAATAAAATATGTCAAATTCTTTGTGAACCTTAAGGACTATATAAATTTCTATTATTATTATTATTATTATTATTATTATTATTATTACCACTAGTGCTACTGTGTCACTGTAAGCTTTGTAACCTTGGGTATGTCACAAAATTTCTCTCATTCTCAGATTCCTTATGTTTCAAATGGTGTTAATCATACCTCTCAGGGTTGTTTTGAAGCTCAGAAAAATGTATATGCTTTGCAAACCTCAAAGCATCACATGAGCACCGGCATCTGTTGTTGTGACTGCTGTCACTGCTGTTGTGAATAGCCTACGTTCTCCATGGCAGAACTTACCCAACGGCCCTGACGCTCACAGTGTTGTTAATGACATGATGGTGGGTCCCATGTGGGAAGAGGGCTGTCTCTCGGGCAGAGGGCCAAGGTAAAAATCCTCTCACTGACACTTACACACTCAGTGTCTTGATGTCTCTGGGTCTAGGTCTCATCTGTAAAATGGGGGGGGGGGTGGTCGTTGGACTAGATGACTCTTAAAGGCCCGTCAAGCTCTAAATTGATGATCCTACTGTTCTTGGGAACAGAAAGGGCCTCACCCTTTGGATTCTCAGCGTTAAGCAAGTTCCAGGGCACCACACAGAGCCCCCCAATTTAAACAGCAGACACAATAGCTCCTTTAAGTCATCCTTTCCATTCATTTTCCCAGAAGTGGGAGGAAGGAAGGAGAAAGAACAGGAAACACAATTAAAAGGAGCATTCTGATTTCCATCATGGGAAGAAATGGGATAAAAAGCTTCCTTTGGTCATATGGATTACAGCCTGAAGTATGTGACAAGCACAGTCTCAGGAGCTCAGGGCAAAACAGGAGGCAGGAACTGCTTCTATGCAAGAAGGCAACACTGAGGGTTTTGTTGTTTCTCCCCCGTCCCCAATTAATGAGAATCACTAGCTTTCGTTTCAACTCTTGGTGACCCCCTTCAAGGAGAGCCAGTGGTTTCACTTTGTAATGATTGGAATGACGCCACCTGCTGGAGACTTACTGTAGAAGAGTTCCGCCCATGAAGCGAAGGTCTTTATGGGCAAGACCAGGAGTCTTTTCTTTGGTGTCAGGAAGCGACGTTGGGTAGTGGGAGGAAGAAGGAAGAGACTAGCGCTCTGTCTCTGGCTTTTCCTTTGGACTCTGGTGGAGAGCGGAGCTAGAAATGCGCTCTCCCTTTAATAGACAGATGAATGTAGGCCTTTCTCTCTCTTTACCAAATTCTTATTCTCCTTAATAAATGCCTAAAAGTCTAACTCTTGCTAAAGCTTATAATTTATTGGCGACCACTCATTAGATATTTTAGACAGACTAGCTAGAATTTTAGCCCATAACAACTTTTATGATTTAGGAAAGAGATGAGTCACACATATCCATAACCAGTTGATTTCAGCAGAGCCTGGAGAATACAAACCAGAGAAACCTAGTCATTTATTCTCTTTTATACACACTCGGTCCCTTCCATCCAAACTGGCCGACTTGCCATTCCCCTGAATCAATGTTCCATCTATCTCCCACTTTCAGGCCTTTGTAAAGGTGATACCCCATGCCTGGACTGCACTCCCTCTTCACTTCTGCCTGGTTCAGTTCTGTTCTCAGCTGTCTTCCCATCTCCCTTGGCAAATGAGCTGAAGTATGTAAAGTGTTTGAGCTACAGCAACTTGCAGGGGTCTATATCCTGTGAATGATTTAAATGATTTAAGGAGGCTACCAAGAGGCTGTGTGGAAGGAGTGGCTGATACTCAATGGGAGCTGTCTCCTGATGGGCATGCCGAGGACAGAACCCACCCAAAACTGGGGAGCAGATCAATTTGCATTGGCCTTCTTCTACCCTATCTCTGGACTGTTCTCCTATGTCGCTCATGGAAAAGGGATCATCTCCTCCATGGGTTTTGATGGACAGCCACACTCCTACTGTCCAGTCCATAGACATTTATGGGAATTTGAAAAGCTGGCCCACCAGCCAACATGCCCACCCATGGCTCTACTGGGTGAAGATTATCTGCCATCATCAAAACAGGAGGGTGGCCTTTGACAACCCATGGGAGTTCTGTAATCTCCCCACACCCAGCCCTGGGGGTGGACCGGTGTGATCACTTTTCCTTTCAACTTGTTTTTTTAGTTCCTTCTGTGTCCCTGGAGAATATCACACCGAAAGTGTCTGATGTGAGCCTGGACCAACACACAATTTGGTGCATTCTCCAGATTGTCCTCTTTCCCATGCTCACACTCCCTAGACCCACCAGTGAATCAATCAATGAATGAGCATTTATTAGGCACCTTCTATGTGACAGGCATTGTCTTGGGCAATATCGATCCAGAGATAAAAATGAAACAGTCCCTTTCATCAAGGAGCTTACAAGTATATGAAAAAAAGCATCATTTCTTCTTGTGTTTATGCTAGACAAAGGCATTTGCCCAAACTGGAAGACCAATTATTATTATTATCTTGGAAAATGGTACCAGGCATTGCAAGGCGCTTTGCACACATTATCTCATTAGATCCACACAGTGATCCAGTGAGGTAGGCACAGCTGTTATCTCCATTTTGATGCCTGAGAGAGGTTAAGTTTCTTGTTCTGGGTCACATAGCTAGAGGGTGTCCCCATTAGAATGCAGGTCTTCCTTACTCCAAGACAAGTGCACTCGGAAATAGAATCAGCAACTGCCCACTCCAAATCCTCCCGGGTTGCCAGCTTTGGGCACTTTGCTGAGACTTCTGAAGAGACCAAAACAAAAAGCACCCGGTAAGCTATGCCAGCTAAAAGTTTAATTAAATACAATTGCTAGTTTTGCTTCCCTTTCTCAAACAGCCTCATGCATATTCATCACCGTAATTATTGTAGTAAAAAAAAACAAACCTAGCCCTACCCTACAACTCATTATTTCACAAGCTCCATCTTCTACATGGCTGGAATTTTGCATAATTACCACTGAAATTAATTGCAAGTTAGTTAATTTCGTACTTTGTCCTTTCAAACTTAATTGGAAATTAATTAAAAAAAATAACACAACACAACCAAAAAGCCCAAGTCATTCTGGAAGAAATGGTAGACCAGACTGTGGTATGCATGAAAATGTTGGTTAATTGCTTGTAGAGTACACTCACAGAGATCTACATTTTACCCAGTAAAATAGGACCAACCAATCCCATGGTCCCACAGATATTTCGCTACTAAGCAAATGACAATAAAAGTTTCTGACCAGTCTTAAGTAGCCATGATGATAACCTTGACACCTTCGGGCTTTACAATTTCTTTTTTTCTTTTCTTTTTCTTTTTTCTTTTTTTTTGGTGTAGGGCCATGAGGGTTAAGTGACTTGCCCAGGGTCACACAGCTAGTACGTGTCAAGTGTCTGAGATCAAATTTGAACTCAGGTCTTCCTGAATCCAAGGCCAGTGCTTTATCCACTGTGCCACCTAGCTGCCCCTAGCCACCTACAATTTATTGATCACACTAGCTGTTGACCTTCAGCCACTGTGTTCTCAAAGTGATCACACAAGCTGTCCTTATCATCATCCCATCTCACCTCCACCTTCCCAAACTTCCACAAATGCCCATTAAGGACCTGGTTTCAATCTAACATCCTGTCTGCTTCTTTTCATTCCCCTATTAAAAATGACTTGTCTTCCCCTTCACAGCTGAGCTAAAACTAAGCTATTTTAATTTTGGCATTTCTGTGCACAGATCAGATAATGTTACTTCCCTGCTCAACCACCTTCACTGGATCCTTCTGGCCTCTAGGATAAAAAACAGACATCTCAGCTTGGCCTTTAACATCCTCCATAATGTGGTTTCCTGCCTATTTTTTTTCCTGCCTTATTTCATATTGCTTACCTTAAAACACTATACATGAGACTATTCCATGTATTTGATATTATTTCCCTCTTCCATATACTTGCATAAGCTCTACTGGGGACTCCCTCTCCCCCATATCAGTAATAAATTCCCTAAATGACTATCCTCTCAGAATTCTTATTCTTCAAGTCCCTAATTCTCCCAGTTCTTTGTACCCTAGCCATCATCGAATTATCTTGCGTTTATCTATCAGAGTGTCTACTGTTGTCCACCAGCAGAATGGAAACTCTGAGTATAGGAACTGTCTTTGTTTTGGTATCCTCAGTAGCTAGCAAGCAATTTAACAAATGTCTATTGAATTAAAATGGCCCAAAGCAGAGGTGTCGGCTCTCTGCCTTCAAAATATCAGGCCTACACCAGATTAAAATATAATTGGGAAATGTTTAACAAATAAAAATACAACTTAGAAAATGTTAATTTGTGGTTTTCCATGTCTTTGGCTGCCAATAGAGATCTGCTTTTATTTGAGTTTGATACCGTGGATTTTCCCCATATTATCATCTTGCAGAAGTCCTGTCAGTTGTTTGGGTTTTGTTTTGTTTTCAGCTGATTTCCTGTTGAATGGCCTGACCCCAGTCTCTCTACACCCTTCCCGTTTTTTCTCTCTATTCTCTGACATTTGAATCACAGAATTGTAAGGATCATTGGGGTCTATCTAGTCCTACCTGATCCTCAACAAGAAATCCTTCTGCAAGATGCCCAACAAGAGGAGATGAGCGGGGGCAGCTAGGTGGTGCAGTGGAAAAAGCACCAGCGCTGGATTCAGGAGGACCTGAGTTCAAATTCGGCCTCAGACCCTTGACACTTACTCACTGTGTGACCCTGGGAAAGTCACTTAACCCCTATTGCCCTGCAAATAAAAAAGAGGAGATGAGCAAGGGAGTCCATTCCAGGCATCATGGACAGCTTAGGTAAATGCAGGAGATGGACTATTGGGTTTGTCAAGGACTGCCTAGTAGCACAATTTGGCCGAACAAGGACTGCATGAAGGACAATGTTGAGCATGATGAATTTGGAAAGGTAGACTGGAATCAGTTTGTGAAGGGCTTTCAATGTCAAATAGAGGAAGTGTGCATTTTATCCTAGAGGTAATAGGGAGCCAATGAAAACTGTTGAGCAGGGGATTCACATGGTCAGGATTGTGCTTTAGGAATATAAATCTGGCAGCTGTATGGAGGGTGGGTTAGAAAGGATAGAGTATCTGAGGTACCACCTGACACCTATCAGATTGGCTAAAATGACAAAAAAGGAAGATAATAAATGTTGGAGAGGCTGTGGGAAAATTGGAACACTAATGTATTGTTGGTGGAGCTGTGAGCTGATCCAACCATTCTGGAGAGCAATTTGGAATTATGCCCAAAGGGCGATAAAGCTGTGCATACCCTTTGACTCAGCAATCCCACTTTTAGGTCTTTTGCCCAAAGAAATCATGGAAGGGGGAAAGGGACCCACATGTACAAAAATATTTATAGCTGCTCTTTACGTGGTAGCAAGGAATTGGAAGTTGAGGGGGTGCCCATCAATTGGGGAATGGCTGGACAAGTTGTGGTATATGAATACAATGGAATACTATTGTGCTGTAAGAAATGATGAGCAGGAAGAGTTCAGAGAAACCTGGAGGGTCTTACGTGAGCTGATGATGAGTGAGATGAGCAGAACCAGAAGAACATTGTACACAGTATCATCAACATTGAGTGTTGACCTACTGTGATGGACTATATTCTTCTCACCAATGCAATGGTACAGAAGAGTTCCAGGGAACTCATGATAGAAGAGGATCTCCAAATCCAAGAAAAAAAAAAGAAAGAAAGAACTGTGGAGTATAGATGCTGATTGAACCATATTATTTCTTTTGTTTTGGGTGCTGTTGGTTTTTTTTTTCTTTCTATTTTGAGGTTTTGCATCACTGCTCTGATTCTTTCTCTTGTAACAGGATTAATGCAGAAATAGGATTAATGTTATTATGTGTATATATATGTGTGTGTGTATATATATATCTATATGTATATGTATAGAGATATATAGATATAACCTATATCAGATTACCTGCTGTCTAGGGGAGGGGGGAGGGAGGGGTGGGAGGGAGAAAAATCTGAAATTGTAAAGCATGTATAAACAAAAGTTGAGAACTATCTTTACATGTAATGGAAAAAATAAAATACCTCATACATTAAAAAAAACAAAGAGAAAGGAGAGAGTATGGAGGTAGGGAGAAGGTTACTAGGAGTTTACCATTATGACATATAGTAATTACTGCTATTAACTAGTGCATAATAGTACTAATATTAGGAGACCAGTAGGAGTCAAGGCAAAAGGTGATGAGGGTCAGAATAAGAGTGGTTTTATGAAGACAACGAAAGGGAAAAATGAAAAAAAATGTTGTGGCATGACTTGGAGAGACTGGGGTGTGGATGAAGGAAAGGAAAGGCTGAAGGATTACTCTGAGGTTGTGAACCTAGGAGACTGGGAAAATACTGGTATCCTCAACAGAACTAGGAAGTATAGAGAGAGGAGAAAGGGAAGGATGTGTGAGCTCTGCTTTGGACATGTTGAGCTTGAGATGCTGATGAGACACGCAGCTTGAGATTTATTTATTCATTCACTTGTTTATTTATTTGCCCATCCATCCATCCATCCATCTATCCATCTATCTATCTATCTATCTTTGTGCAGCAATGAAGGTTAAGTGACTTGCCCAGGGTCATACAGCTAGTAAGTGTCAAGTGTCTGAGGCCAAATTTGAACTCAGGAGCTCCTGAACCCAGAGCCGGTGCTTTATCTACTGTGCTACCCAGCTGCTCTTGGCTTGAGATGTTCAATAGGCAACTGGCAACGTGGGAATGGATTTAGGATATATAGGAGCGTTGGGTATATAGATTTGGGAATCATTGGTGTTGAGCTCTTAACTAAAGCCAGAAGAGATGATGAGATCTCTGAGAAAGAGCTGAGAGGGAAAGGAAGAAAGGATATAGAACAAGACAACAGCACAGGGCAGAGCCCTGAGGGACATCCATGCTAAGGTAAAAAAGATCCATGATGGTTTAGCACAGGTGACTGAGAGGCAATGGTCTAACAGGGAGAAGGACGTGAAAAGTGCAGGATCACAAAAGACAAGGGGAAAAGAATCTCTAGGACGAAGGGGAGGCCAATGGCATCAATATCTTTAAACAATCAGGCTTGAGAAAAGACCATCATATTGAACAGTTAAGAAATCAGTGGTAGTCTTGAAGAAAAATTTTCAGTAGAGCAATGGGATCAGAAGGCAGACTGCAAGGGTCTGAGAAGTGAGAGGGTGGCAGGAAAGTCAAGGCAGTGATTGTAGATGATTGTTTTTTCTAGAAGTTTGGCCATGAAAAGGAATGAGCTATAGGACAACACGTTGAGGGGAGAGTAGGGTCAGGTGATGGGTTCTGAAGGATGAGGTAGATCTGAGTGTGTTTCTGGGTCACAGGGAAGATGCTATTAGGGAAGAGAGATTTAAGATGAGAGGGGAGGGAATGATCATAAAAGTGCCTTCTTTAAAGCTGACCCCAGTGACCAAGACATCAGCAGGTATGGGAAGACCAAGTGCCCTTCAACAGCCTCAAGAGAACCAAAGAACCCCGTTTGCTTAAGCAGGCACCTCTGGAGGGCAGGCTGACTGAGCATCAGAGGTAGTCTGAGAAGGAAATGGATAGGCAGGTATATATCTTACCTTCAAATCTATAAACAGAAGACACTTGTCCTGAAGGGATCCTGACCTCTGACCACAAACACAAACGAGGATTCTGGAACAGAATAACTTCTGTGTTTTGCAATGCAGAATAAGTAATGGGGACTAGGGGAGGTGCTCAGATATGATCTGATCACCCTATGGTGATTATCCATGACTGCAGTGGCATTATGAACAGATGAAAGACCTGGGATCTTTTGGAAGAGTATTTCTTCCTAAAGATCACCATGTTCTACCATGAGAAAAAGACACATAAGAGGCATGTGGAAGGGTTATAAAAGGTACATTTTGTGGACAGTTAGGTAGTGCAGTGGATAGAGCACTGGCCCTTAACTTACTAGCTGTGTGACCCTGCGCAAGTCACTTAACCCTCACTGTCCTGCAAAAACAAGACAACAAAAAAAGGGAAAAAAGACATTTTAGCGATGCCTTTTTCTCCTAATTTTTCTGCATACCAGAAAGTGGTATATCTATGGCATAAGTCTAAAATCCCAGACTGTTTGACTTGATACTGCTATTTGAATATCGTGTGTGTGTGTGTGTGTGTGTGTGTGTGTGTGTGTGTGTGTGTGTGTGTGTGTGTGTGTGTGTGTGTAGGAGATAAGAAACAAAGACAGAGAGGGGAGAAAGAGACAGAGAGGAAAGAGACAGAGAGAAGACAGACAGAGGAGGAGGACGGAAGAGAGGAGGGACTAAGAAAGAAACAGAAGTAGGGAGAAGGAAGAGGAGGAAAAGAGGAAGAAAGAGGGGGGTGAAAAGGAGGAGGATGTATAGGACTCATACTTTTTTTTGGGGGGGGGTGGAGCAATGAGGGTTAAATGACTTGCCCAGGGTCACACAGCTAGTAAGTGTCAAGTGTTTGAGGCCAGATTTGAACTCAGGTCCTCCTGAATCCAGGGCTGGTGCTTTATCCACTGCACCACCTAGCTGCCCCTCACATGATTTTGATTTTGTACATTAGATATCTATATTTTGAGAGCTTTTCATCCCATGTGGTTTGGAGATAATGATTATCAAAGGTGAATTTGCCTCACTTCTCTGGGCCTTCATTTCCTCATCTGTAAAATGGGAGAGTTCGACGGAATGGCCTCCAAGATCTCTTCTTGTCCTAAATCTGTGAACTTCATGAACTCTGAAGGTTATATTGGGGTAATTATAAACACTGGGGGGCAGCTAGGTGTCGCAGTGGATAGAGTACTGGCCCTGGAGTCAGGAGGACCTGAGTTCAAATCTGACCTCAGACACTTGACACTTACTAGCTGTGTGACCCTGGGCAAGTCACTTAACCCCCATTGCCCCCCCCCCCAAATTATAAACACCGGCTCTGTCTGTGACGATACTCCTATTCTCACATATTTTATTTATTTAATGCTCAAGGATATCTTAGGACTTGTGCTGCTAGTAAGGAGATTTATCATGTACATTTATGAAAGATATTACTACTCTATTGATAGAGAGGCGGTGGGGCATAGTGGAGAGTGAGCTGGCCTTCCAAACAAGAAGATCTAGGTTCAGATCCTGCCACTGGAACATATTGGCTCTGTGACTCTGTGTGGGCAAGTCTCAGAGACTGTACACTGCAGGGAAGGTGGAGACCTATTTGGGTAAAGAGAGTTCCCTATACCAAAGAAATTAGAAGCCCAAATCCCTCTCCCTTCCACCATCAATAACTTGGAAGAGATCAGAGATTTCCCTAACTGACCAATTAATTGTAGAATCATTTTCATTGGGAACCTTCTCGAGCTTAAGGGAAGCAAACCCAGCTCTTTTTGAGGCAGACAGGAAGCTATCACTGGGGTTAATAAAAAGAAAACAAGTCATGAGCCAACTGCTAATCACGGGAGTAATTTGAACGAAACCTTGTTAGACGTGGGATTATCATCTCTTTGCTAATAAAACAAGCTAAAGTCAGCCACATTTGCTAGGTCTCAGGGGGATGGAGGGCAAAGGGAGTCAAAAGCCCATGAACAAGCCTTGACTACTTAATGGATTACTACGGGCCTGGCTAAGGAGTAGGGTCTGAAAGTTTTCCACATGACCAGAAATCCACTGGGCAAAACCCAACATGCCTGCTTCAGCCCAGGTTAATGCAGGACACACACACACACACACACACACACACACACACACACACACACACACATACACACACACACACACACACACACACACTTTTTTGAGGATCACAGAGTATGCACAGAATCCTGATGAGTTGAGACCCCACTGAATTAAACATTTGCTATGGTTAAACAGACCCAATTTTAAAGCATGCAAAAATAATTACTCCTGCACAACTGGCCCAGCCAGCAATGTGCAAAAGCAAGCTGTGTTAACTGCTGATGGAGTCACACTTTTTTCTGAGGAGGTCACGGCAAAAGCAGGAGAAAACCCCCAAACCCACAACTTTTAAAATTTCAATTTCCTCAGAGGGTTTGAAGGGCAAGGCTAAGGACAAGTGTTCTGCCATTCTGGCTCATGCCAGGAACGTCAATAGCTTGATAACATGGAAACAGAGACCACCAGAGAGGGAAGGGAATCATTGGAAATCACCGAGTCCTACCTCGGTGAGGGGAGGGGAAGGGCAAGGAGGGGAGGAATATAACCCACAGGCTGATAGGTAAATACAATGTAATTTCAAGGGGGTGCTAATAATCCCGGAGGGATCTGGAAAGGCCTTGTAGAGGATGGGGTACCTGAGGACTGTTCTGTAGGAAGCCAGGAATCTGAGGGGCAGCCAGCTTGTTAGAGAAAGATATTGAGGGGAGTTTTCAGCAAGGTCCTGAATGTAGTGTTGAAGTACGGAATGAGCAGAATATAGGAGGAGCAGGAAAAATGGTGGGTGTGAGAGACTCCCTCTTGGGAGATGGCTTGGTTGAGCAGTGGAGACGGGGAACACAATGAGTGATGACAGATGATGTGAGGACATTTCAGTCCCTTTAATTAGTGGAGGGTCTTAAAATTGGGTTTATCAGCAGGAGAGAGAAGTGATGAAAAGTGTTTAAAGGAATATATTTTTTTGGCAAACGTGTGTAGGATGAACTGAAGCAAGGTGAGATGAAGGGTAGGGAGCCCAAGTAAGAATCTGTCACAACAGTCTTGCTGCAGGGTGGGGGAAGACTTCGATTAAGCTTGTTTCTTCAACCATGGGCAGGAAACAAGTTTTTTTCTTATAAAGGCCTCATTTCCCAAATACACAGGGAACAGAGTCAAATCTATAAGAATAAGAATTTATAAGTTATTCCCCATTTGATAAATGGTCAAAGGATATGAACCATTTTCAGAAGAAAAATCAGTTATCTATAGTCATATGAATTACTATTGATTAGAGAAATGCACATTAAAACAACTCTGAGATACCACCTTATACCCTGGCATGAATGTAATGGAATACTATTGTGCTGTAAGAAATGATGAGCAGGGGGGCAGCTAGGTGGTGCAATGGATAAAGCACCGGCCCTGGATTCAGGAGTACCTGAGTTCAAATCTGGCCTCAGACACTTGAAATTTACTAGCTGTGTGACCCTGGGCAAGTCACTTAACCCCCATTGCCCCACCAAAAAAACCAAACAAAAATAAAATAAAATAAAAAAGAAATGATGAGCAGGATACTTTCAGAAAAACCTGGGAAGACTTAAATGAACTGATGCTGAGTTAAGTGAGCAAAACCAGGAGAACACTGTACACAGTAACAGCAGCACCGTGTGATAATTAACTATGATAGCTTTAGTTCTTTTCAGCAATACAATGATCCAAGACAATTCTGAAGAACTCATGATGAAAAATATTATTCACCCCCAAAGAAAAAACCGACAGTGTCTGAATGTAGGTTGAAGTCTATTTAAAAAAAAAATGTTATTTGTTGTTATTCTTTTTTTGGTTTGGTATTTTACAATATGTCTAGTGTGGAAATGTTTTTCATGACTGCAGATGTACAATTTATATCAAATTTCTTGCCTTTGGCGGGGGGGGGGGGCAGCTAGGTGGCATAGTAGATAAAACACCAGCCCTGGAATCAAGAGGACCT